>NC_134812.1:28686717-28689217 GCF_046742065.1 Oratosquilla oratoria
TTGTTAAAACCGTTCGACAAACGTGTTTGACGACCAAATGCCCCATTCACACGGTCAAACATCACTTCAAACACTTGTCTGACAAACCGGGTTTGTCAAAGTGTTTGATCGTGTAAATGGCCCTTAATGTAAGAATCCTTGGTGCGAGTGGTTGATGAATATAGCACCATCTGCATACTTGAGCTTAACGATAAATGTGGTCGTGCGGATTCTGGTACACATTCTGGCATGTTAAAAACAATATCGAGGATGATAGGAAAATGTACTGCATCTTTTCTTAGATAGAAATATTGTCGTTGCCGTCATATTCAGTAAATAAAATTGGTAGGTATTATCAAAAAGTAAATATTCTGAGTCATGCATCTGTTTTGCGCTGAAATCACCCTCGGTGTCGACAAAGCCTGAGGCAAACCCGGTTTTTTGTCTCTCGTTCAACTCAGTCCCAGCCTCATTCGAATCCAATGCCTCCTCCTCCTCCTCCTGCTCCTGCTCCTCCTCCTCCTCCTCCTCCTACTTCTCCTTCTCTTCCTCCTTCTCACCGATCCTCTCTCGACCACAAGTGAGCTTATTTTCTTCTTCATAGGCTCGCAACTTTAGAAATATATCCACGAAACTTTCCAAACTTTGCCATCAGTCAGGCCCACAGAACGGGGAGAAGAGGCTTTGAAATCAATAAAGAAATTCTTTCCATTCTCTTCCAACCACGTGACTACTTAGGGTTTGGCAGAGATGGGTGGGATTGTTCGTATGGGCGAGGTTGAAGTGGATATTGTTCAGCTGGGTTTAGCTTAGGTTTAGATTAGGTTAAGGGACGTTAGGTTTGGGTTATGTTAGGGTACGTTAAAGTACGTTACGTTAGGTAAAGTTAGGTTACGTTAGGTTTGGTTTGGTTTTTCTTAGTTTTGGGTAGTTGAGGTCCCAGTTTTAGAATAATGTAAATTATTGGACACAGTCATTAGCAGAGAAATAAAGGAAGAACTAGTCTGAATTTATTCACAACAAAATCTATGTAGGGGACAATGGCCGCTGGTGTGTAAGAAAAATAACAAGTTGAGCACTCCGATTAGTAGAGAATGATGCCTGACAAATGGATATTTTTATTCATTCTACTATAAACACATCCAAAATTACATTCAATGTCCAATAATAACTTACTACCGACCATTAGTCTATCATAGTTGCCATCATTATCGAGTAAACCTTAACTATAACAATTAAGATCTGTTGTCTTAATCACTTTTTCCCTCAACTGACCAGACTAAATGATGGTCATTATGTGCCCTTGAGAATCAAGCCAAATCCTTCTCAGTTGCAAAGGCGATTGGAGAGAATGCCCTCCGGCGACGTCTTTTACTTATTCGTTTATCTATTAATTTATTTTCAAAAGCGATATCGTTTCCAGAGGAAAAACTCTTGTAATGATATCTTGCTTCTCTGATGCAATGGAAATCAAAATGACCCCAACATAACCTTAGGTGACTATCGGCGCCCGTCACGAGCCCCTGAGAAAAGTGGAGGCCTTTAGCTGCAATAGCTGACCACTTCCTGGGGCACACTCTTTCATACTAACTTTACAAGAAACACCAGTCATGAAATAAACATTCACGGTTCCAGGAATTTCGTAGGTTAGATTTGAAGGTTACAACAAAGACAGTGAATGTAATTAACAATTTATTTGCAATAAATAGATTTTTTTGTACAAAATTATAGAGAAGAAGATTGGGAAGGAGACCTTAGCCTTTCATCGTCCATATCCTAGAGGCGCCTTGCACACGTGCTCACCAAGACATCTGTCGAAGCAGCACTTGTCCACACCACTGCACGCTCCGTCATTTGAGCAGGTGATGGGAGGTCCGAAGATGCGTGGGCACACGGGCCTCACTGGTGGACACTGACCGGGTTTGACGATCTGCGTGGCGATGGGGTCGGCTGGTTGGTTGTTGCTCTCACAGCAGTAGGCCGCTCCTTCAGGAGTCTTGCACCAGTATCGGCAGTTGCTACTGGGGGCGACAGGAGGAACAACTCCACCGCCGATCCCGTGACCGACGCCGCCGACTACGGGATGGCCTTGGTGACCGAAAGGAGGTCTTCCGACATGGGGTCTCCCTCCGAAGTGACCAGCACCTCCAAGACCAGGGGCTCCGAAGGGAGGACCTTGTGCATGAGGAGGATGTCCTCCAAAGAATCGAGTATTTCCAGCTCCACCACTTCCACTCGCAGCATCACCTTTGTTGTCTTTGAGTTTCTTACCCGCCACCAAGGCAAGGGACATGAGCAGGACGCACAGGACTTTCATTATGAATGTCGGTGATTAGCAAAGTAGAAACCTTTCACAAGGAAAACTTCTGCGGGAAAATGAGGTGTATATGATGCTTGCCTCCTTACTCGCGGTGTTGCGCAGATGAAGCTGGAAGGTCGTGTGTGTCTGCTCTCGTCCCGCCAGTGCTTATATAGCTGCAACCCGTCCCACTATTCCCTCCCTCCACCCCCTTCCTCACTT
>NC_134812.1:28694217-28704217 GCF_046742065.1 Oratosquilla oratoria
CATGATCCTCCTTTGTAATCCTTTGTATTCCTTTCTCTCCTCCTCATTTCTCACTCTATCCATACTTCTCAGGCACCTCATCTCAAACACATTAAAACTCCTCCTCTCTTCCTTCCTTATGTTCTATGTTTCTGCCCCGTACAGGAAGAAAAATTTGTTTTAACTCATTATGTATCTAATGCTGGGTAATTTCAGATTGAGGAATTCCTTCGTTGTAAGTTACTCGGAGGGCACTATAAGTTAATAGATGTATTACAAATTTACAAGATATTTACCGAGTGCTTCGTATGGAAGAATATGTCCTCAACTTTTTCGTTGTATGTTATAGATTCAATCCCTATGCTTCCTTGCTCCTTGCCAGGCAGTCATTAATTGGTTTACTGCATTTCATCTAACACGTGTCTCCCATCCTTGTATCAAGCTCTGTTTCTCGTTAGTTGTGAGTAATGTTTTACTCTACCCGTGATTTTCTTGATTGTGGTAAAGATTATTTATGTTAGAAAATGGGAAGTTTATATTCATTTGAAAAGGTGCTAAAACGGAAATAGAAATAAATGAATAAATAAAAGAGAGAGTAGAGGGTAATTTTTATTTTTACTGGTAAAGTATTTCCCCTACTAGATTAGGGGCTGTCAGACTATTTGTTGTATTAAATGTAAGATTAATTGTGATATAATTTAGCACTCAGTATATTCCATTGACTTCACATGTATTATTTCTGTTTTATACTAACGTGTAGGAGGCCGGTAGTTGTACGAATGGAAATGAGCCAGCCTGCTCGCCTGTTGTTTTGAAAACATGAGGTGACGCTATGTCTATGTAAACACACCGACGGTGGTGACTGTTTTATAATCGATGTTGTATCAAAACTCTGTAAGCGCAGGTTAGCTTCGTTTGACTAATGCTGAGATAAACAATTTTGCTAGTGGCATTGTAATGGCTTTCCGGGTTGGTGCAAGGTGGAGAAGGAGGAAAAAACTATTGGTGCATGAATTCAAAGTCACGCCCATAAGGAGTGACATTTATTTGAGAAGTCACCGGAGATTGGTTTAGAAAAATTAGTGACGTCAGACGAAGGTAGCTTAGCGTAGGATACGGGATCTCGTCAGAGGGTGTGGAGAGAGGATCGAGAGAGGATCAGGAGACGATGTAGAGACGAGAGAAAGAGATCCCGAGTGTAAGCAGAAGGTGAAATTACAGTGAAAGAAGAAAGAAAATTCACCACCCTTTTATTAACCCAAAGGACGAGAGAACTAGGCACGGGGCCTAGAAAATAGTGAGACTACAGGAAAAAGAAGGCAAGGGGCCTTGAGACGAGTGATATTACAAGTCAAATTTAAGTGACAGTGGTGACAAGGGGAGGTGAAAGTGGTGGCAGCGGTGGGATGAACTGAGTGTTAAACACCTCCGAAGAGAAGTGGCGCAAGAAGTCTACGGGAACAAGACAACCAAGACGACTACGAGAGAAATCTACAACTTCAAGTAACTGCTACGTTGGGAACAAGCATTCTTCAAGATTCTTCAAGGTGATCATCATCTACAAGGCGGTCTTCAAGGCAGAGTGTGTGATGGAGGAGGAACAACGTCGTTGACGAATGACAAGACCGTAGAAGGACGTCAAACCAGACATTGACATCACGAAGCGACATCGCAAGCAGCCAGGCTAAAGCAAGGTATTAGTAATAAGTATGAGTACCCCTCAGAATTCTAACGTGTTGAGACACGAAATTCACACATCAAATACAAATATTCCAAAATTCACAGGAGAGTCTAACACATATGGTGTAAACAAGTTCCTGAACCTCATTGACACTCTTATAGTTAGTAAAAACATTACAAATGAGAATCGTAAGATTGAGATTCTCAAGGAGAATATAGATCCAGAGCATGGAAGGGCGAGGTTTGTCATTAACTTCCAGCAAATGGAAGCAATTAATCAATATGATAATTACAAAACAGCCTTTCTTAAACATTTCATGTCCAAATGTGATCAGGATCCTATTAGATTATTGGTAAAAATGATTAAGGAAGTTAGGACAAGTGAAATTGACACAGAGTACTTAGCTAGATTAGATAGATGGTCAAAAGACATGAATTCTATCTTGAAAGATTCAGACTGGATAGAAAGATCTACTGACAAGATGAAAATCTCACAGGTAATCAAATTGATTACATTTAGCTTATTGGCAAAGAATTCTGATGACTTAACAGCAGAAAGGCTGTACAAAGATTTAAAATCAAATATCTGTTTAGGAGAAGTAGATTATCTTCTTCAAGGATACAGTGAGACCAGAACAATAAACCCATATGTAATGCCTATAAATCAACATAGCCAATATAGGAACTCTAGAGAGTTTAAGAAAACAGAAGTAGGACATAGGCGGCATGCTAGAAGTCCATCTAGGGATAGGGATACCAGAATCCTATGTTTTAATTGTAATGCATGGGGACACAAGGCACAAGAATGTTTTTATGGGATTATTTGCAGAAATTGCAAATACGAAGGTCACAATGAGTATCAATGTAGGAACCCTCCATTCTGTATTTACCATAACATAATCGGACACAGAACTCATGAATGCCGGAATTTTCGGGTACCCCCAGGGCTAAGAGGAAAACCCCCAGACACAGAATAAACCATTTCAGACCTCCCCATATATATACCGATAGGCGGTATTGTGTTAAATATGGGAATGTTATTTATTTCCAGGGTTAAGATTAGTGCACTCTAGCCAGTTAGGTAATAGTAGACTTCTATTTTGTTGGTATTCACTACCAGACCTACCCTAAAGGGGCATTTAGACGGCCAAACGGTTTGACAAACCCGGTTTGTCAAACAAAAGTTTGAAGTGATATTGCATCGTGTGAATAGTGTATTTGGTTGTCAAACATGTTCGACAAACGTGTTTGACGACCAAATGCCCCATTCACACGGTCAAACATCACTTCAAACACTTGTCTGACAAACCGGGTTTGTCAAATCATTTGGCCGTGTAAATGGCCTTTAATGTAAGAATCCTTGGTGCGAGTGGTTGATGAATGTAGCACCATGTGCGTACTGGAGCTTAACGATTAATGTGGTCATGTGGTTTCTCGTACACATTCTGGCATGTTAAAAACATAATATCGAGGATGATAGGGAAATGTACTGCATCTTTTCTTAAATGGAAATATTTCCGTTGCCGTCATATTCAGTAAATAAGATTGGTTGGTGTTATCAAAAAGTAAAAATTCTGAACCATGCATCTGTTTGCGCTGAAATCACCCTCGGTGTCGACAAAGCCTGAGGCAAACCCGGTTTTTTGTCTCTCGTTCAACTCAGTCCCAGCCTCATTCGAATCCAATGCCTCCTCCTCGTCCTCCTCCTCCTCCTCTTCCGCCTCCTCCTCCTCCTCCTCTTCCGCCTCCTCTTCCTCCTCCTCCTTCTCTTCCTCCTTCTCCCCGATCCTCTCACGACCACAAGTGAGCTTATTTTCTTCTTCACCGGCTCACAACTTTAAAAATATATCCACGAAACTTTCCAAAGTTTGCCATCAGTCAGGCCCAGAGGACGGGGAGAAGAGGCTTTGAAATCAATAAAGAAATTCTTTCCATTCCCTTCCAACCACGTGACTACTTCAGGTTTGGCTGAGGTGGGTGGGATTGTTCGTATGGGCGAGGTTGAAGTGGATATTGTTCAACTGGGTTTAGCTTAGGTTTAGATTAGGTTAAGGGACGTCAGGTTTAGGTTATGTTAGAGTACGTTAAAGTACGTTATATTAGATAAAGTTAGATTACGTTAGGTTTGGTTTGGTTTTTCTTAGTTTTGGGTAGTTGAGGTCCGAGTTTTAAAATAACGGGAATTATTGGACACAGTCATTAGCAGAGAAATAAAGGAAGAACCAGTCTGAATTTATTCACAACAAAATTTATGTAGGGGACAATGGCCGCTGGTATGTAAAAGATAACAGTTTGAGCACTCCGATTAGTAGAGAATGATGCCTGACAAATGGATATTTTTATTCATTTAACTGTAAACACATCCAAAATTAGATTCAATGTCCAATCATAACTAAATGATGGCCATTATGTGCCGTTGAGAATCAAGCCAAATCCTTCTCAGTTGCAAAGGTGATTGGAGAGAATGCCCTCCGGCGACGTTTTTAATTATTCGTTTATCTATTAATTTATTTTCAAAAGGGATATCATTTCCAGAGGAAAAACTCTTGTAATGATATCTTGCTTCTCTGATGCACTGGAAATCAAAATGACCCCAACATGACCTTAGGTGACTATCGGTGCCCTTTAGCTCCAATAGCTGACCACTTCCTGAGGCACACTCTTTCATACTAACTTTACAAGAAACACCAGTCATGAAATAAACTTTCATGGTTCCAGGAATTTCGTAGGTTAGATTTGAAGGTTACAACAAAGATAGTGAATATAATTAACAATTTATTTGCAATAAATAGATTTTTTTGTACAAAATTCTTGAGAAGAAGATTGGGAAAGAGACCTTAGCCTTTCATCGTCCATATCCAAGAGGCGCCTTGCACACGTGCTCTCCAAGACACCTGTCGAAACAGCATTTGTCCACGCCACTGCACGCTCCGTCATTCGAGCAGGTGATGGGAGGTCCGAAGATACGTGGGCACACGGGCCTCACTGGTGGGCACTGACCGGGCTTGACGATCTGTGTTGCGATGGGGTCGGCTGGTTGGTTGTTGCTCTCACAGCAGTAGGCCGCTCCTTCAGGAGTCTTGCACCAGTAACGGCAGTTGCTGCTGGGAGCGACAGGAGGAACAACTCCACCGACGATCCCGTGACCGACGCCGCCGACTACGGGATGGCCTTGGTGACCGAAAGGAGGTCCTCCGACATGGGGTCTCCCTCCGAAGTGACCAGCACCTCCAAGACCAGGGGCTCCGAAGGGAGGACCTTGTGCATGAGGAGGATGTCCTCCAAAGAATCGAGTATTTCCAGCTCCACCACTTCCACTCGCAGCATTATCCTTGTCGTCTTTCAGTTTCTTACCCGCCACCAAGGCGAGGGACATGAGCAGGACGCACAGGACTTTCATTATGAAGGTCAGTGATTAGCAGAGTAGAAACCTTTCACAATGAAAACTTCTGCGGGAAAATAAGGTCTATATGATGCTCGGCTGCTTCCTCGCTGTGTTCCGCAGATGAAGCTGGAATGTTGTGTGTGTCTGCTCTCGTCCCGCCTTTGCTTATATACCGGATACTGGTCCCACTATCCTTCCCTCCACCCCGTTCCTCACCTCCCCGTTTGCTACTCTCACTTTTAAAGACCTGGTATTCCCTCCGCTTTGCCTCACTTCCTACTTGTCGAGGGAATTTTCTATTCTACGTCATAACATCTTTCCTAGAAACAGGGTTCAAAATGTAAAAAGTATTCAGAGTTTGACGAGGGGTTCACTTAGTTGCTACATAGGCGAATGTATCCACACATGCACGTGTTTCATACTCGTATATATGTATATATATATATATATGTATATATATATATATATATATATATATATATATATATATATATGTATATATATATATACATACATACATACATATATATATATATATGAAAAGGTAGGGATGTTTTTGGGGCTGTTATGAATTTGGAAAAGGCTTACGACAGGGTAGACAGGAAGGCAATGTGGGAGCTACTGCAGATGTGTGGAATAGGAGGAAAGCTTTTAAGAGCAGTCGAGTTTTTACGAGAGTAGTAGAGCTTGTGTTAGGATTAGAACTTGAGAGAGTGAGTGATTTGAGGTAATGGTTGGACTTCGTCAGGGGTGGTGCGAGAGCTGAATGCAAGGGTGGTGGGTCAGGAGTTGGAGATGGTTAAAGAAAATAGAGAAAAATGGAAAATAACCCAGTTCTTGTTTGCTGATGACACTGTGCTTTTAGCAGGATCAGAGGAGGAATTAAAAAAAGTTAATGATGGAGTTTGGGAAGGTGTGCAAGAGAAGGAAGCTGAAGATAAATGTGGGCAAATGTAAGGTTATGAATTGTACAAGGGAAGAGAGTGACAGCAGGCTGGAAGTGTGCATATATATATATATATATATATATATATATATATATATATATATATATATATATATATATATATATATATATATATACATATATTAGCCAATTACCTAACCTAACCAAACCACACCTAACTTTAACCCTTAACCCTAACCAAGATATTTTAAATGAAATATAGCTTTAAACACTCCCCTTCCCAGATGTGTGCCCCCCTACCCGAAGATTATTGAACCCTATTTTAAAAATACATGCATACACAAACACAGATATCATGTGCACATTTTTTGTGTGGGTGTGTGAGTGTGGGTGTGGATTGACAATAAATGCCTACAGCTAAAAAGTAAAGAAATGTATCTACTTTATTTATCTTCAGAATATATATGGTTATAGGTTATTTTTTTGGAAAAACCTAGGAAGAGTTTGTAAACAATAAATTTCCGCCGCACTAGAATTAAATTAAAATAAGCACTATTTCAACATTTTGTAGTTATACAATCATTTTACATTTGCATGATTTTTTCTTACAAAAGCCATCATGGTTTGTAGCAACATTAATTTCACAAATATAGATAATATTTATGAACACATACAATGGTTTGTTTAATCATAGTAATTCTTATGTTATAAAGATAATAACTTAAGGGGGGACTACAATAGTAGCGTGTTCCCTCACCATAAACCACCTAATCCTAACCAAAATATTTTTTTAGTTAAATATAGTTTTAAATACTCTCCCTCCCAGGTGTGCAACCCCCCTCCCGAAGTTGAGAAACCCTTGTTAGGAAATATATGCATACACAAACATTTTCCATAAACATGCTTTCTTCTTACAAAAGCTATCAGGGTTCGTGGCAACATTAATTTCACAAAAATAAATAATATTTATGAATACATACAATGGTTTGTTTAATCATATTAATTCTTAAGTCACAACAAACACTACGCGACTTCAGGGGATACTACATAAACCTCCTACATAAACCTCCTAACTTTAACCCTTAACCCTAACCATTTTTTTTCTAATGAAATATAGTTATCCAAGTACCTGTTTAAGTACTTCTAAAGATAATGTTTAAATCAGAACTTTAAAGAGAGAATTATCGGACAGGGTAAGAAAATCCGAAAATATGAATAGCGAATTGACGAAGAAGGTATAATGAGTTGATACACGATTTCTTCTTGTGTTAAAATACTCTAGAAGAGGGTTTCGTTGCAAAGGGTACATGTTGAACAACATAGAATTTATGGAAATAATGACAAATATTTAAGGAACGTTATCCAAGTAATACATGAAATTCTTTTTAAACTTTTAAAATAATACAATGACCTTGTCTAAGTCTAAATAAAAATATTCTTCTAAAAAAACGCTGTGGAAGTCGGGGACAGGTGGTATTACGGTGACACTTTGTCCTAAAAATATTCTTGAAAAAGCGCTTGGGTAAGTCGGGGTCAGGTGGTATTCTTCTTCTTCTTCTTCTTCTTCTTCTTCTTCTTCTTCTTCTTCTTCTTCTTCTTCTTCTTCTTCTTCTTCTTCTTCTTCTTCTTCTTCTTCTTCTTCTTCTTCTTCGCGTTCCTCTTCTTCTTCTTCTTCTTCTTCTTCTTCTTCTTCTTCTTCTTCTTCTTCTTCTTCTTCTTCTTCTTCTTTTTCTTCTTCTTTTTCTTCGCGTTCTTCTTCTTCTTCTTCTTCTTCTTCTTCTTCTTCTTCTTCTTCTTCTTCTTCTTCTTCTTCTTCTTCTTCTTCTTCTTCTTCGCGTTCCTCTTCTTCTTCTTCTTCTTCTTCGCGTTCCTCTTCTTCTTCTTCTTCTTCTTCTTCTTCTTCTTCTTCTTCTTCTTCTTTTTCTTCTTCTTCTTCTTCTTCTTCTTCTTCTTCGCGTTCTTCTTCTTCTTCTTCTTCGCGTTCCTCTTCTTCTTCTTCTTCTTCTTCTTCTTCTTCTTCTTCTTCTTCTTCTTCTTCTTCTTCTTCTTCGCGTTCTTCTTCTTCGCGTTCTTCTTCTTCTTCTTCGCGTTCTTCTTCTTCTTCTTCTTCTTCTTCGCGTTCTTCTTCTTCTTCTTCTTCGCGTTCTTCTTCTTCTTCGCGTTCTTCTTCTTCTTCTTCGCGTTCTTCTTCTTCTTCGCGTTCTTCTTCTTCTTCGCGTTCTTCTTCTTCTTCTTCTTCTTCTTCTTCTTCTTCTTCTTCTTCTTCTTCTTCTTCTTCTTCTTCTTCTTCTTCTTCTTCGCGTTCTTCTTCTTCTTCTTCTTCCTCGCGTTCTTCTTCGCGTTCTTCTTCGCGTTCTTCTTCGCGTTCTTCTTCCTCGCGTTCTTCTTCGTGTTCTTCTTCGCGTTCTTCTTCGCGTTCTTCTTCGCGTTCTTCTTCGTGCTGGGGATCCCGTGTTGGGGTTCCGCCCCGAGGCCGAGGCCGAAGGGGAAAACGAGGGACTAGAGCGCGGAAAGCTGCGGCCGTAGGCCGCTGTTTGCGCAGCCAAGCCAACGGCGAAGCCGGGGAGGGCAAAGCCGGTGAGGGCGAAGCCCGCGGCTTGTCCAAAAGTAAAATAAAAATTCCATATTAATTATCCTATTCAATGCTGACCACATGATAGTCACTGGAACTAAAAGATTTGAAAAGTACCTTTGTGAAGAGTCCACGACCAAGCGTACGATCGCATGCATACATGCACGCACACGCACACATAAGAATACATACACACACATACATACACGCAAACACACGCACACACAACCACACACACACACACACACACACACAAACAAACACAGGGCAATCAAAATGTGAACGAGCAGATTAAGGAGTAACATCTCAGTTTTCCTTAATCTACTTGTGACAAACCACCAAATATACTCCACCAAATCAATGAAAAATATACAATTGCCAAATAACGTGATACAAACCTCATGCATTTTCATTTAGTCGAGACAATTTTCCATTCTACACAGAGTAGGACAATCTTGACCAACTCTTTGGTAACAGTCACAGAAAAAAAAAATAGAATAACTCGTTGTATGATTTTATTTCATTGTTAGAGACTTCCAGCCTTCAGAGCTCATTACTGTGTCAGTGTTGACAAAAGCTGAGGTCAAGAGGTACTGTGCCGTGATTCAAGTTCCCATTAACTATTGAGCATGGGTCTCTAATGACAAGACAGGAGATTAATTTTTGTACCTACATAGAATCCGTGTTTCAAATAAGAGGTTACAAATATACATGATACGTGTTTAATTTTTATTCAAAATAAATATGTATCTTTCGATTGTGCATAAACTCACGTTGTATCGTCTCCATAAGTATAAAATAAATAGGTTGCATTGAGTGATGATGTAGAGCAAAAGCCTCGGGTGAGGCCCCAAACTTCTTATGATGAGCTACTTTAAAAGATTATTATCGTCCATATCCAAGAGGCGCCTTGCACACGTGCTCTCCAAGACACCTGTCGAAGCAGCACTTGTCCACGCCACTGCACGCTCCGTCATTCGAGCAGGTGATGGGAGGTCCGAAGATGCGTGGGCACACGGGCCTCACTGGTGGGCACTGACCGGGCTTGACGATCTGCGTGGCGATGGGGTCAGCTGGTTGGTTGTTGGTCTCACAGCAGTAGGCCGCTCCTTCAGGAGTCTTGCACCAATAACGGCAGTTGCTACTGGGGGCGACAGGAGGAACAATTCCACCCCCAATCCCGTGACCGACGCCTTGGTGACCGAAAGGAGGTCTTCCGTCATGGGGTCTCCCTCCGAAGTGACCAGCACCTCCTACTCCAGGTGCCCCAAAGGGAAGGCCCTGTGCATGATGGGGACGTCCTCCGAAGAATCGAGTATTTGTA
Organism: Oratosquilla oratoria; assembly: GCF_046742065.1. Taxonomy (NCBI): domain Eukaryota; kingdom Metazoa; phylum Arthropoda; class Malacostraca; order Stomatopoda; family Squillidae; genus Oratosquilla; species Oratosquilla oratoria. The sequence goes on from NC_134812.1 coordinate 28,704,065, forward strand.
GCGCCGCCACTTCCGCTCGCAGCACCACCTTTAAGGTGTTTACCCGCCACCAAGACGAGGTAGGACATGAGTAAGGCACATAGGACTTTCATTCTGCAGGTTGGAGAATATCACGTGATCAATCGAAAATTCTTCCAAGAAGTAGTTTTCTAC
>NC_134812.1:28716717-28729217 GCF_046742065.1 Oratosquilla oratoria
AGTTTTGTTTAAAAATGGGAAGGTTATATTCAATTGATAATGTGCTAACACGGAAATAAAAAATAAAAGAGTGAGTAAAGGATAATTCTTATTTTTATTAGGTAAAGTATTATCCCCTACTAGATTAGGGCTCTGTTAGACATTTTTTGTATTAGATGTATGATTAATTGTGATATAATTTAGCACTCATTATATTCCATTGACTTCACGTGTATTATTTCTGTTTTATACTAACGGGTCTTTCTATTATTTATTTCCGGGGTTAAGATTAGTGCACTCAAGCCAGTGAGTTAATAGTGGACTTCTATTTTGTTGGTATTCACTACCAAACCTACCCTAAAGGTGCATTTAGACGGCCAAACGGTTTGACAAACCCGGTTTGTCAAACAAGTGTTTGAAGTGATATTTCACGGTGCGAATAGGGTATTTGACGACCAAATGTCCCATTCACACGGTCAAACATCACTTCAAACACTTGTCTGACAAACCGGGTTTGTCAAAGTGTTTGACCGTGTAAATGGCCATTAATGTAAGAATCTTTGGTGCGAGTGGTTGATGAATGTAGCACCATCTGCATACTAGACCTTAATGATTAATGTGGTCGTGTGGTTTCTCGTACACATTCTGGCATGTTAAAAACATAATATCGAGGATGATAGGGAAACGCGTTGCCGTCATATTCAGTAAATAAGATTGGTTGGTATTATCAAAAAGTAAAAATTCTGAATCATGCATCTGTTTGCGCTGAAACTACCCTCGGTGTCGACAAAACCTGAGGCAAACCCGGTTTTTTGTCTCTCGTTCAACTCAGTCCCAGCCTCATTCCAATAAATGCCTCCTCCTCCTCCTTCTCCTCCTCCTCCTCCTCCTCCTCCTCCTCCTCCACCTCCTCCTCCTCCTCCTCGTTGTCCCCGATCCTCTCACGACCAGAAGTAAGCTTATTTTCTTCTTCACAGGCTCCCAACTTTAAAAATATATCCACGAAACTTTCCAAAGTTTACCATCAGTCAGGCCCAGAGGACGGGGAGGAGAGGCTTTGAAATCAATAAAGAAATTCTTTCCATTCTCTTCCAACCACGTGACTACTTAGGGTTTGGCCGAGGTGGGTGGGATTGTTCGTATGGGCGAAGTTGAAGTGGATATTGTTCAACTGGGTTTAGCTTAGGTTTAGATTAGGTTAAGGGACGTCAGCTTTGGGTTATGTTAGGGTACGTTAAGGTACGTTACGTTAGGTAAAGTTAGGTTCCGTTAGGTTTGGTTTGGTTTTTCTTAGTTTTAGGTAGTTGAGGAAGAACCAGTCTGAATTTATTCACAACAAAATCTATGTAGGGGACAATGGCCGCTGGTGTGTAAGAAAATAACAAGTTGAGCACTTCGATTAGTAAAGAATGATGCCTGACAAATGGATATTTTTATTAATTTTACTATAAACACATCCAAAACTATATTTAATGTCCAATCATAACTTACTACCGACCATTAGTCTAACTTAGTTGCCATCATTATCGAGTAAATATCAACGATAGCTATTAAGATCTGTTGTAATCACTTTTTCCCTCAACTGACCAAACTAAATGATGGTCATTATGTGCCGTTGAGAATCAAACCAAATCCTTCTCAGTTGCAAAGGTGATTGGAGAGAATGCCCTCCGTCGACGTTTTTTATTATTCGTTTATCTATTAATTTATTTTCAAAAGGGATATCGTTTCCAGAGGAAAAACTCTTGTAATGATATCTTGCTTCTCTGATGCACTGGAAATCAAAATGGCCCAAACATGACCTTAGGTGACTATCGGTGCCCGTCACGAGCCCCTGACAAAGATGGAGGCCTTTAGCTGCAATAGCTGACCACTTCCTGGGGCACACTCTTTCATACTAATTTTATCAAGAGACATCAGTCATGAAATAAACTTTCATGGTTCCAGGAATTTCGTAGGTTAGATTTGAAGGTTACAACAAAGATAGTGAATATAATTAACAATTTATTTGCAATAAATAGATTTTTTTGTACAAAATTCTTGAGAAGAAGATTGGGAAAGAGACCTTAGCCTTTCATCGTCCATATCCAAGAGGCGCCTTGCACACGTGCTCTCCAAGACACCTGTCGAAACAGCACTTGTCCACACCACTGCACGCTCCGTCATTCGAGCAGGTGATGGGAGGTCCGAAGATGCGTGGGCACACGGGCCTCACTGGTGGGCACTGACCGGGCTTGACGATCTGTGTTGCGATGGGGTCGGCTGGTTGGTTGTTGCTCTCACAGCAGTAGGCCGCTCCTTCAGGAGTCTTGCACCAGTAACGGCAGTTGCTGCTGGGGGCGACGGGAGGAACAACTCCACCGCCGATCCCGTGACCGACGCCGCCGACTACGGGATGGCCTTGGTGACCGAAAGGAGGTCTTCCGACATGGGGTCTCCCTCCGAAGTGACCAGCACCTCCAAGACCAGGGGCTCCGAAGGGAAGACCTTGTGCATGAGGGGGATGTCCTCCAAAGAATCGAGTACCTGCAGCTCCACCACTTCCACTCGCAGCATTACCCTTGTCGTCTTTGAGTTTCTTACCCGCCACCAAGGCGAGGGACATGAGCAGGACGCACAGGACTTTCATTATGAAGGTCAGTGATTAGCAGAGTAGAAACCTTTCACAATGAAAACTTCTGCGGGAAAATAAGGCGTATATGATGCTCGGCTGCTTCCTCGCTGTGTTGCGCAGATGAAGCTGGAAGGTTGTGTGTGTCTGCTCTCGTCCCGCCTTTGCTTATATATCGGATACCGGTCCCACCATTCCATCCCTCCACCCCCTTCCTCACCTCCCCGTTTAATACTCTCAGTTTTAAAGATCTGGTATTCCCTCCGCTTTTGCCTCACCTCCTACTTGTCGAGGGGATTTTCTGTTCTACGTCATAACAAATCTTTCCTGGAAACAGGGTTCAAAATGTGTAAAGTCTTCAGAGTTTGACGAGGGGTTCACTTAGTTGCTGCATAGGCGAATATATCAACACACGCACGTGTTTCATACTCGTGTATATATATACATACATACATACATATATATTTATATATACATATATATGTATATATATATATATATATATTATATATATATATATACATGTATGTATATACCTGTATATATATATATATATATATATATATATATATATATATATATATATATGAAAAGGTAAGGATGTTTTTTGGGCTTTTATGGATTTGGAAAAGGCTTACGACAGGGTAGACAGGAAGGCAATGTGGGAGCTACTGCAGATGTATGGGATAGGAGGAAACCTTTTAAGAGCAGTCAAGAGTTTTTACGAGAGTAGTAGGGCTTGTGTTAGGATTAGAAATGGAGAGAGTGAGTGATTTGAGGTAATGGTTGGACTTCGTCAGGGATGTGTTATGTCGCCCTGGCTGTTCAATCTATACATGGATTGGGTCAGGAGTTGTAGATGGTTAAATAAAATTAAGAAAAGTTGGAAATAACCCAATCTTTGTTTGCTGAAAACACTGCGCTTGTAGCTGGATCAGAGGAAGGATTATGGAAGTTAGTGACAGAGTTTGAGGTGCGTGAAAAAAGGAAGCTGAAGATAAATGTGGGCAAATGTAAGGTGTTGAGATGTACAAGGGGAGAGAGTGACAGCAGGCTGGAAGTGAGCATATATACATATACATATATGTATATATATACATATGTATATATACATATATATATATATATATACATATACATATACATATACTAGCCAAATTACCCACGCGTTGCTGCGAGTTCGTGAATAATCCCTAACCTAACCATACCATACCTAACTTTAACCTTTAACCCTAACCAAAATATTTTTTAAATGAAATATAACTTTAAACACTCCCCCTCCTAGGTGTGCTCCCCACTGCCCGAAGGTTGGGAAATCCTAGTTTGAAAATAAATGCATACACAAATACAAATATCATATGTACATTCTTTTGCGTGCGTGTGTGAGTGTGTGTGTGGATTGACAATAAATGTTTACAGCCAAAAGGTGAAGAAATGTATCTACTTTATTTATCTTCAAAATATATATCGTTATAGGGGTTTATTTGGAAAAACCTAGGAAGAATTTGTAAATGATCAATTTCCGCCGCAATAGAATTAAATGAAAATAAGCAATATTTCAACAATTGGTAAATTATACAATCATTTTACATTTGCATGATTTTTTCTTACAAAAGCTATCATGGTTTGTGGCAACATTAATTTCACAAATATATGAACACATACAATGTTTTAAGTGTATTAATTCTTATGTTACAAAAATGATAACTTAAGGGGAAACTACAGTAGTGGCGTGTTCCCTCACCATAAACCACCTAACTTTAACCCTTAACCCTAACCAAAATATTTTTTAATCAAATATAGCTTTAAATACTCCCCTCTCAGGTGTGCACTCCCCCTCCCAAAGCTGGGAAACCCTAGTTTGAAAATACATGCATACACAAACACAAATATCATGTGTACACATTCTTTTGTGTGCGTGTGTATGTCTACAACTGAGAGGTGAAGAAATTTTTCTACTTTATTTATCTTCAGAATATGTAAAGTTATAGGGGTTTCTCTCCAAAAACGTAAGAGTTTGTGAATGAACTATTTCCGCCCGCACAAAAATTAAATAAATATAACCAATATTTCAACATTTGGTAAAATTATACAATCATTTTCCATAAACATGCTTTCTTCTTGTATGTATGTATGTATGTATGTATGTATGTATATATGTATGTATGAATGTATGTATGTATGTATTAGGGTGTAGTATCGTAACCATTTTTGTATCACATTCCAGGTTTTGTAGAGTAGACCTTTCAAAATTTGGAAATAAAGATGTAAAAATCTGAAAAAATAGTGACACTTTTTGGGACCAAAAGCCTACTTAAAACTGACTTCTCCTTAGGATTAGGCTGGTTTTGTTTAATTACTGTAGATTTTGGCTCTGGAGCTAGAATTGGGCAATTTTCTCACAGGAAGAAAATTTGCATTTTAACTCGTTATATATCTAAGGTTAAGGCAATTTTAGATTGAGAAATTCCTTGTATGTAAACTACTCAGAGGGCACTAGAAATAAATTGATGTATGATGAATTTACGAGGTATTTACAAAGTACTTCCTAGACCCTCTTATGCCTTTACTTTTTCAGGAATGTCCCCATTGGGACTACAGGTAGCAGGATTCCTAGTCCTATCCCCCGTCCCGTTTTTTGTCACCTCGTACGACTCAAGTGGGAAGACTTGGTAGTAGAATTCTTTTCCCCCACCACAGGGTAGGCGAAAAAAGGAAATGAATATTCAGAGAAATGGTACAGGACAGTAACAAGGGGTTGGGGGACTATGGTATTATCAATTCAGAAGACAACTCCCATGTAACTGACCATCACAAAGTCTCAAGGACCCGATAGGAAGGAATTTTACCGAACCTAATGCAGCCAGGTACATCCTTGTTTAAGTACTTCTAAAGATAATGTTTGAATCTGAACTTTAAAGAGAGAATTATCGGACAGGGTCAGAAAATCCGAAAATATGAATAGCAAATTGACGAAGAAGGTATAAGGAGTTGATACACGATTTCTTCTTGTGTTAAAATATTCTAGAAGAGAGTTTCGTAGCTAAGGGTACATGTTGAACAACATAGAATTTATGGAAATAATGACAAATATTTAAGGAACATTATCCAAGTAATACATGAAATTCTTTAAACTTTTAAGATAATACAATGACCTTGTCTAAAAGTAAAATGAAAATTCCGTATTAAGTGTCCTGATAAATGCTGACCACATAATAGTCACTGGAACTAAAAGATTTGAAAAGCACCTTTGTGAAGAGTCCACGACCAAGCGTACGATCGCATACATACATGCACGCACACGCACACATAAAAATACATACATACACGCACATACATACACGCAAACACACGCACAAACAACCACATACACACACACAACAAACACAGGGCAATCAAAATGTGAACGAGCAGATTCAGGAGTAACATCTCAGTTTTCATTAATCTACTTGTGACAAACTCTTTCAAAATGTCCACCAAATAATCTCCACCAAATCAATGAAAAGGATACAATTACCAACTAACGTAATACAAACCTTATGCAATTTCATTTAGTCGAGACAATTTCCCATTCTACACAGGGTAAGACACAATTCGACCAACTCTTTCATAACAGTCACAGAAAAAAAAAATCAAAACAACTCATTAGATGATTTGATTTCATTGTTAGAAACTTCCAGCCTTCAGAACTCATTACTGTGTCAGTATTGACAAAAGTTGAGGTCAAGAGGTACTGTGCCGTGCTTCAAGTTATCATTAACTATTGAGCATGGTTCTCTAATGAAAAGACAGGAAACTGATTTTTGTAGCTACATAGAATCCGTGTTTCAAATAAGAGGTCACAAATATACATAATACGAGTTTGATTTTTATTCAAAATAAATATGTATCTTTCGATTGTGCATAAACGCACGTTGTATCGTCTCCATAAGTATGAAATAAATAGGTTGGATTGAGTGATGATGTAGAGCAAAAGCATCGGCTGAAGCCCCAAGCTTCTTATGATGAACTACTTTAAAAGATCATTATCGTCCATATCCAAGAGGCGCCTTGCACACGTGCTCACCAAGACACCTGTCGAAGCAGCACTTGTCTACGCCACTGCACGCTCCATCATTCGAGCAGGTGATGGGAGGTCCGAAGATGCGTGGGCACACGGGCCTGACGGGTGGGCACTGACCGGGTTTGACGATCTGCGTGGCGATGGGGTCGGCTGGTTGGTTGTTGCTCTCACAGCAGTAGGCCGCTCCTTCAGGAGTCTTGCACCAATAACGGCAGTTGCTACTGGGGGCGACAGGAGGAACAATTCCACCGCCAATCCCGTGACCGACGCCTTGGTGACCGAAAGGAGGTCTTCCGTCATGAGGTCTCCCTCCGAAGTGACCAGCACCTCCTAATCCAGGTGCCCCAAAGGGAAGGCCCTGTGCATGATGGGGACGTCCTCCGAAGAATCGAGTATTTGTAGCGCCGCCACTTCCGCTCGCAACACCACTTTTAAGGTGTTTACCCGCCACCAAGACGAGGTAGGACATGAGCAAGGCACATAGGACTTTCATTCTGCAGGTCGGAGAATATCACGTGAACAGTCGAAGATTCTTCCAAGAAGTAGTTTTCTACTGAAAGAAGTGGATGCGCTAACAAGATGAGGGACACTGTACGTCCTCTTAATGCAATATAAGACCAAGTGTGTCCGTCCACGTCTGCGGTGGCTTATATGGTGCGCAACGCTATTCACCTCTCCCCCCTCCCTTCCTCCCTCGTCCTCTTCGTGCACTAGCTCGCATGGAATGGAGCGGGATTCCCCCGGTTTTGCTCAGAGTTCAAAGGGGATTTTAGACTAACGTCATCGTCTTCGGTTGTTCCCCAGCTATGGTTTGCGAAATTCAATCGGGAGCACAGGTTCATTTCCAATGTTCCTGTTGAAATTTCGCAAAGTACATGCGCCCTTGTACCCACATCTACACACGCACTCGCATTCGCAGTTGTACCTGTATACGTGCAAGTACACTCACATGAGCATGTGTACGGCCATTTTGGTACACTGCAGGTGATACAGTCTTCCTACTTCATCACTCAGACTTAATCTGACTTCGGAAAGGGGTCTGTACGATGAGAAGAGTATCTTGAGTTTTAGGCCTGTTGAAACACATATGGCTGTATATTCAAATCGATCATACTGCCTTGGTATTAGCGCTGAAATGCAGCACTACTCTATTCTATCTCTAATGCCTGCCATTGCAGGGAAAGGTTGAAACGTCATGAAAGTGTGACTTGGTCTGTTGCCTAGCACTTACCGGGAGTCGAATTGAGGCCTCTCATTCTTTTAGATATATTGTTTACCATGTCACAAGTAAAGTAGTATTTTTGTCAAAGTTACTATACTGATAAAAATCACAATTTAGGAATGTGTGCCTAGTGTGATATGTCTATCCTGGCGTGCATAAGTTTAATTATGGTTATCTTAGACGGAACGGCACATTGGAAGTCCCTTCGTGAGCGTATTGTGAAATACATCAGTTATAATGATAAATACCGTTGACTTCTGTTAAACCTGACTCTTCAAGCACTTGGATCAAATTTGCTACCATAAACTTTTTATTTTCACAGCATTTTTTCTTTCTTTTTATGATTGTTGACAGATCTACCCTCGTAATGATATACAATTTCAATCTCGTTCCTCCCTTCCTTCAACTCCACTTCTATCCCACCCCTTATGACTCGTCCTCTTCAGCTTCCCTTGGTGCCATGTGGACGTGATAATTGGCACTACAATTTCATTGTCCAATTGATCACCTCCAACCACCGCAGGGGTCGCTTATTTCGTGGTAGGTGGTCCTCTTCCCAGCGGCGGCTGCCTCCTGGCCAAACCGACGGTGATTCTCAGTCCAACACCAGGAGTCTCCCGTTTGGGATCAAGATGAAAAAAAATATATATAATAATAACCATTCCCTTACGACTCCTAATGGTAATTTGATTGTAAAAATGCAAATCCACTATTATACATATAACAATAATCATAATTCACCAAGAAAGAACGAATTAGACATCCCGGTCTGGGAAAACATAATGACAAATGAGGACGAAAAAAGTTCTTTCGGCAATAGCGTAGGTGTGGGGAACCCAGGCACGGACAAGAAAGCAATTCCAGAGGAGACACCTTGAAGTCGCAAAAGAAATTCCTCCACACTCCTCCACTCAAGGGGCGGGGGAGAAGGTGGCATTGTTCATATGGGGGAGATGGTAGTGCATATTGTTTAGTTGGGTTAAGGTTAGACCTATGTTTAGGTTTAAGCTCAGGTTAGGGGATGTTAGGGGAGGGGAGGTTACGTTGAATTAGGCTAGGTTAGATTAGGATAGGTTAAATTATATTAGTTTTTTTTTTTTTTTTTTTTTTTTTTTTTTTTGCGCCGGCTTCCATCATTTCCTGTAGTTCTTGCCGGCCGGTTGGGCTCTGATTCCGCCCTCGTTCCCGCTGACCGAACTATTTTCATTTCGATTATTTTGGCTGGCCGGATTCCATTAATTTCTGTGGTTGCTGCCGGCCGGCCCATTTCCAATTCGATTATTTTGGCCGGCCAGCTTCCATTATTTTCTGTGATTTTTTTTTTTCCGGCCGGACGTCCATCACTCCAACACTCGTACCCACCATCCGCCCCATTTTCATTCCGATTATTTTTGTCATCCGGCTTCCACTAATTGTTGTGGTTTTTGCTGGCTGGCCACCTTTATTTCAACCCTCGTTCCCACCGGCAGGCTCATTTTCAACTTTGTTCATCGGGTCAACCGGCTTCCATTTTCATGCTATGGTCAATTTCTCTTAGGCATCCTGGCCGGCTTCCCTGACCGGTCGGCCGGCCTTTATCCCCGTCCTCGTTCCCGACAGCCTTCATTCTCACCGGCTTATAATTTCTGACGGCCGAATTCCATTATTTTCGGTTGTTCTTGCAAGTCCTCCGTCTTTTATTCCCTTCTTCGTTCTCACCATCCCGCCTGTTTTATTTTCTGTTATTTTTGCCCACTGGATTTCATTATTTTCCGTATCTATTGCCAGCCAGATGGTCTTTATTCCCCCTCTTGTTCCCACCGACAGTTCCTTTTTCATTTCGATTACTATAGACGGTTCGAATATTTTTGGTGGTTACCTTCCAACCGACTTTTATTCCCCCCAACCCATTTTTATTTCGATTGTTTTGGTTGTCCAGTTTTCACTAGTTTCTGTGCTTCTTGCCGGCCAGCCGACATTTATTCATACCCTCGTTTGCCCTGGCGGACCCATTTTGTTTTTTATTAAGTCTGCAGTCTGCCAGAGTCCCCAGGAGTCTGTCCTTGTATTCGTCGTCTCTGCGTCTTCGTGGCCCCAGGCCTCCAAGACCAGGAGCCCTTCATGGTTTCTTTCACACACCAAAGACTATACCCGGGATGACACAACCACCATAAGTATGTATAAGGTGTGTGTGTGTGTGTGTGTGTGTGTGTGTGTGTGTGTGTGTGTGTGTGTGTGTGTGTGTGTATTTACCTAGTTGTACCTAGTTGTATTTTACGGGAAGGGGAGCTATGCTCGTGAGGTCCCGTCTTCATATCTCATTTTATCTAAACTATTTTTAAATTCATGTATTGTTTTTGCACACACCACTTTCTCATCTAACTTGTTCCAACTGTCTATTGCTCTGTGAGGAAAGCTGTTCTTTTTCAAATCTCTTCTATAGTTGTCTTTTTTTATTTTCTTTCCGTGTCCTCTTGTATTTCTGTCATCCCATTTTATCAGATTCTCTCTATCAGTAATTTCTATGCCTTTCATGATTCTGTAAATAGCTATCAAATCTCCTCTCTCTCTTCTTTGCTCTAGTGTCTGTAGTTTAAGTTTTTGTAGTCTCTCTTCATATGATAGTTTTGAGAGTGTTGGTGCCAGTTTAGTAATTGCTCTTTGTATTCTTTCAAGTTTTTTATACATTTTTTTGTACTTGGTGACCATATCGTTGCTGCATATTCCAATCTTGGTCTTATCAGGGTGACTAGGATTTTCCTCACCATTTCTTCATCCAGGTATGTAAATGCCACTTTGATTGTTCTTATTAAATTATAAGTTTCTCCAAAAATCTTATTTATATGTTTCTCAGGTGACATATTATTCATAACAATGACTCCCAGGTCCCTCTCATTTTCTACTCTTTTTATTCCTTCTTCTCCCAAATTATATGATCCTGTTATTCTGTTTTTGCTTTTTCCAAATTCCATTATACTACACTTTTTTGTATTGAACTCCATCTCCCACTTCCTACTCCATTCTTGTACTTTATTTAGATCTCTCTGTAGTGATTCACAATCTTCTTCAGTTTTCACTCTTTTCAGTAATTTTGCATCATCTGCAAAGAAGCTCATATAGCTTTCAATTCCTTCATCCATATCATTAATATATATAGCAAACATTATTGGGGCCAGAACTGTTCCCTGCGGGACACCGCTTATTACTTCATTCCATTTTGAGTGCTGATCTCTTATCACTACTCGCATTTTTCTTTCTTGCAAAAAGTCTTCCATCCAATTTAGCAATTTACCTTGTATTCCTCCTTCATATTCTAATTTCTTAAGCAACTTCTTATGTGGTACTTTGTCAAAAGCTTTTTTTAGGTCTAGAAATGCACAATCAGCCCATCCATCTCTTTCTTGTATTATATCTATTAGCCTTGAATAGAAACATATTAAATTGGTGACGCATGATCGTCCTTGTCTGAATCCAAATTGCCTTGGATTTAGTACGTTGTTTTTTTCCAAGTATTTTACCCATCTACTTTTGATAATTCTTTCACATATTTTTGCTATTGTACTTGTTAGAGAGACTGGTCTATAGTTGGTAGGTTCTTCTTTATTTCCTCCTTTATATATAGGTACTATATTTGCTTTTTTCCAATCTTCTGGAACTTTTCCTTCTTTTAAGGAACTGCTTATTATGCTATGTATTTTGTCTGCCAGTTCATTCCTACATTCTTTCAGAATCCAGTTTGCTATTTCATCTGGCCCATGCGATTTTCTGACATCAAAATTACCCAAGTGTGTCAATATTTCATTCTTCGTTACTTCTATTTCTTCCATAGGGGGGACTTTTTCCTTCCACTCAATCTCTTCAGGTTGTATATTTTCCCTTGTAAACACTGATTTAAAATGTTTGTTCATAATTTCTGCCATTTCCATTTCCTCAGTGTATTCAACTCCCCCTTGTCTTAATTTCTCCAAGTCTTGTTTGTTTTTCAGTTTATTGTTTACAAATCTGTAGAATAGTTTTGGTTGATCTTTACACTTTTCTATAACATCTTTTTCATATTTTCTTTTTTCCTCTCTGCACTTTTGTACATATTCATTTCTATAACCAGTATATATTTTCCATTTTTCAGGTCTTCTGTCTTTTTTCCATCCGGTCCAGGCTTTGTCTCTTTTGTCTTTTAACTCCCTACAACTTTTGTTGTACCAGCATTTTACATATTCTTTTTCTTGTTTTTGTCTTGGGACATACTTTTCCACTCCTTCTTTGTAAATTTTTGTCAAAATATTCCATTTCTCTTCCACTGATGTTTCTTCTTTGTATATTTCTTCCCAGTTTTCTTGTTGGAAGAATTCTCTTATTTTATCAAAGTTTGTTTTTTCATACATCATTCTTCCTTTTCTATATTGTTCATTTCTTTTCATATATTTTTCTTCATTAAGTTCCAGTTCAATCAATATGTGGTCACTTTTACCTATTGGTGTTTTATATTCAATCTTGTCCACTATTCTAGGTTCAGATGTAATTATTAAGTCTAGCCTCGATGGTTCTTCTTCATTTCTATACCTAGTGTTCTCTTGTATCCATTGTGTCATTGAATGGTCAGTAATCATCTCAAGTAGAGCATTTCCCCATGAGTCATCACCACTCTT
>NC_134812.1:28734217-28744217 GCF_046742065.1 Oratosquilla oratoria
GAATAGTTTTGGTTGATCTTTACACTTTTCTATAACATCTTTTTCATATTTTCTTTTTTCCTCTCTGCACTTTTGTACATATTCATTTCTATAACCAGTATATATTTTCCATTTTTCAGGTCTTCTGTCTTTTTTCCATCTGGTCCAGGCTTTGTCTCTTTTGTCTTTTAACTCCCTACAACTTTTGTTGTACCAGCATTTTACATATTCTTTTTCTTGTTTTTGTCTTGGGACATACTTTTCCACTCCTTTTTTGTAAATTTTTGTCAAAATATTCCATTTCTCTTCCACTGATGTTTTCTTCTTTGTATATTTCTTCCCAGTTTTCTTGTTGGAAGAATTCTCTTATTTTATCAAAGTTTGTTTTTTCATACATCATTCTTCCTTTTCTATATTGTTCATTTCTTTTCATATATTTTTCTTCATTAAGTTCCAGTTCAATCAATATGTGGTCACTTTTACCTATTGGTGTTTTATATTCAATCTTGTCCACTATTCTAGGTTCAGATGTAATTATTAAGTCTAGCCTCGATGGTTCTTCTTCATTTCTATACCTAGTGTTCTCTTGTATCCATTGTGTCATTGAATGGTCAGTAATCATCTCAAGTAGAGCATTTCCCCATGAGTCATCACCACTCTTTACTGTCATTTCTTCCCAGCAGATTTCTTTGCAATTAAAGTCGCCCATCATAACTATTCTTCCTCCATCTTCCATTATTTTAGTTAATGCTATCTTTGTGTCCTCTAACATACTTTTATGTTCACTCTCCTCCCATGAGGCTGTTTTCGGAGGCACATAATTGATCACAAATTTTCTGCTCTTCTTATCTCGGTCTTCCACTTCTATCATAATCATCTCTACTGTATTCTTTCCATATATGACACCTTTCACGTTTATGTCCTTCTTAGTCAGGAACATCACTCCAACCCCTTGTTTTTACTCTCTGTTTCTAATCCAATAATTGTATGCATCATGTCCTACACTGTTGGGTGGTAGTGGGCCTTTTAATTTTGTTTCTACAATTCCCATTATGTCCGGTTCTTTTTCTTTCAAATAATCATTCAGTTCATTCAATCCTGTTATCAATCCATCTATATTTGTGTAAGACGCTCTTAGTTTTCTGCCACTTCCATTGTATTCTCTGTTTCCCTTATGTTTTTCTTTAGTATGTCGAACTGCCTTATTTTCATGTTCACTACTCTCCAATAGAATCTCTCTTTCTCTGACTCCGTTCTTTCCTCGTTTTTTGCCTTAGCTTCAAGTCTTTTCTGCTTTTCTGCCTCTCTTTCCTCCTTATTCATTTCTCTTTTTATCCATACCTTTTTATATTGATCATTTGTTGCTAGTTTCCCTGTTTTGGATAGAATTTTCTCTGCCGTTGTTTGTGACCTGAATTTAATCTTAATTGGTCTGGTCTTATCTGTACTATATTTTCCGAGTCTGAATTTTTCCTCAATTTCCTTTATAATTTCTGGTTCATCTTCCTGGACTAATTTTAATAAACTGCTTACTCTTTCATTTTCCTCCTTGATTCTTGCGGTTCTATCTGGGTGATCTTTCTCTTCCATTCCTAATATAATTATACATTTCTTTTTGTTAGCTAATTCTCTTACTATATTCTCTTTCTGTCTCATCACTTTAATAACTGAGTCTTCATTATGTTCTTTCAATTGCTGTTTGACTATGTCAGTGAATGAAACCTTATTCCCTTCTTGGGTTGATCTCAAATTTTTAGCTTCTGTAGCTATTTTCTCTCTATTTTCATTACTATTCTTCTTCAATTTCTCATTCTCCTCCTTTACATTTCCTAACTGTCTTTTTAGGTCTTCTATTTCTTCAGTTAAGTTTCTGTTTGCTTTCTCTAGTTCTTCCAACCTTTCAATTCTCTGGAAAATGGAGTCAACATTACCTAACCTACGTTCCAAGTCCTCGATCACCTTATCAACTCTCTCCTCTAGTCTTGTGTCCCCCCCACCCTCTTTAAATCCCTGGAACATATTCTCGTCACTTTCTACTGTATTGCTCCTCTCTATACTTCTAATCTTTACAATTTTATTATACATTTCATCCTCACACAGCCTTTTGTTTACCATTCGCTTGTATGGCTGGGCCAAGTCTACTCCCTCCTCATTTTCTTCCATTTCCCTCAGTAATCCCTCCCCTTTTCCTCTTTCCCTACTTTCCCACTACTCCACGAGCAATTTCCCCCCCACCCTGTAAAAACACTAGGCACTTCTCTTTGCGTTGGGATCCACAGACTTCAGTTTTCTTCAGAACGTCATCCAAGCCGTCCATTCGCTGAAGTGTGTGTGTGCGTGTGTGTGTGTGTGTAATAATAATAATAATAATAATAATGAAAATAATAATGATAATAATAATAATAATAATAATAATAATAATAATAATAATAATAATAATGATAATAATAATAATAATAATAATGATAATAATAATAATAATAATAATAATAATAATAATAATGATAATAATAATAATAATAATAATAATAATAATAATAATAATAATAATAATAATAATAATAATAATAATAATAATAATAATAATAATAATAATAATAATAATAATAATAATAATAATAATAATAATAATAATAATAATAATAATGATAATAATAATAATAATAATAATAATAATAATAATAATAATAATAATAATAATAATAATAATAATAATAATAATAATAATAATAATAATAATAATAATAATAATAATAATAATAATAATAATAATAATAATAATAATAATAATAATAATAATAATAATGATAATAATAATAATAATAATAATAATAAAAATAATTATAATAATAATGATTATAGTAATAACAATAATAATAATAATAATGATAAGAAAATAATCATCATCATCGGTTTACTGGGTATATGTGTATATATATATACATTATATATATATATATATATATATATATATATATATATATATATATATACAGATATGTATATTTATATATATAAATATATGTATATATATATATATATATATACATATATGTATATATACATACATGTATATATATACATATATATATGTATATATATATACATATATATATATATATATATATATGTATGTATGTATGTATACATGTATGTATGCATGTCGATTTTTTTTTTTTTTTTTTTTTTTTTTCTTATAATTTTTCTCATGTTTCCAAGAGAATTTCCCAGTGGTTCATTATGACTGAATTACGTATATTACAACATGTAAAGAATGGAAAACCGTGTGCCTTTTCATCCAGTTTTCCGCAACTATGGGTGTGGTGGACTTGTGGCAAGAGGCACTGAACTGATGCCATTGCCTTTGTTCTAAGTGGTCGAACAGTCAGGATGAGTGGCAGTCATCGGTAGCTGTTGGAACCCCACCAGAGTATTCCTACCAACGATTATTTAGATATTCACTATGCCTAATTTTGACTGAGTTTGTGCAAGTGTGTGTGTGTGTGCATGGCCACGGACATTGAAAAAACAAAGTTTCAGTAATTTTTCTGTCATGCAATCCAAAGACTGCAGAAAAAAGCATGACGTCAATCAGAGAACCAGTTCCAGCACGGGCAAAGGCCAGGGAAGACCAGTTGTGCATGTGCGAGCAAGAAGAGGAGGAGGAGGGGAGGAAGGAAGAGAGGAAGGAGATGCGAGTTTGGTCTCCCTTTGGGACAAGACCGGTGGCGCTTGGTCAACAAACTCAAAGATTGGAAGAGGTAAGCAACCGAGCAGCTGACCACATTTGAGGAATTTTCGACCTCCGTACTATGCAAATTTGCCACTTGGAAAGTTTTAACTTCAATTTCCTGTGTGCTCTCCTTGTATCTGTGACCTTGGTGGTAGGGAGAGACCCCAAGCTCACGAGTGGTAATGCTGTGGGTGGATGTGGATTTGGCGGCCCAACAAAAGCTCGAGTTTTTAGGACCTCTTCATGCAAAAGAGTCATTTCTGCCTCCAGGACTAAGTGGTCTTGGACCTTTCGGAGCTCGACCTCACGTCCTTAGACGTTTTATTCACAATTTCATTTGATGGTGGTGGAAGTAGAGCAGTTCACTTTACAACTTCCATCTGCAGTAGCTGCTACTACTGCTGCAGTGACTTAGCTCATGACGGAGGTAGGTTGAACGCAATATTTCGTGTATGTGTATGTCACTCGAGCATACAAATATAAGAAAGTTTCACTCAACTTATATCTCTCTTGATAGCGTATTGGGCTAAGTCACTGCCACTTTGTCAGGGGCGAGCTGAGTTCGAGTCCTCGGCTCTACCAAGTTTCAATTTCCAACGTATGCCTCCTTCGAGCTATTCTCAGTCTCGACTGCGATGGCATGGAGTTGAAAAGATATTAATCTGTTCACTGGGAACCATTCGGTGTATGTATAAACTTTCCCACGTGCACATACTAGTGACTACACTATCATGGCGGGGGTGGGTTGTACGCAATGTTTCGTGTATGTGTATGTCTCTCGAGCATACAAATATAAGAAAATGGTACTCAACTTATATCTCTCTTGATAGCATATTGTGCTAAGTCACTGCCGCTTTGCCACGGGTGAGCTGAGTTCGAGTCCTCGGCTCGACTACGTTTCAATTTCCAACGTATGCCTCCTTCGAGCTATTCTCCGTCTCGACTGCGATAGCATGGAATTAAAAGTGTTTTGGAGTTAAAAACATATGAATCTGCTCACTGGGAACCATTCAGTGTATGTATATGTATATATATATATATATATATATATATATATATATATATATATATAGATAGATAGAGAGATATAGATATATATACATACATACACATATGTATATATATATATATATTGCATATATATGTATATATAATGCATGCACATATATATATATATATATGTATATATAATGCATATCATATATGTATATATATATACATATAATATGTCCGTGTGTGGGTATATTCGTCTATGTAGCAACAAAGAAAACTCGTCATACTCTGAATACTTTTTACTTTTTAAACCCTGTTTCCAGGAAAGATCTCTTATGACGTAGAACGGGCAATCCCCTCGACAAGTAGCAGGCGAAGCAAAGCGAAGGGAATACCAGTTCTTTAAAACTGAGAGTAGCAAACGGGGAGGTGAGGAACGGGGTGGAGGGATGGAATGGTGGGACGGGTTGCCGCTATATAAGACAAGGCGGCATGAGAGCAGACACACACAACCTTCCAGCTTCAGCTTCAACCACGAGTAAGCAGCCGAGCATCATATATACCTCATTTTCCCGCAGAAGTTTTCCCTGTGAAAGTGCTTTACTCTGCTAATCACCGACCTTCATAATGAAAATTCTGTGCGTCCTGCTCATGTCCCTCGCCTTGGTGGCGGGTAAGAAACTCAAAGACAACAAAGGTGATGCTGCGAGTGGAAGTGGTGGAGTTGCAAATACTCGATTCTTTGGAGGACATCCTCCTCATGCACAAGGTCCTCCCTTCGGAGCCCCTGGTCTTGGAGGTGCTGGTCACTTCGGAGGGAGACCCCATGTCGGAAGACCTCCTTTCGGTCACCAAGGCCATCCCGTAGTCGGCGGCGTCGGTCACGGTATCGGCGGTGGAGTTGTTCCTCCTGTCGCCCCCAGTAGCAACTGCCGATACTGGTGCAAGACTCCTGAAGGAGCGGCCTACTGCTGTGAGAGCAACAACCAACCAGCCGACCCCATCGCAACACAGATCGTCAAACCCGGTCAGTGCCCACCAGTCAGGCCCGTGTGTCCACGCATCTTCGGACCTCCCATCACCTGCTCAAATGACGGAGCGTGCAGTGGCGTGGACAAGTGCTGCTTCGACAGGTGCCTTGGAGAGCACGTGTGCAAGGCGCCTCTAGGATATGGACGATGAAAGTCTAAGATCTCCTCTCCAATCCTGCTCTCAAGAACTTTGTTCCTATCGCAATTCGGCACATCTGCATCATCGCACTGACTCCATGATATATATATATGCCATGCCCATACAAATCATACATTTTTATACATAGTAAACAATCTATTTATTGTAAATAAACTATTAATTACATTCATTGTCTTTGTTGTAACCTTCAAATCTAACCTATGAAATCCCTTAAACCATGAAAGTTTATTTCATGACTGTGATGCTTCTTGTAGAGTTAGTATGAAAGAGTGTGTCCCAGGAGGTGGTGAG
The DNA here is from genome assembly GCF_046742065.1 of Oratosquilla oratoria. Lineage (NCBI taxonomy): Eukaryota > Metazoa > Arthropoda > Malacostraca > Stomatopoda > Squillidae > Oratosquilla > Oratosquilla oratoria. Next base: position 28,740,405 of record NC_134812.1, read on the forward strand.
CTATTGCAGCAAAAGCCTCTACCATTGTCAGGGGCTCGTGACGGCCACCGTTAGTCACCTAAGGTCATAATGAAGTCATTTTGATTACCAATGCATCACAAAAGCAAGATGTTATCGTCAGAAACGATATCGCCCTTGAAAATGAATAAATAAATAGATAAGTAAATAAGTAAAAGACACCGCCGGAGGGTACTCTCTCCAATCACCTTTGCAACTGCGAAGGATTTGTCTTGATTCTCTACGGCTATTAATGACCATTTCATAGTCTGGTCAGCTGAGGGAAAAGGTGATTACGACAACGGATCTCAACAACTATCGTTAGGCTTTAGTCGATAATGATGGCAACTATGATAGATTAATGGTCGCTAGGAAGTTATTATTGGGTATTAGATTTCATTGTAGATGTGTTTATAGTAGAATCAATAAAAATATATACATTTGTCAGGCATCATTCTCTACTAATCGGAATGCTTATTTTATCAATTTTGAAACACCAGCGGCCATTGTCCCCTATATATAGGTTTTGTTCTAAATAAATTCTGACGACTTTATTCATCATAAAAATTGCGTCCAAATGTGTCTTTATATTATATTTATCTGAGCAATCATCAATTTGTTTTGAGCTTTAGTTGTAGGACGAGAAAGAGAAGCGCTTTACGTTCAGACTGGCTCTTCATTTATTTTTCGGTTAATGACTGTATCCAAAAATCGTCATTATTTTAAAACTCGGACCTCAACTACCCAAAACTAAGCAAAACCAAACCAAACCTAACGTAACCTAACTTTACCTGACGTAACTTACTCTAACGTACCCTAACTAACCTAATCCTGACGCAACCTAACCTAAATCTAAGCTAAACCCAGCTAAACAATATCCACTTCAACCTCGCCCATACGAAAAATTCCACCCACCTCCGCCAACCCCTGAGTAGTCACGCTGAAATATATTCTAAAACTTTCATTATTAGTATATTCTAAATTTGTCATTGGTAGTATATTCCAAACTTTTCATTATTAGTATACATTAAAGTTATCATTAATAGTACCTTCTAAATGTATCAATATTAGTTTATTCTAGACTTGTTTATACTAAAATTAATATAAACTTGTCAGTATTAGTATATCGTAAACCTGTTATAATCATTATATTCTAAACTTGTCATCATTAGTACATTCTAAATTTGTCATTATTATCTTATTCTAAACATGTCATTAGTAGTACACATTAAATTAATCATTAATATTAACCCTCAAAACTTGCCATTATTAGTATATGATAAACTTGTCATTATTATTTTATTCTAAAATTTCTTTTTTAGTATACATTAAGGTTATCATTACTAGTACCTTCTAAACTTGTCGTCATTAGTATATTCTAAAATTGACATTACTAATAAGAACATAAAAAACATAAGAAATAAAGGAGACTGCAAAAGACCATAAGGTCTACACTAGGCAGCTCCGTATCCATCACCACCTGTCATCCCCATCCATAAAGTTGTCTAATCGTTTTTTTAAAACAACTGATAGTTTCAGCGCTTACTACATGGTTACTAAGTTTATTCCATTCATCGACCACCCTATTAGTAAACCAATTCTTGCCTATTTCCTTCTTAAATATAATCTAAACATATCGTTTTTAGTATATTCTAAACTTGTCATTATTAGGATATTGTAAACTAGTCAATATTAGTATGTTCTGAACTTTTAATTGTTTTTCCAAATTAAGTTATCATTAAATGTACTTTCTACAATTATCATTTTTTAGTATATTCTAAAATGGTAGCTATTAGTACACATTATTGTTTTCTGAATTTGTCCTTATTACTTTATTCTAAATTTGTAATTATTGATATAGTCTAAACTTGTCATTATTACTACATTCTGAACCTGTCTTTATTAGTACCTTCTAAACTTCTCATTATTAGTTAACATTTAAGTTATCATTAACAGTACCTTCTAAAATTTTCATTATTAGTACATTCTAAACTTGTCGTTATTAGAACACATTAAAATCAACATATATAGTACCTACTAAACTTCTCATTATTAGTGTATTCTTAACTTATCATTATTAGTATATTCTATACTCAAAGCCTCTCCTCCTCCTCATTTTACAATAAACACATCCACAATGGAATCTAATACCCAATAATAACTTCCTAGCGACCATTAATCTATCATAGTTCCCATCATTATCGACTAAAGCCTAATAATAGTTGTTGAGATCCGTTGTCGTAATCACCTTTTCCCTCAGCTGACCAGACTATGAAATGGTCATTAATAGCAGTTGAGAATCAAGACAAATCCTTCTCATTTGCAAAGGTGATTGGAGAGAATGCCCTCTGGTGGTGTCCTTTACTTATTCATTTATCTATTTATTTATTTATTTTCAAGGACGATATCATTTCTGACGATAACATCTTGCTTTTCTGATGCATTGGTAATCAAAACGACTTCATCATAATCTTAGGTGATTAACAGTGGCCGTCACGAGCCCCTGACAATGGTAGAGGCTTTTGCTGCAATAGCTCACCACCTCCTGGGACACACTCTTTCATACTGACTCTACAAGAAGCATCACAGTCATGAAATTAACTTTCATGGTTTCAGAGAATTCATAGGTTAGATTTGAAGGCTACAACAAAGACAATGAATGTAATTAACAGTTTATTTACAATAAATAGATTGTTGTTATATGTATAAAAATGTATGATTTGTATGGGCATGGCATATATATATATCATGGAGTCAGTGCGATGTTGCAGATGCGCCGAATTGCGATAGGAACAAAGTTCTAGAGAGCAGGATTGGAGAGGAGATCTTAGACTTTCATCGTCCATATCCAAGAGGAGCCTTGCACACGTGCTCTCCAAGGCACCTGTCGAAGCAGCACTTGTCCACACCACTGCACGCTCCGTCATTCGAGCAGGTGATGGGAGGTCCGAAGATGCGTGGGCACACGGGCCTGACTGGTGGGCACTGACCGGGTTTGACGATCTGTGTTGCGATGGGGTCGGCTGGTTGGTTGTTGCTCTCACAGCAGTAGGCCGCTCCTTCAGGAGTCTTGCACCAGTATCGGCAGTTGCTGCTGGGGGCGACAGGAGGAACAACTCCACCGCCGATTCCGTGACCGACGCCGCCGACTACGGGATGTCCTTGGTGACCGAAAGGAGGTCTTCCGACATGTGGTCTCCCTCCGAAGTGACCAGCACCTCCAAGACCAGGGGCTCCGAAGGGAGGACCTTGTGCATGAGAAGGATGTCCTCCAAAGAATCGAGTATTTGCAGCTCCACCACTTCCACTCGCAGCATCACCTTTGTTGTCTTTGAGTTTCTTACCCGCCACCAAGGCGAGGGACACGAGCAGTACGCAGAGGACTTTCATTATGAATGTCGGTTATCAGCAGAGTAGAAACCTTTCACAAGGGAAACTTCTGCGGGTGTATGAGGTGTATATGATGCTCGCCTCCTTACTCGCGGTGTTGCGCAGATGAAGCTGGAAGGTCGTGTGTGCCTGCTCTCGTCCCGCCTTTGCTTATATAGCGGCAACCCTTCCCACTATTCCCTCCCTCCACCCCCTTCCTCACTTCCCCGTTTGCTACTCTCAGTTTTGAAGAACTGGTATTCCCCCCGCTTTGCTTCACATTCTACTTGTTTATCTGCTCTACGTCATAACAGCACTATCTTTCCTGGAAACGGTTCCAAATGTGAAAACCCTTCAGAGGTTAACGAGGAGTTTTCTTTGTTGCTGCATTGACGAATATACCCACACACGTACATATTTCATATATATATGTATATATATATGTAT
>NC_134812.1:28749217-28761717 GCF_046742065.1 Oratosquilla oratoria
AATTGGTTTACTGCATTTCATCTAACAAGTGTCTCCCATCCTTGTATCAAGCTCTGTTCCTCGTTAGTTGTGAGTAATTTTTTATACTACCCGTGATTTTCTTGATTGTGGTAAAGATTATTTATGTTAGAAAATGGGAAGTTTATATTCATTTGAAAAGGTGCTAAAACGGAAATAGAAATAAATGAATAAATAAAAGAGAGAGTAGAGGGTAATTTTTATTTTTACTGGTAAAGTATTTCCCCTACTAGATTAGGGCTCTGTTAGACATTTTTTGTATTAGATGTAAGATTAATTGTGATATGATTTAGCACTCAGTATATTCCATTGACTTCACATGCATTATTTCTGCTTTAACGGTTCTTTCTATTATTTATTTCCGGGGTTAAGATTAGTGCACTCAAGCCAGTGAGTTAATAGTGGACTTCTATTTTGTTGGTATTCACTACCAAACCTACCCTAAAGGTGCATTTAGACGGCCAAACGGTTTGACAAACCCGGTTTGTCAAACAAGTGTTTGAAATGATATTTCACCGTGTGAATAGTGTATTTGGTTGTCAAACACGTTCGACAAACGTGTTTGACGACCAAATGTCCCATTCACACGGTCAAGCATCACTTCAAACACTTGTCTGACAAACCAGGTTTGTCAAAGTGTTTGACTGTGTAAATGGCCCTTAATGTAAGAATCTTTGGTGCGAGTGGTTGATGAATGTAGCACCATCTGCATACTTGAGCTTAACGATGTGGTCGTGTGGTTTCTCGTACACATTCTGGCATGTTAAAAAACATAGTATCGAGGATGATAGGGAAATGTACTGCATCTTTTCTTAAATAGAAATATTGTCGTTACCGTCATATCCAGTAAATAAAATTGGTTGGTATTATCAAAAAGTAAAAATTCTGAATCATGCATCTGTTTTGCGCTGAAATCACCCTCGGTGTCGACAAAGCCTGAGGCAAACCCGGTTTTTTGTCTCTCGTTCAACTCAGTCCCAGCCTCATTCGAATCCAATGCCTCCTCCTCGTCCTCCTCCTCCTCCTCTTCCGCCTCCTCCTCCTCTTCCTTCTCCTCCTCCTCCTTCTCCCCGATCCTCTCACGACCAGAAGTAAGCTTATTTTCTTCTTCACAGGCTCCCAACTTTAAAATTATATCCACGAAACTTTCCAAAGTTTCCCATCAGGCAGGCCCAGAGGACGGGGAGAAGAGGCTTCGAAATCAATAAAGAAATTCTTTCCATTCCCTTCCAACCACGTGACTACTTCAGGTTTGGCTGAGGTGGGTGGGATTGTTCGTATGGGCGAGGTTGAAGTGGATATTGTTCAACTGGGTTTAGCTTAGGTTTAGATTAGGTTAAGGGACGTCAGGTTTAGGTTATGTTAGGGTCCGTTAAAGTACGTTACGTTAGGTAAAGTTAGGTTACGTTAGGTTTGGTTTGGTTTTTCTTAGATTTGGGTAGTTGAGGTTCGAGTTTTAAAATAATGGGAATTATTGGACACAGTCATTAGCAGAGAACTAAAGGAAGAACCAGTCTGAATTTATTCACAACAAAATCTATGTAGGGGACAATGGCCGCTGGTGTGTAAAGAAAATAACAAGTTGAGCACTCCGATTAGTAGAGAATGATGCCTGACCAATAGTCGATCATAGTTGGCATCATTATCGAGTAAATCTTAACTACAACAATTAAGATCCGTTGTCTTCATCATTTTTTCCCTCAACTGACCAAACTAAATGATGGTCATTATGTGCCCTTGAGAATCAAGCCAAATCCTTCTCAGTTGCAAAGGTGATTGGAGAGAATGCCCTCCGCCGACGTCTTTTACTTATTCGTTTATTTATTAATTTATTTTCAAAAGCGATATCGTTTCCATCGCTCTTGTAATGATATCTTGCTTCTCTGATGCACTGGAAATCAAAATGACCCCAACATGACCTTAGGTGACTATCGGTGCCCGCCACGAGCCCCTGACAAAGGTGGAGGACTTTAGCTGTAATAGCTGACCACTTCCTGGGGCACACTCTTTCATACTAACTTTACAAGAAACATCAGTCAGGAAATAAACTTTCACGGTTCCAGGAATTTCGTAGGTTAGATTTGAAGGTTACAACAAAGATAGTGAATGTAATTAACAATTTATTTGCAATAAATAGATTTTTTTGTACAAAATTATAGAGAAGAAGATTGGGAAGGAGACCTTAGCCTTTCATCGTCCATATCCTAGAGGCGCCTTGCACACGTGCTCACCAAGACATCTGTCGAAGCAGCACTTGTCCACACCACTGCACGCTCCGTCATTTGAGCAGGTGATGGGAGGTCCGAAGATGCGTGGGCACACGGGCCTCACTGGTGGACACTGACCGGGTTTGACGATCTGCGTGGCGATGGGGTCGGCTGGTTGGTTGTTGCTCTCACAGCAGTAGGCCGCTCCTTCAGGAGTCTTGCACCAGTAACGGCAGTTGCTGCTGGGGGCGACAGGAGGAACAACTCCACCGACGATCCCGTGATCGACGCCGCCGAATACGGGATAGCCTTGGTGACCGAAAGGAGGTCTTCCGACATGGGGTCTCCCTCCGAAGTGACCAGTACCTCCAAGACCAGGGGCTCCGAAGGGAGGACCTTGTGCATGAGGGGGATGTCCTCCAAAGAATCGAGTACCTGCAGCTCCACCACTTCCACTCGCAGCATTACCCTTGTCGTCTTTGAATTTCTTACCCGTCACCAAGGCGAGGGACATGAGCAGGACGCACAGGACTTTCATTATGAAGATCAGTGATTAGCAGAGTAGAAACCTTTCACAAGGAAAACTTCTGCGGGAAAATAAGGCGTATATGATGCTCGGCTGTTTACTCGCTGTGTTGCGCAGATGAAACTAGAAGGTCGTGTGTGTCTGCTCTCGTCCCGCCTTTGCTTATATATCGGATACCGGTCCAACTATTCCCTCCCTCCACCCCCTTCCTCACCTCCCCGTTTGCTACTCTCAGTTTTAGAGAACTGGTATCCCCTCCGCTTTGCCTCACCTCCTACTCCAGGGGATTTTCTGTTCTACGTCATAACAGATATTTCCTGGAAACAGGGTTCAAAATATGTAAAGTCTTCAGAGTTTGACGAGGGGTTCACTTAGTTGCTACATAGGCAAATATATCCACACACGCACGTGTTTCATACTCGTGTATATATGTATATACATATATATATATATATATATATATATATATATATATACATACGTACATATATATATATATATATATATATATATATATATATACATATACATATATATATATATATATGAAAAGTTAAGGATATTTTTGGGGCTTTTATGGATTTGGAAAAGGCTTACGACAGGGTAGACAGGAAGGTAATGTGGGAGGTACTGCAGATGTATGGGATAGGAGGAAAGCTTTTAAGAGCAGTCAAGAGTTTTTATGAGAGTAGTAGGGCTTGTGTTAGGATTAGAAATTGAGAGAGTGAGTGATTTGAGGTAATGGTTGGACTTCGTCAGGGGTGGTGCGAGAGCTGAATGCAAGGGTGGTGGGTCAGGAGTTGGAGATAGTTAAAGAAAATGGAGAAAAGTGGGAAATAACCTAGTTGTTGTTTTCTGAAAACACTGCGCTTGTAGCAGGATCAGAGGAGGGATTCAGGAAGTTAGTGACATAGTTTGAATAGGTGTGTGAAAAAAGAAAGCTGAAGATAAATGTGGGCAAATGAAAGGTGATGAGATGTACAAGGGGAGAGAGTGACAGCAGGCTGGAAGTGAGCATATATATATATACATATATATATATATATATATATATATATATATATATACATATATATACATATATATACACACATATATATATATATATATATATATATATATATATATATATATATATATATATATATATATATATACTTATACTAGACAATTCCCCGCGCGTTGCTGCGAGTTCGTGAACAATCCCTAACCTAACCATACCACACCTAACTTTAACCCTTAACCCTAACCAAAATATTTTAAATGAAATATAGCATTAAACACTCCCACTCCTAGTTTGAAAATACATGCATATACAAACACAAATGTCATGTGCACATTTTTTGCGTGCGTGTGTGTGTGTGTGGATAGACAATAAATGTCTACAGCTAAAAGGTGAAGAAATGTATCTACTTTATCTATCTTCAGAATATTTATGGTTATAGGGGTCTATTTGGAAAAACCCAGCAAGAGTTTGTAAATAATAAATTTACGCCGCACTAAAATGAAATGAAAGTAAGCAATATTTAAACATTTGGTAAAATTATGCAATCATTTTACATTTCCATGATTTTTTATTGCAAAAGCTATCATGGTTTGTGGTAACATTAATTTCACAAATACAAATAATATTTATGAACACATACAATGGTTTGTTTAATTATATTGATTCTTATGTTACAAAAATAATAACTTAAGGGGGGACTACAGTAGTGGCGTGTTCCCTAACCAAAAAATATATATATATTTTTAAATAAATATAGCTTTAAATACTCCCCCTCCCAGGTGTGCAACCCCCCTCCCGAAGTTGAGAAACCCTAGTTAGAAAACATATGCATACACAAACAAATATCATGTGTACATATTCTTTTGTGTGCGTGTGTATGTGCATGTGTGTGCGTGTGTGGATTGACAATAAATCTCTACAGCTTAAAGGTGAAGAAATGTTTCTAGTTTATCTATCTTCAGAATAAATAAAGTTATAGGGATTTATCTGCAAAAACGTAGGAGTTTGTGAATGAACTATTTCCGCCCGCACAAAAATTAAATAAAAATAACCAATATTTCAACATTTGGTAAAATTATACAATCATTTTCCATAAACATGCTTTCTTCTTACAAAAGCTATCATGGTTCGTGGCAACATTAATTTCACAAATGTAAATAGTATTTATGGATACATACAATGGTTTGTTTAATCATATTAATTCTTAAGTCACAACAAATACTACGCGACTTCAGGGGATACTACATAAACCTCCTACATAAACCTCCTAACTTTAACCCTTAACCCTAACCATTTTTTTTTTCGAAATGAAATGTAGTTATCCAAGTACCTGGAGTGATAGGGTATCAGAATATATATGGTTATGGGAGTCTATCTCTAAACCCTAGGAGTTCGTGTACAAACAAACAAATAAACAATCAGACAGACAGACAAAGGCTACTACTTTATTATAATAGATATATACATATATATGTATGTATGTATATATATATATACATATATATACATATACATATATATATATTTATATATATATATGTATGTATGTATGTATGTATGTATGTATGTATGTATGTATGTATGTATGTATGTATGTATGTATGTATGTATGTATGTATGTATGCATTAGGGTGTAATATCGTAACCATTTTTATAGCACATTTCAAGTTTTGTAGAGTAGACCACCTAAAATTTGGAAATAAAGATGAAAAAATCTGAAAAAATAGTGACACTTTTTGGGAGCAAAAGTCTACTTAAAACTGACTTCTCCTTAGGATTAGGCTGGTTAGATTTAGTTATTATAATTTTTGGCTCTGGAGCTAGAATTGGGCAATTTTCTCACAGGAAGAAAATTTGCATTTTAACTCGTTATGTATCTAAGGTTTAGACATTTTTAGATTAAGGAATTCCTTCTATATAAGCTGCTCGGAGGGCACTATAAATTAATCGATGTATGATGAATTTAAGAGATATTTACAAAGTACTTCCTATGACCCTCTTATGCCTTTACTTTTTTTAGGAATGTCCCCTCTGGGGCTACAAGTAGTAGGATTCCTAGTCCTATCCCCATCCAATTTTTTGTCACCTCGTACGACTCAAATGGGAAAACTTGGTGGCAGCATTCTTTCCCCCCACCACAGGGTAGGTGAGAAAAGAAAGTGAATATTCGGAAAAATTGTACAGGACAGTAACAAGGGGTTTGGGGACTATGGTATCATCAATTCAGAAGATAACTCCCATGTAATTGACCATCACAAAGTCTCAAGGACCCGACAGGAAGGAATTTTACTGAATCTAATGCAGCCAGGTACATCCTTGTTTAAGTACTTCTAAAGATAATGTTTGAATCTGAACTTTAAAGAGAGAATTATCGGACAGGGTCAGAAAATCCGAAGATATGAATAGCGAATTGACGAAGAAGGTATAAGTAGTTGATACACGTTTTCTTCTTGTCTTAAAATACTCTACAAGAGGGTTTCCCACCTAAGGGTACATGTTGAATAACATAGAATTTATGGAAATAATGACAAATATTTAAGGAACATTATCCAAGTAATACATAAAATTCTTCAAAATTTTAAAATGATACAATGACCTTGTCCAAAAGTAAAATGAAATTTCCGTATCAATTATTCTATTCAATGGTGACCACATAATAGTCACTGGAACTAAAAGATTTGAAAAGTACCTTTGTGAAGAGTCCACGACCAAGCGCACGATCGCCCACGCACACATAAAAATACATACATACACACACATACAAAGGATTACAAAGGATTACAAAGGCAAAGCATGCCGACAGGAGACCTTTTGATCCATATCTAGGTCGGATGCAAAAAAAGAAAAAAAAAAAAAAAAAAAAAAAAAAAAAAAAATTAATAATAAATTAAAACTATAACAATGTAAATAACAATTAAAATACATAAATAAATGCATTGGTATAGTTGAATAACAAAACAAACAGGTAAATAGTAAATGATAATAAATTGACATATAACTAATAATAAATGAAAATCAGACAGACAAATTATAACAAAACAAAAACAAATAATATAACATAAATTATAATAATTACAGCATCTTACTTAGGTATTTATCTAAATGATTCTTAAAGCTTCGAACTGAACTACATTGCACTACCTGTGCAGGAAGTTTATTCCATTCATTAACTACACGGTTGGCAAAGTTGAATCTATTTCCGGACAGTTTGAGACCATTGTTTCATACACGCAAACACAACCACACACACACACACACAAACAAACACAGGTCAGAAAAAACGTGAACGAGCAGATAAAGGATAACATCTCAGTTTTCCTTAATCTATTTGTGACAAACTCTTTCAAAATGTCAACCAAAATAACTCCACCAAATCAATGAAAAGTATACAATTGTCAACTGACGTGATACAAATAGTATCCAATTTCGTTTAGTCGAGACAATTTCCCATTCTACACAGGGTAAGCGACAATCTCGACCAACTCTTTGGTAACAGTCACAGAAAAAAATGCAAATAACTCATTAGATTATTTTCTTTCATTGTTAGAGACTTCCAGCCTTCAGAACTCATTACTTTGTCAGTGTTGACAAAAGCAGAGGTCAAGAGGTACTGTGCCGTGCTTTAAGTTGCCATTAACTATTGAGCATGGGTCTGTAATGACAAGACAGGAAATTGTGTTTCAAATAAGAGGTTACAAATATACATGATACGAGTTTGATTTTTATTCAAAATAGATATGTATCTTTGGATTATGCATAAACACACGTTGTATCGTCTCCATAACTATGAAATAAATAGGTTGGATTGAGTGATGATGCAGAGCAAAAGCCTCGGGTGAGGCCCCAAGCTTCTTATGATGAGCTACTTTAAAAGATTATCATCGTCCATATCCAAGAGGCGCCTTGCACACGTGCTCACCAAGACACCTGTCGAAGCAGCACTTGTCCACGCCACTGCACGCTCCGTCATTCGAGCAGGTGATGGGAGGTCCAAAGATACGTGGGCACACGGGTCTGACGGGTGGGCACTGACCAGGCTTGACGATCTGCGTGGCGATGGGGTCGGCTGGTTGGTTGCTGCTCTCGCAGCAGTAGGCCGCTCCCTCAGGAGTCTTGCACCAGTAGCGGCAGTTGCTACTGGGAGCGACAGGAGGAACAACTCCACTGACGATCCCGTGACCGAAAGGAGGCCTTCCGAATTGGGGTCTTCCTCCGAAGTGGCCGTGACCTCCTAGTCCATGAGCCCCAAACGTAGGGCCTTGTGCGTGAAGGGGACGTCCTCCGAAGAATCGAGTATTTCCAGCGCCGCCACTTCCGATCGCAACACCACTTTTAATGGCGTTGCGGTCTTTTCCCACCACCAAGACGAGGTAGGACAAAAGCAAGGTACACAGGACTCTCATTCCGCAGTTCAGAGAATATCTCGTGGACAGTCAAAGGATCTTCCAACAGATAGTTTTCTATTGAAAGGTGTGAATGCGCTGACAAGATGAGGGACACTGTACGTCCTCTTAATGCAATCTAAGACCAAGTGTGTCTGTCCACGTCTGCGGTGGCTTATATAGTGTGCAACGCTATTCACCCCTCCCTCCTCCCTTCCTCCCTCGTCCTCTTCGTGCGCTAGCTCGCATGGAATGGAGCGGGATTCCCCCGGTTTTGCTCAGAGTTCAAAGCGGCTTTTTGACTAACGTCATCATCCTCGGTTGTTCCCCAGCTATGGTTTGCGAAATTCAATCGGGAGCACAGGTTCATTTCCAATGTTCCTGTTGAAATTACGCAAAGGTACATGCGCACTTGTACCCACATCTACACACGCACTCGCATTCGCAGTTGTGCCTGTATATGTGCAAGCACACTCACGTGAGCATGCGTTCGGCCATCTTGGTACTCTGCAGATGATACAGTCTTTCTACTTCATAACTGTGACTTAATCTGACTTCGAAAAGGGGTCTGTACGTTGAGAAGAGTATCTTGAGTTTTGGGCCTGTTTAAACACACATAGCTGTGAACGCAATTTGAAGCCAGTGTATTCAAATCGATCATACTGCCTTGGCATTAGCGCTGAATTGCAGCACTGTTCCGTTCTATCTCTAATGCCTGCCATGGCAGGGAAAGGTTGAAAAGTCGCGAAAGTGTGGCTTGGTCTCTTGCCTATCACTTACCGGGAGTCGAATCAAGGCCTCTCATTCTTTTAGATATGTAGTTTACCATGTCACAAGTAAAGTAGTGTTTTTGTCGAAGTTACTATATTGATAAAAATCACAATTTAGTAATGTGTGCGTAGTGTGATATGATTGTCTATCCTGGCGTGCATAAGTTTAATTATAATTATCTTAGATGGAACGGCACATTGGAAGTCCCTTCGTGAGCGTATTGTAAAATACATCAGTTATAATGATAAATACCGTTAACTTCTATTAAACCTGACTCTTCGAGCACTTGGATCAAATTTGCTACCATAAACTTCTCATTTTCACAGCATTTTTTCTTTCCTTTTTATGATTGTTGACAGATCTACCCTCGTAATGATATACAATTCCATTCTCGTTCCTCTCCTCCTTCAACTCCACTTCTATCCCACCCCTTATGACTCGTCCTCTTCAGCTTCCCTTGGTGCCATGTGGGCATGATAATTGGCACTACAATTTCATTGTCCAATTGATCACCTTCAACCACCGCAGGGGTCGATTATTTCGTGGTAGGTGGTCCTCTTCCCAGCGGCGGCTGCCTCCTGGCCCAACCGACGGTGATTCTCAGTCCAACACCAGGAGTCTCCCGTTTGGGATCAAGATGAAAAAAATATATATAATAATAACCATTCCCATACGACTCCTAATGGTAATTTGATTGTAAAAATGCAAATCCACTATTATATACATAACAATAATTATAATTCACCAAGAAAGAACGAATTAGACATCCCGGTCTGGGAAAACATAATGACAAATGAGGACGAAAAAAGTTCTTTCGGCAATAGCGTAGGTGTGGGGAACCCAGGCACGGACAAGAAAGGAATTCCAGAGGAGACACCTTGAAGTCGCAAAAGAAACTCCTCCACACTCCTCCACTCAAGGGGGCGGGAAGATGGTGGCATTGTTCATATGGGGGAGATGGTAGTGCATATTGTTTAGTTGGGTTAAGGTTAGACCTATGTTTAGGTTTAAGCTCAGGTTAGGGGATGTTAGGGGAGGGGAGGTTACGTTGAATTAGGCTAGGTTAGATTAGGATAGGTTAAATCATATTAGGTTAGGATTATCGGACAGGGTCAGAAAATCCGAAGATATGAATAGCGAATTGAAGAAAGAAGGTATAAGGAGTTGATACACGTTTTCTTCTTGTGTTAAAATACTCTACAAGAGGGTTTCGCACCTAAGGGTACATGTTGAATAACATAGAATTTATGGAAATAATGACAAATATTTAAGGAACATTATCCAAGTAATACATAAAATTCTTCAAACTTTTAAAATGATACAATGACCATGTCCAAAAGTAAAATGAAATTTCCGTATCAATTATTCTGTTCAATGGTGACCGCATAATAGTCACTGGAACTAAAAGATTTGAAAAGTACCTTTGTGAAGAGTCCACGACCAAGCGCACGATCGACCACGCACACATAAAAATACATACATACACACACGTACATACACGCACACACAACCACACTCACACACACAAACAAACACAGGTCAGTCAAAACGTGAACAAGCAGATTAAGAATAACATCTCAGTTTTCCTTAATCTACTTGTGACAAACTCTTTCAAAATGTCCACCAAATTAACTCCACCAAATCAATGAAAAGTATACAATTGCCAACTAACGTGATACAAATAGTATCCAATTTCATTTAGTCGAGACAATTTCCCATTCTACACAGGGTAAGCGACAATCTCGACCAACTCTTTGGTAACAGTCACAGAAAGAAAATAAGATAACTCATTAGATGATTTTCTTTCATTGTTAGAAACTCCCAGCCTTCAGAGCTCATTACTGTGTCAGTGTTGACAAAAGCTGAGGTCAAGAGGTACTGTGCCGTGCTTCAAGATGCCATTAACTATTGAGCATGGGTCTCTAATGACAAGACAGGAAATTGATTTTTGTACCTACATAGAATCCGTGTTTCAAATAAGAGGTTACAAATATACATGATACGAGTTTGATTTTTATTCAAAATAAATATGTATCTTTTGATTATGCATAAACGCACGTTGTATCGTCTCCATAACTATGAAATAAATAGGTTGGATTGATTGATGATGCAGAGCAAAAGCCTCGGGTGAGGCCCCAAGCTTCTTATGATGAGCTACTTTAAAAGATTATCATCGTCCATATCCAAGAGGCGCCTTGCACACGTGCTCACCAAGACACCTGTCGAAGCAGCACTTGTCCACGCCACTGCAAGCTCCGTCATTCGAGCAGGTGATGGGAGGTCCGAAGATGCGTGGGCACACGGGTCTGACGGGTGGGCACTGACCAGGCTTGACGATCTGCGTGGCGATGGGGTCGGCTGGTTGGTTGCTGCTCTCACAGCAGTAGGCCGCTCCTTCAGGAGTCTTGCACCAGTAACGGCAGTTGCTACTGGAGGCGACAGGAGGAACAATTCCACCGCCAATCCCGTGACCCACGCCTTGGTGACCGAAAGGAGGTCTTCCGTCATGGGGTCTCCCTCCGAAGTGACCAGCACCTCCTATTCCAGGTGACCCAAAGGGAAGGCCCTGTGCATGATGGGGACGTCCTCCGAAGAATCTAGTACTTGTAGCGCCGCCACTTCCGCTCGCAGCACCACTTTTAAGGTGTTTACCCGCCACCAAGACGAGGTAGGACATGAGCAAGGCACATAGGACTTTCATTCTGCAGGTCGGAGAATATCACGTGAACAATCGAAAATTCTTCCAAGAAGTAGTTTTCTACTGAAAAGAGTGGATGCGCTGACAAGATGAGGGACACTACGTCCTCTTGTTGCAATTTAAGGCCAAGTGTGTCCGTCCTTTTTTTTTTTTTTTTTTTTTTTTTTTTTTTTTTTTTTTTTTTTGTCCCAGCGGCCCTTGCCGATTTTGGGACTGGCTTTTAATTTACCATGTAATGTGTGTTTGCCATGTAATATGTGTAATGTGTGTTTATCATGTGTTGTCTTTTATTTTTATTTATATTTTTTATCATTCTTGTCTTTTTTTTTATATTGTCATTATTATTTTATGCGCACATATATATGTATATACCTGCACATCTATATATACATACATACACACACACATATATACATACTATGTATGTACATGCACTGTATATATGTAAGTGGAGGATTGGCGGGTAGGGTGGAGGGGTTTAGGGTTTGGGGATTTATCAATTTTACAGTAGAGCTACTACTGGGGAAGAGCAGTAATAATAATAATAATAATAATAATAATAATAATAATAATAATAAAAATAATAATAATGATAATGATAATAATAATAATAATAATAATAATGATAATGATAATAATAATAATAATAATAATAATAATAATAATAATAATAATAATAATAATAATAATAATAATAATAATAATAATAATAATAATAATAATAATAATAATAACAATAATGATAATAACAAAGATAACACTGGTCAACAGCAATTTTTCATCAGGGATTTTATGTGGTGTTTAATACGTAGTTTTGTCCGCTGATTTCGAAAATGTAATCGGTTTCCTTCTATCAGGCACAATTTTTCTGATGAGATAAGAGAGGCATATA
>NC_134812.1:28764217-28784217 GCF_046742065.1 Oratosquilla oratoria
ACCCTTCCTCTCATCTGAGCACCTCCTGGATGACGGGTCATCCCTGCACCCTGCCCACCGCCCTGGGTCAGAAGCAGTGTTGCAAGACACAGTACATCCACAGCGAGGCCGCTTCATTTAAAGACTTGAAGCTAAGAAAAAAAAAAAAGGAGAGCAGAACGGAGTCAGAGAAAGAGAGATTCTATTGGAGAGTAGTGAATATGAAACTAAGGCAGTTCGACATACAAGAGAAAAACAAAAGGGAAACAGAGAACACAATGGAAGTGACAGAAAACTAAGAGTGTCTTACACAAATATAGATGGATTAATAACAGGATTGAATGAGCTGAATGATTATTTGAAAGAAAAAGAATCGGACATAATGGGAATTGTAGAAACAAAATTAAAAGGCCCACTACCACCCAACAGTGTAGGACATGATGCATATAATTATTGGATTAGAAACAGAGAGAAAAAAAAGGGGGTGGAGTTATGTTCCTAACTAAGAATGATATAGACGTGAGGAGTGTCACATATGGAAAGAATAGAGTAGAGATGGTTATAATAGAAGTAAAAGACAGAGATAAGAAGAGCAGAAAGTTTGTGATAAATTATGTGCCTCCAAAAACAGGCTCATGGGAGGAGAGTGAACATAAAAGTATGTTAGAGGACACAAAGATAACATTAAATAAAATAATGGAAGATGGAGGAAGAATAGTTATGATGGGCGATTTTAATTGCAAAGAAATATGCAGGGAAGAAATGACAGTAAAGGGTGGAGACAGCTCATGGGGAAACGCTCTACTTGAGATGATTACTGACCATACAATGACACAATGGATACAGGAGAACACTAGGTATAGAAATGAAGAAGAACCATCGAGACTAGAGTTAATAATTACATCTGAACCTAGAATAGTGGACAAAATTGAATATAAAACACCAATAAGTAAAAGTGACCACATATTGATTGAACTGGAACTTAATGAAGAAAAATATATGAAAAGAAATGAACAATATAGAAAAGGAAGAATGATGTATGAAAAAACAAACTTTGATAAAATAAGAGAATTCTTTCAACAAGAAAACTGGGAAGAAATATACAAAGAAGAAACAACAGTGGAAGAGAAATGGAATATTTTGACAAAAATTTACAAAAAAGGAGTCCCAAAGTATGTCCCAAGACAAAAACAAGAAAAAGAATATGTAAAATGCTGGTACAACAAAAGTTGTAGGGAGTTAAAAGACAAAAGAGACAAAGCCTGGACCAGATGGAAAAAAGACAGAAAACCTGAAAAATGGAAAATATATACCAGTTATAGAAATGAATATGTACAAACGTGCAGAGAGGAAAAGAGAAAATATGAAAAAGATGTCATCGAAAAGTGTAAAGATCAACCAAAACTATTCTACAGATTTGTAAACAATAAACTGAAAAACAAACAAGACTTGGAGAAATTAAGACAAGGGGGAGTTGAATACACTGAGGAAATGGAAATGGCGGAAATTATGAACAAACATTTTAAATCAGTGTTTACAAGGGAGAACATACAACCTGAAGAGATTGAATGGAAAGAGAAAGTCCCCCCTATGGAAGAAATAGAAGTAACAAAGAATGAAATATTGACACACTTGAGTAATCTTGATGTCAGAAAATCGCATGGACCAGATGAAATAGCAAACTGGATTCTGAAAGAATGCAGGAATGAACTGGCAGACAAAATACATAGCATAATAAACAGTTCCTTGAAAGAAGGAAAAGTTCCAGAAGATTGGAAAAAAGCAAATATAGTACCTATATATAAAGGAGGAAATAAAGAAGAACCTACCAACTATAGACCAGTCTCTCTAACAAGTACAATAGCAAAAATTTGTGAAAGAATGATCAAAAGTAGATGGGTAAAATATTTAGAAAAAAACAAAAAACAAAGTGTTAAATCCAAGGCAATTTGGATTCAGACAAGGACGATCATGCGTCACCAATTTAATATGTTTCTATTCAAGGCTAATAGATATAATACAAGAAAGAGATGGATGGGCGGACTGTGCATTTCTAGACCTAAAGAAAGCGTTTGACAAAGTACCACATAAGAAGTTGCTTAAGAAATTAGAAACTGAAGGAGGAATACAGGGAAAACTGCTAAATTGGATGGAAGACTTTTTGCAAGAAAGAAAAATGAGAGTAGTGATAAGAGACCAGCACTCAAAATGGGATAAAGTAATAAACGGTGTTCCGCAGGGAACAGTACTGGCCCCAATAATGTTTGCTATATATATGTTAATGATATGCATGAAGGAATTGAAAGCTATATGAGCTTCTTTGCAGATGATGCAAAACTACTAAAAAGAGTGAAAACAGAAGAAGATTGTGAATCACTACAGAGAGATCTATATAAAGTACAGGAATGGAGTAGGAAGTGGGAGATGGAGTTCAATACAAAAAAGTGTAGTATAATGGAATTTGGAAAAAGCAAAAACAGAATAACAGGATCATATAATTTGGGAGAAGAAGGAATAAAAAAAGTAGAAAATGAGAAGGACCTGGGAGTCATTGTTATGAATAATATGTCACCTGAGAAACATATAAATAAAATTTTTGGAGAAACTTATAATTTAATAAGAACAATCAAAGTTGCATTTACATACCTGGATGAAGAAATGGTGAAGAAAATCCTAATCACCCTGATAAGACCAAGATTGGAATATGCAGCAACGATATGGTCACCAAGTACAAAAAAAATGTATAAAAAAAACTTGAAAGAATACAAAGAGCAATTACAAAACTGGCACCAACACTCTCAAAACTATCATATGAAGAGAGACTAGAAAAACTTGAACTACAGACACTAGAGCAAAGAAGAGAGAGAGGAGATTTGATAGCTATTTACAGAATCATGAAAGGCATGGAAATTACTGATAGAGAGAATCTGATAAAATGGGATGACAGAAATACAAGAGGACACGGAAAGAAAATAAAAAAAGACAGCTATAGAAGAGATTTGAAAAAGAACAGCTTTCCTCACAGAGTAATAGACAGTTGGAACAAGTTAGATGAGAAAGTGGTGTGTGCAAAAACAATACATGAATTTAAAAATAGTTTAGATAAAATGAGATATGAAGACGGGACCCCACGAGCATAGCTCCCCTTCCCGTAAAATACAACTAGGTAAATACAACTAGGTAATACACACACCTACACACACCTTATACATACACATGGTGGTTGTGTCATCTTGGGTATCGTCTTTGGTGTGTCAGAGAAACCATGAAGGGCTCCTGGTCTTGTAGGCCTGGGGCCACGAAGACGCAGAGACGACGACTACAAGGACAGACTCCTGGGGACTCTTGACAGACTGCAGACTTAATAAAAAACAAAATGGGCCGGCCAGGGCAAACGAGGGTATGAATAAATGTCGGCTGGCCGGCAAAAAGCACAAAAACTAAGGAGAACTGGACAACCAAAGCAATCGAAATGAAAATAAGTTGTCGGGAATAAAAGACGGTTGGAAGGTAACAACCAAAAATATTCGAACTGTGCCGGCTATAGTAATCGAAATGAAATAGGGATTGTCGGTGGGAACAAGAGAGGGAATAAAGACCATCTGGCTTGCAATAATAGAAAAAATAATGGAATCCGGCCGGCAAAAATAACAGAAAATAAAATAGGCGGGACGGTGAGAACGAAAAAGGTAATAAAAGAACGATGACTTGCAAGAAGAACCTAAAATAATGAAATTCGGCAGTCAGAAATTATAATCCGGTGAGAACAAAGTCGGGAATAAAGTACACCTGCCGATAAGAACCACCGAAAATAATGGAAGTCGACCGGCGAAAATAATGGAAATAGAAATGGGTCGGCTGTCGGGAACGAGGACGGGGATAAAGGCCGGCCGACCGGTCAGGGAAGCCGGCCAGGATGCCTAAGAGAAATTGACCATAGCATGAAAATGGAAGCCGGTTGACCCGATGAACAAAGTTGAAAATGAGCCTGCCGGTGGGAACGAGGGTTGAAATAAAGGTGGCCAGCCAGCAAAAACCACAACAATTAGTGGAAGCCGGATGACAAAAATAATCGGAATGAAAATGGGGCGGATGGTGGGTACGAGTGTTGGAGTGATGGACGTCCGGCCGGAAAAAAAAAAATCACAGAAAATAATGGAAGCTGGCCGGCCAAAATAATCGAATTGGAAATGGGCCGGCCGGCAGCAACCACAGAAATTGATGGAATCCGGGCAGCCAGAATAATCGAAATGAAAATAGCCCGGTCGGCGGGAACGAGGGCGGAATCAGAGCCCAACCGGCCGGCAAGAACTACAGGAAATGCTGGAAGCCGGCGAAAAAAAAAAAAAAAAAAACAATCCTAACCTAATATGATTTAACCTATCCTAATCTAACCTAGCCTAATTCAACGTAACCTCCCCTCCCCTAACATCCCCTAACCTGAGCTTAAACCTAAACATAGGTCTAACCTTTAAACCAACTAAACAATATGCACTACCATCTCCCCCATATGAACAATGCCACCATCTTCCCCGCCCCTTGAGTGGAAGAGTGTGGAGGAGTTTCTTTTGCGACTTCAAGGTGTCTCCTCTGGAATTGCTTTCTTGTCCGTGCCTGGGTTCCCCACACCTACGCTATTGCCGAAAGAACTTTTTTCGTCCTCATTTGTCATTATGTTTTCCCAGACCGGGATGTCTAATTCGTTCTTTCTTGGTGAATTATAATTATTGTTATGTATATAATAGTGGATTTGCATTTTTACAATCAAATTACCATTAGGAGTCGTATGGGAATGGTTATTATTATATATATTTTTTTCATCTTGATCCCAAACGGGAGACTCCTGGTGTTGGACTGAGAATCACCGTCGGTTGGGCCAGGAGGCAGCCGCCGCTGGGAAGAGGACCACCTACCACGAAATAAGTGACCCCTGCGGTGGTTGGAGGTGATCAATTGGACAATGAAATTGTAGTGCCAATTATCACGTCCACATGGCACCAAGGGAAGCTGAAGAGGACGAGTCATAAGGGGTGGGATAGAAGTGGAGTTGAAGGAGGAGAGGAACGAGATTGAAATTGTATATCATTACGAGGGTAGATCTGTCAACAATCATAAAAAGGAAAGAAAAAATGCTGTGAAAATGAGAAGTTTATGGTAGCAAATTTGATCCAAGTGCTCGAAGAGTCAGATTTAACAGAAGTCAACGGTATTTATCATTATAACTGATGTATTTTACAATACGATCACGAAGGGACTTCCAATGTGCCGTTCAATCTAAGATAATTATAATTAAACTTATGCACGCCAGGATAGACAATCATATCACACTACGCACACATTCCCAAATTGTGACTTTTATCAATATAGTAACTTCTTTACTTGTGACATGGTAAACAATATATCTAAAAGAGTGAGAGGCTTTGATTCAACTCCCGGTAAGTGGTAGGCAACAGACCAAGTCACACTTTCGTGACTTTTCAACCTTTCCCTGCCATGGCAGGCATTAGAGATAGAACGGAACAGTGCTGCAATTCAGCGCTAATGCCAAGGCAGTATGATCGATTTGAATACACTGGCTTCAAATTGCGTTCACAGCTATGTGTGTTTAAACAGGCCCAAAACTCAAGATACTCTTCTCAACGTACAGACCCCTTTTCGAAGTCAGATTAAGTCTGAGTGATGAAGTAGGAAGACTGTATCACCTGCAGTGTACCAAAATGGCCGTACACATGCTCATGTGAGTGTACTTGCACGTATACAGGTACAACTGCGAATGCAAGTGCGTGTGTAGATGTGGGTGCAAGGGCGCATGTACCTTTGCGAACTTTCAACAGGAACATTGGAAATGAACCTGTGCTCCCGATTGAATTTCGCAAACCATAGCTGGGGAACAACCGAAGACGATGACGTTAGTCTAAAATTCCTTTTGAACTCTGAGCAAAACCGGGGGAATCCCGCTCCATTCCATGCCAGCTAGTGCACGAAGAGGACGAGGGAGGAAGGGAGGGGGGAGAGGTGAATAGCGTTGCGCACCATATAAGCCACCGCAGACGTGGACGGACACGCCTCTCGGCAGAGGCGGCCCAAATGGGCGTATGCCTCCAGTACCAATGGGTCCCCTCTCATGTGGGACTCCAGGGCAACGAAAGGGCTGACAGAGCTGCCCGCCAGGGAGCGCTAGCTCCCGAGGAAGAAGCTATACCCATACAGCTCACGGCAAGTGATATGTATCGGATGATAGATCGAGCCGTCTGGGACATGTGGAAGGCAGAATATGCCGCCACTGCTGTCTCCCGGGGATGGCCAACAAAGACCTGCCTTGAGGCCAACGACTCCAGTCTCTCCTCGCTGCCCCCCCACATCGCGGCCATGGTATCGCGGCTTCGGACAAATCACTGGCGGACCCAGTTCACACAGACCATCTGCTCGTGTGGCACGGAACTGGTGTCCTTTAGCCACTGCGTCTTCCTCTGCCCCGACCTAGAACAACATTTTGGCCTCATCCGAAACCTCCTTGGTGACCCTGCCACAGCCCTTGAACGCCTGCTGGAAAACAGCCTCACAGACGCCGGACGAAGACAGCTGGTCTTCACGGCCCACCTCATCTGCTCTTCCCCAGTAGTATCTCTACTGTAAAATTGATAAATCCCCAAACCCTAAACCCCTCCACCCTACCCGCCAATCGTCCACTTACATATATACAGTGCATGTACATACATAGTATGTATATATGTGTGTGTGTATGTATGTATATATAGATGTGCAGGTATATACATATATATGTGCGCATAAAATAATAATGACAATATAAAAAAAAAAGACAAGAATGATAAAAAATATAAATAAAAATAAAAGACAACACATGATAAACACACATTACACATATTACATGGCAAACACACATTACATGGTAAATTAAAAGCCAGTCCCAAAATCGGCAAGGGCCGCTGGGACAAAAAAAAAAAAAAAAAAAAAAAAAAAAAAAAAGGACGGACACACTTGGCCTTAGATTGCAACAAGAGGACGTACAGTGTCCCTCATCTTGTCAGCGCATCCACTCTTTTCAGTAGAAAACTATCTCTAGGAAGAATTTTCGATTGATCACGTGATATTCTCCGACCTGCAGAATGAAAGTCCTATGTGCCTTGCTCATCTCCTACCTCGTCTTGGTGGCGGGTAAACACCTTAAAGGTGGTGCTGAGAGCGAAAGTGGCGGCGCTACAAATACTCGATTCTTCGGAGGACGTCCCCTTCACGCACAAGGCCTTCCCTTTGGGTCACCTGGAATAGGAGGTGCTGGTCACTTCGGAGGGAGACCCCATGACGGAAGACCTCCTTTCGGTCACCAAGGCGTGGGTCACGGGATTGGCGGTGGAATTGTTCCTCCTGTCGCCTCCAGTAGCAACTGCCGTTACTGGTGCAAGACTCCTGAAGGAGCGGCCTACTGCTGTGAGAGCAGCAACCAACCAGCCGACCCCATCGCCACGCAGATCGTCAAGCCTGGTCAGTGCCCACCCGTCAGACCCGTGTGCCCACGTATCTTTGGACCTCCCATCACCTGCTCGAATGACGGAGCGTGCAGTGGCGTGGACAAGTGCTGCTTCGACAGGTGTCTTGGTGAGCACGTGTGCAAGGCGCCTCTTGGATATGGACGATGATAATCTTTTAAAGTAGCTCATCATAAGAAGCTTGGGGCCTCAGCTGAGGCTTTTGCTATTCATAATCACTCAATCCAACCTATTTATTTCATATTTATGGAGACGATACAACGTGTGTTTATGCATTATCCAAAGATACATATTTATTTTGAATAAAAATTAAACACGTATCATGTATATTTGTAACCTCTTATTTGAAACACGGATTCTATGTAGGTACAAAAATCAATTTCCTGTCTTGTCATTAGAGACCCATGCTCAATAGTTAATGGCATCTTGAAGCACGGCACAGTACCTCTTGACCTCAGCTTTTGTCAACACTGACACAGTAATGAGCTCTGAAGGCTGGAAGTTTCAAACAATGAAAGAAAATCATCTAATGAGTTATCTTATTTTTTTTTTCTGTGACTGTTACCAAAGAGTTGGTCGAGATTGTCTCTTACCCTGTGTAGAATGGGAAATTGTCTCGACTAAATGAAATTGGATACTATTTGTATCACGTTCGTTGGCAATTGTATACTTTTCATTGATTTGGTGGAGTTAATTTGGTGGACATTTTGAAAGAGTTTGTCACAAGTAGATTAAGGAAAACTGAGATGTTATCCTTAATCTGCTCGTTTACGTTTTGACTGACCTGTGTTTGTTTGTGTGTGTGAGTGTGGTTGTGTGTGCGTGTATGTACGTGTGTGTATGTATGTATTTCTATGTGTGCGTGGTCGATCGTGCGCTTGATCGTGGACTCTTCACAAAGGTACTTTTCAAATCTTTTAGTTCCAGTGACTATTATGCGGTCACCATTGAACAGAATAATTGATACGGAAATTTCATTTTACTTTTGGACATGGTCATTGTATCATTTTAAAAGTTTGAAGAATTTTATGTATTACTTGGATAATGTTCCTTAAATATTTGTCATTATTTCCATAAATTCTATGTTATTCAACATGTACCCTTAGGTGCGAAGCCCTCTTGTAGAGTATTTGAACACAAGAAGAAATCGTGCATCAACTCCTTATACCTTCTTTCTTCAATTCGCTATTCATATCTTCGGATTTTCTGACCCTGTCCGATAATTCTCTCTTTAAAGTTCAGATTCAAACATTATCTTTAGATGTACTTAAACAAGGATGTACCTGGCTGCATTAGATTCAGTAAAATTCCTTCCTATCGGGTCCTTGAGACTTTGTGATGGTCAATTACATGGGAGTTATCTACTGAATTGATAATACCATAGTTCCCCAACCCCTTGTTACTGTCCTGTACCATTTCTTTGAATATTCATTTTCTTTTTCGCCTACCCTGTGGTGGGGAAAAAGAATACTGCCACCAATTCCTCCCATTTGAGTCGTACGAGGTGACAAAACATGGGACGGGGATAGGACTGGGAATCCTACTACCTGTAGCCCCAAAGAGGACATTCCTAAAAAAAGTATGGGCATAAGAGGGTCATAGTAAGTATTCTGTAAATATCTCGTAAATTCATCATACATCGATTAATCTATAGTGCCCTCCGAGTAGCTTACATAGAAGGAATTCCCCAATCTAAAGATGCCTAAACTATAGATACATAACGAGTTAAAATGCAAATTTTCTTCCTGTGAGAAAATTGCCCAATTCTAGCTCCAGAACCAAAAATTATGATAACTAAATATAACCAGCCTAATCCTAAGAAGTCAGTTTTAAGTAGACTTTTGCTCCCAAAAAGTGTCACTATTCTTTCAGATTTTTTCATCTTTATTTCTAAATTTTTGGTGGTCTACTCTACAAAACCTGAAATGTGCTATAAAAATGGTTACGATACTACACCCTAATACATACATACATACATACATACATACATATATACATACATACATACATACATACATACATACATACATACATACATACATACATACATATATATATATATATATTTGTTGAGACATTCTGACAGGTTGATGTAAGCGGAATAGGAAACACAGGAGTCTTAGTCTTGAGTTTATTCCTGGCTAGTTTCGCATGTATATACATATATATACATATATATATATATATGTGTGTATATGTATATATATATACATATATATAATATATATTTGTATATATGTATATATCTATTACAATAAAGTAGTAGCCTCTGTCTGTCTGTCGGATTGTTTAATTGTTTATTTGTACATGAACTCCTCCTAGAGTTTTAGAGATAGAACCCCATAACCATATATATTCTGATACCCAATCACTCTAGGTACTTCGATAACTATATTTCATTTCGAAAAAAAAAAATGGTTAGGGTTAAGGGTAATAGTTAGGAGGTTATGTAGGAGGTTTATGTAGTATCCCCTGAAGTCGCGTAGTATTTGTTGTGATTGTTGTGACTTAAGAATTAATATGATTAAACAAACCATTGTGTGTGTCCATAAATATTACCTACATTTGTGAAATTAATGTTGCCACAAACCATGATAGCTTTTGTAAGAAGAAATCATTTTTATGGAAAATGATTGTATAATTTTTGTGCGGGCGGAAATAGTTAATTCACAAACTCCTACGTTCCTGCAGATAAATCCCTATAACTATATATGTTCTGAAGATAGATAAACTAGATACATTTGTTCACCTTTCAGCAGATATTTTTGTCAATCCACACACATGCGCATACACACGCACACGAAAGAATATGTACACATGATATTTGTGTTTGTGTATGCATGTATTTTCAAACTAAGGTTTACCAACCCTCGGGAGGAGGGCGCACACTTGGGAGGGGAAGTGTTTAAAGCTATATTTAATTAAAAAATGATTTTGGTTAGGGTTAAGGGTTAAAGTTAGGTGGTTTATGGCGAGGGAACATGCCACTACTGTAGTCTCCCCTTAAGTGCAGATGTGCCGAATTGCGAGAGGAACAAAGTTCTTGAGAGCAGGATTGGAGAGGAGATCTTAGACTTTCATCGTCCATATCCTAGAGGCGCCTTGCACACGTGCTCTCCAAGGCACCTGTCGAAGCAGCACTTGTCCACGCCACTGCACGCTCCGTCATTCGAGCAGGTGATGGGAGGTCCGAAGATGCGCGGACACACGGGCCTGACTGGTGGGCACTGGCCGGGTTTGACGATCTGTGTTGCGATGGGGTCAGCTGGTTGGTTGTTGGTCTCACAGCAGTAGGCCGCTCCTTCAGGAGTCTTGCACCAGTAACGGCAGTTGCTGCTGGGGGCGACAGGAGGAACAACTCCACCACCGATGCTAATGCTAATACTAATACTAATACTAATGCTAATACTAATACTAATACTAATACTAATACTAATACTAATACTAATACTAATACTAATACTAACACTAATTCTAATACCAATACTAATATTAGTACTAATATTAATAGTAATACTAATACTAATACTTACAATAATACTAATACACTAATACTGATACTAATACTGATACTAAAACAAATACTAATACTACCAGTACTGGTATTACTACTACTACTACTACTACTACTACTACTACTACTACTACTACTACTACTAATAATAATAATAATAATAATAATAATAATAATAATAATAATAATAATAATAATAATAATAATAATAATAATAATAATAATAATAATAATAATAATATAATAATAATTAATAATAATAATAATAATAATAATAATAATAATAATAATAATAATAATAATAATAATAATAATAATAATAATAATAATAATAATAATAATAATAATAATAGTAATTATAACAATAATAATGATAATGATAATAATAATAATAATAATAATAATAATAATAATAATAATAATAATAATAATAATAATAATAATAATAATAATAATAATAATAATAATAATAATATTAATGATAATAATAATAATAATAATAATAATAATAATGATAATAATGATAATAATAATAATAATGATAATAATAATAATAATAATAATAATAATAATAATAATAATAATAATAATAATAATAATAATAATAATAATAATAATAATAATAATAATAATAATAATAATAATAATAATAATAATAATAATAATAATAATAATAATAATAATAATAATAATAATAATAATAATAGTAATAATAATAATAATAATAATAATAGTAATAATGATAACAATAGTAATAATAATAATGATAACAATAATAATCATCATCATCGGTTTACTGGGTATATGTTTGTATATATACATACATATACAGTATATATATATATATATATATCTATATATATAATATATATATATATATATATATATATATATTGAGACATTCTGACAGGTTGATGTAAGCGGAATAGGAAACACAGGAGTCTTAGTCTTGAGTTTATTCCTGACTAGTTTCGCAGGTATGCTTTTTCAAAGGAATGACTGTTCGACCACTTTGAAAAAGCATACCTGCGAAACTAGTCAGTAATAAACTCAAGACTAAGACTCCTGTGTTTCATATTCCGCTTACATAATATATATATATATATATATATATATATATATATATATATAGATATATATATATATATATATATGTATGTATGTATGTATGTATGTATGTATGTATGTATGTATGTATGTATGTATTTATGTATGTATGTATGTATGTATGTATGTATGTATGTATGTATGTATGTATGTCGATGTCTGTTTTTAAATAATTTCTTTGTTGCATGTACGTGCACGGATCCCTCCCTACCTTCCCCCAAAGCCCTATTAAAAACTATCAAAGATATAGTATTTTTCTCTTTTTTGGATAAGTTTTCTAATGTTTCCAAGATAATTTCCCAGTGGTTTATTATGATTGAATTACGTATATTACAACATGTAAAGAATGGAAAATCGTGTGCCTTTTCATCCAGTTTTCCGCAACTATGGGTGTGGTGGACTTATAGCAAGAGGCACTGAACTGATGCCATTGCCTTTGTTCTAAGTGGTCGAACAGTCAGGACGAGTGGTAGTCATCGGTAGCTGTTGGAACCCCACCAGAGTATTCCTACCAACGAATATTTAGATATTCACTATGCTTAATTTTGCCTGAGTTTGTGCATGTGTGTGTGTATGTGTGTGCATGGCCACAAACTTTGAAAAAACAAAGTTTCAGTAATTTTTCTGTCATGCAATCCAAAGACTGCAGAAAAAAGCATGACGTCAATCAGAGAACCAGTTCCAGCACGGGCAAAGGCCAGGGAAGACCAGTTGCGCATGTGCGAGCAAGAAGAGGAGGAAGGGAGGAAGGAAGAGAGGAAGGAGATGCGAGTTTGGTCTCCCTTTGGGACAAGACCGGTGGCGCTTGGTCAACAAACTCAAAGATTGGAAGAGGTAAGCAACCGAGCAGCTGACCACATTTGAGGAATTTTCGACCTCCGTACTATGCAAATTTGCCACTTGGAAAGTTTTAACTTCAATTTCCTGTGTGCTCTCCTTGTATCTGTGACCTTGGTGGTAGGGAGAGACCCCAAGCTCACGAGTGGTAATGCTGTGGGTGGATGTGGATTTGGCGGCCCAACAAAAGCTCGAGTTTTTAGGACCTCTTCATGCAAAAGAGTCACTTCTGCCTCCAGGACTAAGTGGTCTTGGACCTTTCGGAGACTTTTTA
The DNA here is from genome assembly GCF_046742065.1 of Oratosquilla oratoria. Lineage (NCBI taxonomy): Eukaryota > Metazoa > Arthropoda > Malacostraca > Stomatopoda > Squillidae > Oratosquilla > Oratosquilla oratoria. Next base: position 28,777,437 of record NC_134812.1, read on the forward strand.
TTCACAATTTCATTTATTGGTGGTGGAAGTAGAGCAGTTCTCTTAACAACTTCCATCTGCAGTAGCTGCTACTACTGCTGCAGTGACTTAGCTCATGGCGGAGGTAGGTTGAACGCAATATTTCGTGTATGTGTATGTCACTCGAGCATACAAATATAAGAAAGTTTCACTCAACTTATATCTCTCTTGATAGTGTATTGGGCTAAGCCACTGCCGCTTTGTCAGGGGTGAGCTGAGTTCGAGTCCTCGGCTCTACCAAGTTTCAATTTCCAACGTATGCCTCCTTCGAGCTATTCTCAGTCTCGACTCCGATGACATGGAGTTAAAAGTGCTTTGGAGTTGAAAAGATATTAATCTGTTCACTGGGAACCATTCGGTGTATGTATAAACTTTCCCACGTGCACATACTAGCGACTATACTATCATGGCGGAGGTGGGTTGAACGCAATAATTCGTGTATGTGTATGTCACTCGAGCATACAAATATAAGAAAATTGTACTCAACTTATATCTCTCTTGATAGCATATTGTGCTAAGTCACTGCCGCTTTGCCACGGGTGAGCTGAGTTCGAGTCCTCGGCTCGACTACGTTTCAATTTCCAACGTATGCCTCCTTCGAGCTATTCTCCGTCTCGACTGCGATAGCATGGAATAAAAAGTGTTTTGGAGTTGAAAAGATATGAATCTGTTCACTGGGAACCATTCAGTGTATGTATATGTATATATATTTATATATATATATATATATATACATACATATACATGTGTATATATATATATGTATATGTATATATACATATATATATATATATATATATATATACACATGCACATATATGTATATATATATATATACATATAATATGTGCGTGTGTGGGTATATTCGTCTATGTAGCAACAAAGAGAACTCGTCATACTCTGAATACTTTTTACATTTTAAACCCTGTTTCCAGGAAAGATCTGTTATGACGTAGAACGGGCAATCCCCTCGACAAGTAGCAGGCGAAGCAAAGCGGAGGGAATACCAGTTCTTTGGAACTGAGAGTAGCAAACGGGGAGGTGAGGAACGGGGTGGAGGGATGGAATGGTGGGACGGGTTGCCGCTATATAAGACAACGCGGCACGAGAGCAGACACACACAACCTTCCAGCTTCAGCTTCAACCACGAGTAAGCAGCCGAGCATCATATATACCTCATTTTCCCGCAGAAGTTTTCCCTGTGAAAGTGTTTTACTCTGCTAATCACCTACCTTCATTATGAAAGTCCTGTGCGTCCTGCTCATGTCCCTCGCCTTGGTGGCGGGTAAGAAACTCAAAGACAACAAAGGTGATGCTGCGAGTGGAAGTGGTGGAGCTGCAAACACTCGATTCTTTGGAGGACATCCTTCTCATGCACAAGGTCCTCCCTTCGGAGCCCCTGGTCTTGGAGGTGCTGGTCACTTCGGAGGGGGACCCCATGTCGGAAGACCTCCTTTCGGTCACCAAGGCCATCCCGTAGTCGGCGGCGTCGGTCACGGAATCGGCGGTGGAGTTGTTCCTCCTGTCGCCCCCAGCAGCAACTGCCGTTACTGGTGCAAGACTCCTGAAGGAGCGGCCTACTGCTGTGAGACCAACAACCAACCAGCTGACCCCATCGCAACACAGATCGTCAAACCCGGCCAGTGCCCACCAGTCAGGCCCGTGTGTCCGCGCATCTTCGGACCTCCCATCACCTGCTCGAATGACGGAGCGTGCAGTGGCGTGGACAAGTGCTGCTTCGACAGGTGCCTTGGAGAGCACGTGTGCAAGGCGCCTCTAGGATATGGACGATGAAAGTCTAAGATCTCCTCTCCAATCCTGCTCTCAAGAACTTTGTTCCTCTCGCAATTCGGCACATCTGCAACATCGCACTGACTCCATGATATATACTGTATATGCCATCCCCATACAAATCATACATTTTTATACATAGTAAACAATCTATTTATTGTAAATAAACTGTTAATTACATTCATTGTCTTTGTTGTAACCTTCAAATCTAACCTATGAAATCCCTGAAACCATGAAAGTTTATTTCATGACTGATGCTTCTTGTAGAGTTAGTATGAAAGAGTGTGTCCCAGGAGGTGGTGAGCTATTGCAGCAAAAGCCTCTACCATTGTCAGGGGATCGTGACGGCCACTGTTAATCACCTAAGGTCATGATGAAGTCATTTTGATTACCAATGCATCACAAAAGCAAGATGTTATCGTCAGAAACGATATCGCCCTTGAAAATGAATAAATAAATAGATAAGTGAATAAGTAAAAGACACCACCGGAGGGCACTCTCTCCAATCACCTTTGCAACTGCGAAGGATTTGGCTTGATTCTCAACGGCCATTAATGACCATTTCATAGTCTGGTCAGCTGAGGGAAAAGGTGATTACGACAACGGATCTCAACAACTATCGTTAGGCTTTAGTCGATAATGATGGCAACTATGATAGATTAATGGTCGCTAGGAAGTTATTATTGGGTATTAGACTTCATTGTAGATGTGTTTATAGTAGAATCAATAAAAAAATATACATTTGTCAGGCATCATTCTCTACTAATCGGAGTGCTCATTTTATCAATTTTGAAACACCAGCGGCCATTGTCCCTTATATATAGATTTTGTTCCAAATAAATTCTGACGACTTTATTCATCATAAAAATTGCGTCCAAAGGTGTCTTTATATTATATTTATCTGAGCAATCATCAATTTGTTTTGAGCTTTAGTTGTAGGACGAGAAAGAGAAGCGCCTTACGTTCACACTGGCTCTTCATTTATTTTTCGGTTAATGACTGTATCCAAAAATCGTCATTATTTTAAAACTCGGACCTCAACTACCCAAAACTAAGCAAAACCAAACCAAACCTAACGTAACCTAACTTTACCTGACGTAACTTACTCTAACGTACCCTAACTAACCTAATCCTGACGTAACCTAACCTAAATCTAAGCTAAACCCAGCTAAACAATATCCACTTCAACCTCGCCCATACGAAAAATTCCACCCACCTCCGCCAACCCCTGAGTAGTCACGTTGAAATATATTCTAAAACTTTCATTATTAGTATATTCTAAACCTGTTATTGTTCCTACACATTAAAGTTATCACTTATAGTACCTTCTAAAGTTGTCATTATTTATATATTCTCAACTTGTCATTATTAGTATATTCTAAATTTGTCATTGGTAGTATATTCCAAACTTTTCATTATTAGTATACATTAAAGTTATCATTAATAGTACCTTCTAAATGTATCAATATTAGTTTATTCTAAACTTGTTTATACTAAAATTAATATAAACTTGTCAGTATTAGTATATCCTAAACCTGTTATAGTCATTATATTCTAAACTTGTCATCATTAGTGCATTCTAAATTTGTCATTATTAGCTTATTCTAAACATGTCATTAGTAGTACTCATTAAATTAATCATTAATATTACCCCTCAAAACTTGCCATTATTAGTATATAATAAACTTGTCATTATTATTTTATTCTAAAATTTCCTTTTTAGTATACATTAAGGTTATCATTAGTAGTACCTTCTAAACTTGTCGTCATTAGTATATTCTAAAATTGACATTACTAATGTAATCTAAACATATCGTTTTTAGTATATTCTAAACTTGTCATTATTAGGATATTGTAAACTAGTCATTATTAGTATGTTCTGAACTTCTAATTGTTTTTCCAAATTAAGTTATCATTAAATGTACTTTCTACAATTATCATTTTTAGTATATTCTAAAATGGTAGCTATTAGTACACATTATTGTTTTCTGAATTTGTCCTTATTACTTTATTCTAAATTTGTAATTATTAATATAGTCTAAACTTGTCATTATTACCACATTCTGAACCTGTCTTTATTAGTACCTTCTAAACTTCTCATTATTAGTTAACATTTAAGTTATCATTAACAGTACCTTCTAAACATTTCATTATTAGTACATTCTAAAGTTGTCGTTATTAGAACACATTAAAATCAACATATATAGTACCTACTAAACTTCTCATTATTAGTGTATTCTTAACTTATCATTATTAGTATATTCTATACTCAAAGCCTCTCCTCCTCCTCATTTTACAATAAACACATCCACAATGGAATCTAATACCCAATAATAACTTCCTAGCGACCATTAATCTATCATAGTTCCCATCATTATCGACTAAAGCCTAATAATAGTTGTTGAGATCCGTTGTCGTAATCACCTTTTCCCTCAGCTGACCAGACTATGAAATGGTCATTAATAGCAGTTGAGAATCAAGACAAATCCTTCTCATTTGCAAAGGTGATTGGAGAGAATGCCCTCCGGTGGTGTCTTTTACTTATTTATTTATCTATTTTTTTTTCAAGGACGATATCGTTTCTGACGATAACATCTTGCTTTTCTGATGCATTGGTAATCAAAATGACTTCATCATGACCTTAGGTGATTAACAGTGGCCGTCACGAGCCCCTGACAATGGTAGAGGCTTTTGCTGCAATAGCTCACCTCCTCCTGGGACACACTCTTTCATACTAACTCTACAAGAAGCATCACAGTCATGAAATAAACTTTCATGGTTTCAGGAATTTCATAGGTTAGATTTGAAGGTTACAACGAAGACAATGAATGTAATTAACAGTTTATTTACCATAAATAGATTGTTGTACTACGTATAAAAATGTATGATTTGTATGGGCATGGCATATATATATCATGGAGTCAGTGCGATGTTGCAGATGTGCCGAATTGCGATAGGAACAAAGTTCTTGAGAGCAGGATTGGGGACTTTCATCGTCCATATCCTAGAGGCGCCTTGCACACGTGCTCACCAAGGCACCTGTCGAAGCAGCACTTGTCCACACCACTGCACGCTCCGTCATTCGAGCAGGTGATGGGAGGTCCGAATATGCGCGGACACACGGGCCTGACTGGTGGGCACTGACCGGGTTTGACGATCTGTGTTGCGATGGGGTCGGCTGGTTGGTTGTTGCTCTCACAGCAGTAGGCCGCTCCTTCAGGAGTCTTGCACCAGTAACGGCAGTTGCTACTGGGGACGACAGGAGGAACAACTCCACTGCCGATCCCGTGACCCACGCCGCCGACTACGGGATGGCCTTGGTGACCGAAAGGAGGTCTTCCGACATGTGGTCTACCTCCGAAGTGACCAGCACCTCCAAGACCAGGGGCTCCGAAGGGAGGACCTTGTGCATGAGAAGGATGTCCTCCAAAGAATCGAGTATTTGCAGCTCCACCACTTCCACTCGCAGCATCACTTTTATTGTCTTTGAGTTTCTTACCCGCCACCAAGGCGAGGGACACGAGCAGTACGCACAGGACTTTCATTATGAATGTCGTTAATCAGCAGGGTAGAAACCTTTCACAAGGAAAACTTCTGCGGGAAAATGAGGTGTATATGATGCTTGCCTCCTTACTCGCGGTGTTGCGCAGATGAAGCTGGAAGGTCGTGTGTGCCTGCTCTCGTTCCGCCAGTGCTTATATAGCTGCAACCCGTCCCACTATTCCCTCCCTCCACCCCCTTCCTCACTTTCCCGTTTGCTACTCTCAGTTTTAAAGAACTGGTATTCCATCCGCTTTGCTTCACATCCTACTTGTCCAGGGGTTTATCTACTCTACGTCATAACAGCACTATCTTTCCTGGAAACGGTTCCAAATGTGAAAACCCTTCAGAGGTTAACGAGGAGTTTTCTTTGTTGCTGCTTAGACGAATATACACACACACACACACACACAGACATATATATATATATGTATATATATATATATATATATATATATATATACATACATATATATATATATATATATATATATATATATATATATATATATATATATATAAAACAAAGGTTTTTCCCCCTTACATGGGAGGTAGCAAAAAAACAAATGCATAAAAACCACTCCCACCCATTCCATCCCCAACATAATCCACTCCCATCAACCCTCTTCTCTCCCTCTCATCTTGGCACCTCCTGGATGTCGGGTCATCCCTGCAACTTGTCCACTACCCTGGGTCAGAAGCAGTGTCACAAGGCACAGCACATCCACAGCAAGGCCGCTTCATTAATTCTGTGACCCCCTCTCCGTCCCTGCATGCAGCAATGAAGAAGACGTGGAGAAATCCTTTTGAGCTGCGTCAATTTATTTCTCATACATATTCCCTCACCCCCATCCCCCACCTACTCCCTCTCATGCATCAAAGCATCACCCACACACAACCATTCCCCATTAAGCCCTATCTTCTGTCCTCTCCTGCCCTTCCTCAACAGACATTCCCCTCTTTCCCAATGCCCCTTTTACCCCAGCCATCCATCTCATGCTAGGTCGACCCCTCATGTTTACTCCTTCCACCTCTGCCTTCCACACCTCTCTTACTACTCTTTCTTCACTCATTGTTTCCATGTGTCCAATCCATCCTAATACTCTTTCATCAACCCTATCTTCCAACTCCCTTCCCATCCCTGTTCTCATCTATATGCTCAAAATCGAGGTTCTGTATGTGTGGTGATTTAGGGGCTGACCTGGTACCTCTCAGACGTAGAAGAGCTGATCTTATGAGTGAGAATGGCAGTCTACATCCCATCCACGCCAGGGTACTGATTTTTGGCTGTTTTTTTCTTTTCTGCCATCACCTCTGCCAGACAAGCCTATAATACCATTGCCCTTGGACTCGTCCCACTTGAAGTCGTAAAGTGAATGAGCCCAAGTACACATTTTGTACACGCTCCTCATACATCTTTACACTACTAGTA
>NC_134812.1:28789217-28796717 GCF_046742065.1 Oratosquilla oratoria
AAACTATACCCATGCATTTATCTATTTTGTTTATTATTATTTATGCTGTTATGATGTTTTATTTGTTTAATTATTCATTTATCAGTATTATAACTTTTTTCACATCCGACCTAGTTATGGATCAAAAGGTCTCCTATGGGCATGATCCTCCTTTGTAATCCTTTGTAATCCTTTCTCTCCTCCTCATTTCTCACTCTATCCAACCTAGTGACCCCTGTCATACTTCTCAGGCACCTCATCTCAACACATTAAAACTCCTCCTCTCTTCCTTCCTTATGTTCCATGTTTCTGCCCCGTACAGGAAGATAATTTGATTTTTAACTCGTTATGTATCTAATGTTGGGTAATTTCTGATTGAGGAGTTCCTTCTTTGTAAGCTACTCGGAGGGCACTATAAGTTAATCGGTGTATGACGGATTTACAAGATATTTACCGAGTGCTTCGTATGGAAGAATATGTCCTCAACTTTTTCGTTGTATGTTATAGATTCAATCCTTATGCTTCCTTGCTCCTTACCAGGCAGTCATTAATTGGTTTACTGCATTTCAGCTAACACGTGTCTCCCATCCTTGTATCAAGCTGTTTCTCGTTAGTTGTGAGTAATTTTTACTCTTGATTTTCTTGATTGTGGTAAAGATTATTTATGTTAGAAAATGTTAGAAAAAGTTTATATTAATTTAAAAAGGTGCTAAAACGGAAATAGAAATAAATAAATAAATAAACAAAAGAGTGAGTAGAGGGTAATTTTTATTTTTACTGGTAAAGTATCGTCCCTACTATATTAGGGCTCTGTCAGACTATTTGTTTTATTAAATGTAAGATTAATTGTGATATAATTTAGCACTCAGTATATTCCATTGACTTCACATGTATTATTTCTGTTTTATACTAACGGGTCTTTCTGTTATTTATTTCCAGGGTTAAGATTAGTGCACTCTAGCCAGTGAGTTAACAGTAGACTTCTATTTTGTTGGTATTCACTACCAAACCTACCCTAAAGGGGCATTTAGACGGCCAAATGGTTTGACAAACCCGGTTTGTCAAACAAGTGATATTTCACCGTACAAATAGGATATTTGGTTGTCAAACACTTTCGACAAACGTGTTTGACGACCAAATGCCCCATTCACACGGTCAAACATCACTTCAAACACTTGTCTGACAAACCGGGTTTGTCAAAGTGTTTGATCGTGTAAATGGCCATTAATGTAAGAATCCTTGGTGCGAGTGGTTGATGAATGTAGCACCATCTGCATACTTGAGCTTAACGATTAATGTGGTCGTGTGGTTTCTCGTACACATTCTGGCATGTTACAAACATAATATCGAGGATGATAGGGAAATGTACTGCATCTTTTCTTAAATAGAAATATTGTCGTTGTCGTCATATCCTGTAAATAAAATTGGTAGGTATTATCAAAAAGTAAAAATTCTGAATCATGCATCTGTTTTGCGCTGAAATCACCCTCGGTGTCGACAAAGCCTGAGGCAAACCCGGTTTTTTGTCTCTCGTTCAACTCAGTCCCAGCCTCATTCTAATCCAATACCTCCTCCTCTTCCTCCTCCTCCTCCTGCTCCTGCTCCTCCTCCTCCTCCTCCTCCTCCTCCTTCTTCTTCTCTTCCTCCTTCTCCCCGATCCTCTCGCGACCACAAGTGAGCTTATTGTCTTCTTCACCGGCTCACAACTTTAGAAATATATCCACGAAACTTTCCAAAGTTTCCCATCAGTCAGGCCAAGAGAACGGGGAGGAGAGGCTTTGAAATCAATAAAGAAATTCTTTCCATTCTCTTCCAACCACGTGACTACTTAGGGTTTGGCAGAGATGGGTGGGATTGTTCGTATGGGAGAGGTTGAAGTGGATATTTTTCAACTGGATTTAGCTTAGGTTTAAATTAGGTTAAGAGACGTTAGGTTTAGGTTATGTTAGAGTACGTTAAAGTACGTTAAATTAGATAAAGTTAGATTACGTTAGGTTTGGTTTGGTTTTTCTTAGTTTTGGGTAGTTGAGGTCCCAGTTTTAAAATAACGGGAATTATTGGACACAGTCATTAGCAGAGAAATAAAGGAAGAACCAGTCTGAATTTATTCACAACAAAATTTTTGTAGGGGACAATGGCCGCTGGTGTGTAAAAGATAACAGTTTGAGCACTCCGATTAGTAGAGAATGATGCCTGATAAATGGATATTTTTATTCATTTAACTGTAAACATATCCAAAATTAGATTCAAATGTCCAATCATAACTTACTACCGACAATTAGTCTATCATAGTTGGCATCATTATCGAGTCAACCTTAACTATAACAATTAAGATATGTTGTCTTTATCACTTTTTCCCTCAACTGACCAAACTAAATGATAGACATTATGTGCCATTGAGAATTGTAATGGTTACTACAATTGTCCTTGTTGGATAAAGCTAGGATATTTAAAGTTAATTCCATGACTAATTTGTTTATCGGAAATGACGATGATGGTATTTACAATATTTGTGGCGAAATTCTGGATTCTTTGTCTTCAGTATACAATTATTCAAAATATATTTACAATACATAAATATGCTTCTTACAGGATGTAGAGAGATATGTTTTGTTTTATTTACAAAATAAATTACGTTGGTATAATGAACATTGTTATTATATTAATTGAAATTAGTCGAATGTATGTTTAGTCGGACGCATGTTCTAAGGGGTGACTATTGTTTATCCCGTACTCGGCGATCACGAGTCCTGAAGGGGTAATTTCACGTGTTGGCTACAGAACACTACAGAATCAAGCCAAATCCTTCTCAGTTGCAAAGGTGATTGCAGAGAATGCCCTCCGTCGACGTCTTTTACTTATTCGTTTATCTATCACTTTATTTTCAAAAGCGATATCGTTTCCAGAGGAAAAACTCTTGTAACGATATCTTGCTTCTCTGATGCACTGGAAATCAAAATCACCCCAACATGACCTTAGGTGACTATCGGTGCCCGTCACGAGCCCCTGACAAAGGTAGAGGCCTTTAGTTGCAATAGCTGACCACTTCCTTGGGCACACTCTTTCATACTAACTTTACAAGAAACATCAGTCATGAAATGAACTTTCACGGTTCCAGGAATTTCGTAGGTTAGATTTGAAGGTTACAACAAAGATAGTGAATGTAATTAACAATTTATTTGCAATAAATAGATTTTTTTGTACAAAATTCTTGAGAAGAAGATTGGGAAGGAGACCTTAGCCTTTCATCGTCCATATCCTAGAGGCGCCTTGCACACGTGCTCACCAAGACACCTGTCGAAGCAGCACTTGTCCACGCCACTGCACGCTCCGTCATTCGAGCAGGTGATGGGAGGTCCGAAGATACGTGGGCACACGGGCCTCACTGGTGGGCACTGACCGGGCTTGACGATCTGTGTTGCGATGGGGTCGGCTGGTTGGTTGTTGCTCTCACAGCAGTAGGCCGCTCCTTCAGGAGTCTTGCACCAGTAACGGCAGTTGCTGCTGGGGGCGACGGGAGGAACAACTCCACCGCCGATCCCGTGACCGACGCCGCCGACTACGGGATGGCCTTGGTGACCGAAAGGAGGTCTTCCGACATGGGGTCTCCCTCCGAAGTGACCAGCCCCTCCAAGACCAGGGGCTCCGAAGGGAGGACCTTGTGCATGAGGAGGATGTCCTCCAAAGAATCGAGTACCTGCAGCTCCACCACTTCCACTCGCAGCATTACCCTTGTCGTCTTTGAGTTTCTTACCCGCCACCAAGGCGAGGGACATGAGCAGGACGCACAGGACTTTCATTATGAAGGTCAGTGATTAGCAGAGTAGAAACCTTTCACAAGGAAAACTTCTGCGGGAAAATAAGGCGTATACGATTATCGGCTCCTTCCTCGCTGTGTTGCGCAGATGAAGCTAGAAGGTCGTGTGTGTCTGCTCTCGTCCCGCCTATGCTTATATATCAGATACCGGTCCCACTATTCCCTCCCTCCACCCCCTTCCTCACCTCCCCGTTTCCTACTCTCAGTTTTAAAGAACTGGTATTCCCTCCGCTTTGCCTCACCTCCTACTCCAGGGGATTTTCTGTTCTACGTCATAACAGATATTTCCTGGAAACAGGGTTCAAAATATGTAAAGTCTTCAGAGTTTGACGAGGGGTTCACTTAGTTGCTACATAGGCAAATATATCCACACACGCACGTGTTTCATACTCGTGTATATATATATATATATATATATATATATATATATATATATATATATATATATATATATATATATATATATATATATATATATGAAAAGTTAAGGATATTTTTGGGGCTTTTATGGATTTGGAAAAGGCTTACGACAGGGTAGACAGGAAGGTAATGTGGGAGGTACTGCAGATGTATGGGATAAGAGGAAAGCTTTTAAGAGCAGTCAAGAGTTTTTACGAGAGTAGTAGAGCTTGTGTTAGGATTAGAAATTGAGAGAGTGAGTGATTTGAGGTAATGGTTGGACTTCGTCAGGGGTGGTGCGAGAGCTGAATGCAAGGGTGGTGGGTCAGGAGTTGGAGATAGTTAAAGAAAATGGAGAAAAGTGGGAAATAACCTAGTTGTTGTTTTGTGAAAACACTGCGCTTGTAGCAGGATCAGAAGAGGGATTGAGGAAGTTAGTGACATAGTTTGAAAAGGTGTATGAAAAAAAAAGCTGAAGATAAATGTGGGCAAATGTAAGGTGATGAGATGTACAAGGGGAGAGAGTGACAGCAGGCTGGAAGTGAGCATATATATATATATATACATATATATATATATATATATATACTTATACTAGACAATTCCCCGCGCGTTGCTGCGAGTTCGTGAACAATCCCTAACCTAACCATACCACACCTAACCTTAACCCTAACCAAAATATTTTAAATGAAATATAGCATTAAACACTCCCCGTCCTAGATGTGCGCCCCCTACCCGAAGGTTGAGAAACCCTAGTTTGAAAATACATGCATATACAAACACAAATGTCATGTGCACATTTTTTGCGTGCGTGTGTGTGTGTGTGGATTGGCAATAAATGTCTACAGCTAAAAGGTGAAGAAATGTATCTACTTTATCTATCTTCAGAATATATATGGTTATAGGGGTCTATTTGGAAAAACCTAGCAAGAGTTTGTAAATAATAAATATCCGCCGCACTAAAATCAAATGAAAGTAAGCAATATTTAAACATCCAATTTTTTGTCACCTCGTACGACTCTAGTGGGAAAACTTGGTGTCAGCATTTTTTCCCCCCACTACAGTGTAGATGAGAAAAGAAAGTGAATATTCAGAAAAATAGTACAGGACAGTAACAAGGGGTTGGGGGACTATGGTATTATCAATTCAGAAGATAACTCACGTGTAATTGACCATCACAAAGTCTCAAGGACTCGAAGGGAAGGAATTTTACTGAATCTAATGCAGCCAGGTACATCCTTGTTTAAGTACTTCTAAAGATAATGTTTGAATCTGAACTTTAAAGAGAGAATTATCGGACAGGGTCAGAAAATCCGAAGATATGAATAAGGAATTGACGAAGAAGGTATAAGGAGTTAATACACGATTTCTTCTTGTGTTAAAATACTCTACAAGAGGGTTTCGCACCTCAGGGTACATGTTGAATAACATAGAATTTATGGAAATAATGACAAATATTTAAGGAACATTATCCAAGTAATACATAAAATTCTTCAAAACTTTAAAATGATACAATGACCTTGTCCAAAAGTAAAATGAAAATTCCGTATCACTTATTCTATTCAATGGTGACCGCATAATAGTCACTGGAACTAAAAGATTTGAAAAGTACCTTTGTTAAGAGGCCACGACCAAGCGCACGATCGACCATGCACACATAAAAATACATACATACACACATATACATACACGCACACACAACCACACTCACACACAGACAAACAAACACAGATCAGTCAAAACGTGAACGAGCAGATTAAGGATAACATCTCAGTTTTCCGTAATCTACTTTTGACAAACTCTTTCAAAATGTCCACCAAATTAACTCCACCAAATCAATGAAAAGTATACAATTGCCAAATAACGTGATACAAATAGTATCCAATTTCATTTAGTCGAGACAATTTCCCATTCTGCACAGGGTAAGCGACAATCTCGACCAACTCTTTGGTAACAGTCACAGAAAGAAAATAAGATAACTCATTAGATGATTTTCTTTCATTGTTAGAAACTTCCAGCCTTCAGAGCTCATTACTGTGTCAGTGTTGACAAAAGCTGAGGTCAAGAGGTACTGTGCCGTGCTTCAAGTTGCCATTAAAAATTTAGCATGGGTCTCTAATGACAAGACAGGAAATTGATTTTTGTAGCAACATAGAATCCGTGTCTCAAATAAGAGGTTACAAATATACATGATACGAGTTTGGTTTTTATTCAAAATAGATATGTATCTTTGAATTATGCATAAACGCACGTTGTATCGTCTCCATAACTATGAAATAAATAGGTTGGATTGAGTGATGATGCAGAGCAAAAGCCTCGGCTGAGGCCCCAAGCTTCTTATGATGAGCTAATTTAAAAGATTATTATCGTCCATATCCAAGAGGCGCCTTGCACACGTGCTCACCAAGACACCTGTCGAAGCAGCACTTGTCCACGCCACTGCACGCTCCGTCATTCGAGCAGGTGATGGGAGGTCCGAAGATGCGTGGGCACACGGGCCTGACGGGTGGGCACTGACCGGGCTTCACGATTTGCGTGGCGATGGGGTCGGCTGGTTGGTTGTTGCTCTCACAGCAGTAGGCCGCTCCTTCAGGAGTCTTGCACCAATAACGGCAGTTGCTGCTGGGGGCGACAGGAGGAACAATTCCACCGCCAATCCCGTGACCCACGCCTTGGTGACCGAAAGGAGGTCTTCCGTCATGAGGTCTCCCTCCGAAGTGACCAATACCTCCTAATCCAGGTGCCCCAAAGGGAAGGCCCTGTGCATGATGGGGACGTCCTCCGAAGAATCGAGTATTTGTAGCGCCGCCACTTCCGCTCGCAGCACCACTTTTAAGGTGTTTACCCGCCACCAAGACGAGGTAGGACATGAGCAAGGCACATAGGACTTTCATTCTGCAGGTCGGAGAATATCACGTGAACAATCGAAGATTTTTCCAAGGGGTAATTTTCTACTGAAAAGAGTGGATGCGCTGACAAGATGAGGGACACTGTACGTCCTCTTGTTGCAATCTAAGGCCAAGTGTGTCCGTCCACGTCTGCGGTGGCTTATATGGTGCGCAACGCTATTCACCTCTCCCCCCTCCCTCGTCCTCTTCGTGCACTAGCTCGCATGGAATGGAGCGGGATTCCCCCGGTTTTGCTCAGAGTTCAAAGGGGATTTTAGACTAACGTCATCGTCTTCGGTCTTTCCCCAATTATGATTTGCGAAATTCAATCGGGAGCACAGGTTCATTTCCAATGTTCCTGTTGAAAGTTCGCAAAGGTACATGCGCCCTTGCACCCACATCTACACACGCACTTGC
>NC_134812.1:28801717-28826717 GCF_046742065.1 Oratosquilla oratoria
CTCCTCCTCCTCCTCCTCCTCCACCTCCTCCTCCTTCTCCCCGATCCTCTCACGACCACAAGTGAGCTTATTTTCTTCTTCACAGTCTCCCAACTTTAAAAATATTTCCACGAAACTTTCCAAAGTTTCCCATCAGTCAGGCCAAGAGAACGGGGAGGAGAGGCTTTGAAATCAATAAAGAAATTCTTTTCATTCTCTTCCAACAACGTGACTACTTAGGGTTTGGCAGAGATGGGTGGGATTGTTCGTATGGGCGAGGTTGAAGTGGATATTGTTCAGCTGGGTTTAGCTTAGGTTTAGATTAGGTTAAGGGACGTTAGGTTTGGGTTATGTTAGGGTACGTTAAAGTACGTTACGTTAGGTCAAGTTAGGTTACGTTAGGCTTTGTTTGGTTTTTCTTAGTTTTGGGTAGTTGAAGTCCGAGTTTTAAAATAACGGGAATTATTGGACACAGTCATTAGCAGAGAAATAAAGGAAGAACCAATCTGAATTTATTCACAACAAAATTTATGTAGGGGACAATGGCCGCTGGTGTGTAAAAGATAATAGTTTGAGCACTCCGATTAGTAGAGAATGATGCCTGACAAATGGATATTTTTATTCATTTAACTGTAAACACATCCAAAATTAGATTCAATGTCCAATAATAACTTACTACCGACAATTAGTCTATCATAGTTGGCATCATTATCGAGTAAACCTTAACTATAACAATTAAGATCTGTTGTCTTAATCACTTTTTCCCTCAACTGACCAGACTAAATGATGGTCATTATGTGCCGTTGAGAATCAAGCCAAATCCTTCTCAGTTACAAAGGCGATTGGGGACAATGCCCTCCGGCGACGTCTTTTACTTATTCGTTTATCTGTTAATCTATTTTCAAAAGCGATATCGTTTCCAGAGGAAAAACTCTTGTAATGATATCTTGCTTCTCTGATGCAATGGAAATCAAAATGACCCCAACATGACCTTAGGTGACTATCGGTGCCCGCCACGAGCCCCTGACAAAGGTGGAGGACTTTAGCTGTAATAGCTGACCACTTCCTGGGGCACACTCTTTCATACTAACTTTACAAGAAACATCAGTCAGGAAATAAACTTTCACGGTTCCAGGAATTTCGTAGGTTAGATTTGAAGGTTACAACAAAGATAGTGAATGTAATTAACAATTTATTTGCAATAAATAGATTTTTTTGTACAAAATTCTTGAGAAGAAGATTGGGAAGGAGACCTTAGCCTTTCATCGTCCATATCCAAGAGGCGCCTTGCACACGTGCTCACCAAGACATCTGTCAAAGCAGCACTTGTCCACGCCACTGCACGCTCCGTCATTCGAGCAGGTGATGGGAGGTCCGAAGATGCGCGGACACACGGGCCTGACTGGTGGGCACTGACCGGGTTTGACGATCTGTGTTGCGATGGGGTCGGCTGGTTGGTTGTTGGTCTCACAGCAGTAGGCCGCTCCTTCAGGAGTCTTGCACCAGTAACGGCAGTTGCTACTGGGGGCGACAGGAGGAACAACTCCACCGACGATCCCGTGACCGACGCCGCCGACTACGGGATGTCCTTGGTGACCGAAAGGAGGTCTTCCGACATGGGGTCTCCCTCCGAAGTGACCAGCACCTCCAAGACCAGGGGCTCCGATGGGAGGACCTTGTGCATGAGGGGGATGTCCCCCAAAGAATCGAGTATTTCCAGCTCCACCACTTCCACTCGCAGCATTACCCTTGTCGTCTTTGAGTTTCTTACCCGCCACCAAGGCGAGGGACATGAGCAGGACGCACAGGACTTTCATTATGAAGGTCAGTGATTAGCAGAGTAGAAACCTTTCACAATGAAAACTTCTGCGGGAAAATAAGGCGTATATGATGCTCGGCTGCTTCCTCGCTGTGTTGCGCAGATGAAGCTGGAAGGTCG
Source organism: Oratosquilla oratoria (assembly GCF_046742065.1). NCBI lineage: Eukaryota > Metazoa > Arthropoda > Malacostraca > Stomatopoda > Squillidae > Oratosquilla > Oratosquilla oratoria. Next base: position 28,803,636 of record NC_134812.1, read on the forward strand.
TGTGTGTCTGCTCTCGTCCCGCCTTTGCTTATATATCGGATACCGGTCCCACTATTCCCTCCCTCCACCCCCTTCCTCACCTCCCCCTTTGCTACTCTCAGTTTTAAAGAACTGGTATTCCCTCCGCTTTGCCTCACCTCCTACTTGTCGAGGGGATTTTCTGTTCTACGTCATAACAGATCTTTCCTGGAAACAGGGTTCAAAATGTGTAAAGTCTTCAGAGATTGACGAGGGGTTCACTTAGTTACTACATAGGCGAATATATCAACACACGCACGTGTTTCATACTCGTATATATATATATATATATATATATATATATATATATATATATATATATATATATATATACATATATATATACATACATACATACATATATATTTATATATTTATATATTATATATATATATATATATATATATATATATATATATATATATATATGGAAAGGTAAGGATGTTTTTTGGGCTTTTATGGATTTGGAAAAGGCTTACGACAGGGTAGACAGGAAGGCAATGTGGGAGCTCCTGCAGATGTATGGGATAGGAGGAAACCTTTTAAGAGCAGTCAAGAGTTTTTACGAGAGTAGTAGGGCTTGTGTTAGGATTAGAAATGGAGAGAGTGAGTGATTTGAGGTAATGGTTGGACTTCGTCAGGGGTGTGTTATGTCGCCCTGGCTGTTCAATCTATACATGGATTGGGTCAGGAGTTGGAGATGGTTAAAGAAAATTAAGAAAAGTGGGAAATAACCCAATTGTTGTTTGCTGAAAACACTACGCTTGTAGCAGGATCAGAGGAGGGATTATGGAAGTTAGTGACAGAGTTTGAGGTGCGTGAAAATAGGAAGCTGAAGATAAATGTGGGCAAATGTAAGGTGATGAGATGTACAAGGAGAGAGGGTGACAGCAGGCATATATATATATATACATATATATATATATATATATGTATATATATATATACATATATATATATATATATATATATATATATACACATATACATATACTAGCCAATTACCCACGCGTTGCTGCGAGTTCGTGAATAATCCCTAACCAAACCATACCATACCTAACTTTAACCCTTAACCCTAACCAAAATATTTTAAATTGAATATAGCTTTAAACATTCCCCCTCCTAGATGTGCGCCCCCCCTACCCGAAGGTTGGGAAACCCTAGTTTGAAAATACATGCATACACAAATACAAATATCATATGCACATTCTTTTGCGTGCGTGTGTGAGTGTGTGTGTGGATTGACAATAAATTTCTATAGCTAAAAGGTGAAGAAATGTATCTACTTTATTTATCTTCAAAATATATATGGTTATAGGGGTTTATTTGGAAAAACCTAGGAAGATTTTGTAAATGATGAATTTCCACCGCACTAAAATTAAATGAAAATAAGCAATATCTAAACATTTGGTAAAATTATGCAATCATTTTACATTTGGAGGATTTTTTTCTTGCAAAAGCTATCATGATTTGTGGTAACATTAATTTCACAAATATAAATGATATTCGTGAACACATACAATGGTTTGTTTAATTATATTGATTCTTATGTTAGAAAAATAATAACTTAATGTGGGACTACAGTAGTGGCGTGTTCCCTCACCATAAACCACCTAACTTTAACCCTTAACCCTAACCAAAATATTTTTTTTTATTAAATATAGCTTTAAATACTCCTCCTCGCAGGTGTGCAATCCCCCTCCCGAAGCTGGGAAACCCTAGTTTGAAAATATATGCATACACAAACACAAATATCATGTGTACACACTCTTTTGTGTGCGTGTGTATGTCTACAACTGAAAGGTGAAGAAATGTTTCTACTTTATTTATCTTCAGAATATGTAAAGTTATAGGGGTTTCTCTCCAAAAACGTAAGAGTTTGTGAATGAACTATTTCCGCCCGCACAAAAATTAAATAAAAATAACCAATATTTCAACATTTGGTAAAATTATACAATCATTTTCCATAAACATGCTTTCTTCTTGTATGTATGTATGTATGTATGTATGTATGTATGTATGTATATATGTATGTATGAATGTATGTATGTATGTATTAGGGTGTAGTATCGTAACCATTTTTATATCACATTTCAGGTTTTGTAGAGTAGACCAATCAAAATTTGGAAATAAAGATGAAAAAATCTGAAGAAATAGTGACACTTTTTGGGACCAAAAGCCTACTTAAAACTGACTTCTCCTTAGGATTAGGCTGGTTATATTTAATTATTATAGATTTTGGCTCTGGAGCTAGAATTGGGCCATTTTCTCACAGGAAGAAAATTTGCATTTTAACTCGTTATATAACTAAGGTTTAGGCATTTTTAGATTGAGAAATTCCTTCTATGTAAGCTACTCGGAGGGCACTATAAATTAATCGATGTATGATGAATTTAAGTGGTATTTACAAAGTACTTCCTATTACCCTCTTATCCCTTTACTTTTTTTAGGAATGTACCCTCTGGGGCTACAGGTAGTAGGATTAGTCCTATCCCCGTCCATTTTTTGTCACCTCGTACGACTCAAGTGGGAAAACTTGGTGGCAGCATTCTCTCCCCCCACCACAGGGTAGGCGAGAAAAGAAAGTGAATATTCAGAAAAATAGTACAGGACAGTAACAAGGGGTTGGAGGACTATGGTATTATCAATTAGGAAGATAACTCCCATGTAATTGACCATCACAAAGTCTCAAGGACCCGACAGGAAGGAATTTTACTGAATCTAATGCAGCCAGGTACATCCTTGTTTAAGTACTTCTAAAGATAATGTTTGAATCTGAACTTTAAAGAAAGAATGATCGGACAGGGTCAGAAAATCCGAAGATATGAATAGCGAATTGACGAAGAAGGTATAAGGAGTTGATACACGTTTTCTTCTTGTGTTAAAATACTCTACAAGAGGGTTTCCCACCTAAGGGTACATGTTGAATAACATAGAATTTATGGAAATAATGACAAATATTTAAGGAACATTATCCAAGTAATACATAAAATTCTTCAAAATTTTAAAATGATACAATGACCTTGTCCAAAAGTAAAATGAAAATTCCGTATCACTTATTCTGTTCAATGGTGACCGCATAATAGTCACTGGAACTAAAAGATTTGAAAAGTACCTTTGTGAAGAGTCCACGACCAAGCGCCGATCGACCACGTACATACACGCACACACAACCACACTCACACACACAAACAAACACAGGTCAGTCAAAACGTAAACGAGCAGATTAAGGATAACATCTCAGTTTTCCTTAATCTACTTGTGACAAACTCTTTCAAAATGTCCACCAAATTAACTCCACCAAATCAATGAAAAGTATACAATTGTCAACTGACGTGATACAAATAGTATCCAATTTCGTTTAGTCGAGACAATTTCCCATTCTACACAGGGTAAGCGACAATCTCGACCAACTCTTTGGTAACAGTCACAGAAAAAAAATAAGATAACTCATTAGATGATTTTCTTTCATTGTTAGAAACTCCCAGCCTTCAGAGCTCATTACTTTGTCAGTGTTGACAAAAGCTGAGGTCAAGAGGTACTGTGCCGTGCTTCAAGAAGCCATTAAAAATTGAGCATGGGTCTCTAATGACATGACAGGAACTTGATTTTTGTAGCAACATAGAATCCGTGTTTCAAATAAGAGGTTACAAATATACATGATACGAGTTTGATTTTTATTCAAAATAAATATGTATCTTTTGATTATGCATAAACGCACGTTGTATCGTCTCCATAACTATGAAATAAATAGGTTGGATTGATTGATGATGCAGAGCAAAAGCCTCGGCTGAGGCCCCAAGCTTCTTATGATGAGCTACTTTAAAAGATTATTATCGTCCATATCCAAGAGGCGCCTTGCACACGTGCTCACCAAGACATCTGTCGAAGCAGCACTTGTCCACGCCACTGCAAGCTCCGTCATTCGAGCAGGTGATGGGAGGTCCGAAGATGCGTGGGCACACGGGCCTCACTGGCGGGCACTGACCGGGCTTAACGATCTGCGTGGCGATGGGGTCAGCTGGTTGGTTGCTGCTCTCACAGCAGTAGGCCGCTCCTTCAGGAGTCTTGCACCAGTAACGGCAGTTGCTACTGGAGGCGACAGGAGGAACAATTCCACCGCCAATCCCGTGACCCACGCCTTGGTGACCGAAAGGAGGTCTTCCGTCATGGGGTCTCCCTCCGAAGTGACCAGCACCTCCTATTCCAGGTGACCCAAAGGGAAGGCCCTGTGCATGATGGGGACGTCCTCCGAAGAATCTAGTACTTGTAGCGCCGCCACTTCCGCTCGCAGCACCACTTTTAAGGTGTTTACCCGCCACCAAGACGAGGTAGGACATGAGCAAGGCACATAGGACTTTCATTCTGCAGGTCGGAGAATATCACGTGAACAATCGAAGATTCTTCCTAGAGGTAATTTTCTACTGAAAAGAGTGGATGCGCTGACAAGATGAGGGACACTGTACGTCCTCTTGTTGCAATTTAAGGCCAAGTGTGTCCGTCCACGTCTGCGGTGGCTTATATGGTGCGCAACGCTATTCACCTCTCCCCCCTCTCTTCCTCCCTCGTCCTCTTCGTGCACTAGCTCGCATGGAATGGAGCGGGATTCCCCCGGTTTTGCTCAGAGTTCAAAGGGGATTTTAGACTGACGTCATCGTCTTCGGTTGTTCCCCAACTATGGTTTGCGGAATTCAATCGGGAGCACAGGTTCATTTCCAATGTTCCTGTTGAAATTTCGCAAATGGACATGCTCCATTGCACCCACATCTACACACGCACTTGCATTCGCAGTTGTACCTGTATACGTGCAAGTACACTCACGTGAGCATGTGTACGGCCATTTTGGTACACTGATGGTGTTACAGTCTTCCTACTTCATCACTCAGACTTAATCTGACTTCGGAAAGGGGTCTGTACGATGAGAAGAGTATCTTGAGTTTTAGTCCTGTTGAAACACATATGGCTGTATATTCAAATCGATCATACTGCCTTGGCATTAGCGCTGAATTGCAGCACTACTCTATTTTATCTCTAATGCCTGCCATTGCAGGGAAAGGTTGAAAAGTCGCGAAAGTGTGGCTTGGTCTCTTGCCTATCACTTACCGGGAGTCGAATCAAGGCCTCTCATTCTTTTAGATATGTAGTTTACCATGTCACAAGTAAAGTAGTGTTTTTGTCGAAGTTACTATATTGATAAAAATCACAATTTAGTAATGTGTGCGTAGTGTGATATGATTGTCTATCCTGGCGTGCATAAGTTTAATTATGATTATCTTAGACGGAACGGCACATTGGAAGTCCCTTCGTGAGCGCATTGTAAAATACATCAGTTATAATGATAAATACCGTTGACTTCTGTTAAACCTGACTCTTCGAGCACTTGGATCAAATTTGCTATCATAAACTTCTCATTTTCACAGCATTTTTTCTTTCTTTTTATGATTGTTGACAGATCAACCCACGTAATGATATACAATTCCATTCTCGTTCCTCCCTTCCTTCAGCTCCTCTTCTATCCCACCCCTTATGACTCGTCCTCTTCAGCTTCCCTTGGTGCCATGTGGGTATGATAATTGGCACTACAATTTCATTGTCCAATTGATCGCCTCCAACCACCGCAGGGGTCGCTTATTTCGTGGTAGGTATTCCTCTTCCCTGCGGAGGCTACCTCCTGGCCAAACCGACGGTGATTCTCAGTCCAACACCAGGAGTCTCCCGTTTGGGATCAAGATAAAAAAATATATAATAATAACCATTCCCCTACGACTCCTAGTGTTAATTTGATTATGAAAATGTAACTCCACTATCATATATATAAAAATAATTATAATTCAGTCAGAAAGAACGAATTAGACATCCCGGTCTGGGAAAACATAATGACAAATGAGGATGAAAAAAGTTTTCGGCAATAGCGTAGGTGTGGGGAACCCAGGCACGGACAAGAAAGCAATTCCAGAGGAGAGAACTTGAAGTTGCAAAAGAAACTCCTCCACACTCCTCCACTCAAGGGGCAGGGGAGATGGTGGCATTGGTCATATGGGCGAGATGATAGTGCATATTGTTTAGTTGGGTTAAGGTTAGACCTATGTTTAGGTTTAAGCTCAGGTTAGGGGAGGTTAGGGGAGGGGAGGCTACGTTGAATTAGGCTAGGTTAGATTAGGATAGGTTAAGTTAAATTAGGTTAGTTTTTGTTTGTTTTGGTTTGGTTTGGTTTGGTCGACTTGGTCGACTTCCATTATTTTCGGTGGTTCTTATCGGCAAGTGGCCTTTATTCCCGCCTTCGTTCTCACCGGCTTATAATTTCTGACGGCCGAATTACATTATTTTCGGTTCTTCTTGCAAGTCCTCCGTCTTTTATTCCCTTTTTCGTTCTCACCGTCCCGCCTATTTTATTTTCTGCTATTTTTGCCGGCCGGATTCCATTATTTTCTCTATCTATTGCAAGCCATATGGTCTTTATTCCCTCTCTCGTTCCCACCGACAATCCCTTTTTCATTTCGATTACTATAGCCGGCACAGTTCGAATATTTTTGGTGGTTACCTGCCAACCGGCTTTTATTCCCGACAATAATGATAATAATGACAATAATGATAATAATAATAATAATCATGATAATAATAATAATAATAATAATAATAATAATAATAATAATAATAATAATAATAATAATAATAATAATAATAATAATAATAATAATAATAATAATAATAATAATAATAATAATAATAATAATAATAATAATAATAATAATAATAATAATAATAATAATAATAATAATAATAATAATAATAATAATAATAATAATAATAATAATAATATAATAATAATAATAATAATAATAATAATAATAATAATAATAATAATAATAATAATAATAATAATAATAATAATAATAATAATAATAATAATAATAATAATATAATAATAATAATAATAATAATAATAATAATAATAATAATAATAATATAATAATAATAATAATAATAATAATAATAATAATAATAATAATAATAATAATAATAATAATAATAATAATAATAATAATAATAATAATATAATAATAATAATAATAATAATGATAATAATAATAATAATAATAATAATAATAATAATAATAATAATAATAATAATAATAATAATAATAATAATAATAATAATAATAGTAATAATAATAATAATAATAATAATAATAGTAATAATAATAATAATAATAATAATAATAATAATAATAATAATAATAATGATGATGATGATAACAATAACAACAATGATAATAATAATAATAATGTTATTTTTATTGTAATATCAATCTGCGTCATGAGCATGTTTCTACCCGAGAGTGACCCTGCCCTGCGGAAGACCAACAAGTTGGGCGCAGAAGAATTTCCGATCGACGGCTCAGCAGGAAGCGTCCCTCCAGGGGGTCAGACGCCGATGAAGAGCGTCCAGAAGAAGAGTGGCTTGGGCAGCCACAATGGGAACGGCGCGGCGCTCCCCTTAAATGACTCTAAGGACGACAGTCAAGTCCAATTCAAGATGACATGGCTTGGGCAGCCATAAAGGGACCGACGTTACCCGTTATTGACTCTATGGGCAAGAGTCCAATACGCTAAGGTCAATAAAGAGACCTTTTTGGCATTAAAAAGCTGTTATGGGCTTTCTTTTTTTAAAGGGCTTCATTACGAAATATGGAAAAATTTAATGAGCTCTGAAAAAATTTGGGCGTATCTTTACTTAGGCTAAAAAGATTGTGGGCTAAAACACGCTAAGGTCATTGAGGAGACCTTTTTGGCATCAAAAAGCTGTTATGGGTTTTCTTTTTTAAAGGGCTTCATTGCGAAACATGGAAAAGTCTAATGAGCTCTGAAAAATTCTGGGCGTATCTTTACTTGGGCCAAAAAGATTATGGACTACAACACGCTAAGGTCATTGAAGAGACCTTTTTGGCATTAAAAAGCTCTTATGGGCTTTCTTTTTTAAAGGGCTTCATTACGAAACATGGAAGGTCTAATGGGTCTCTGAAAAATTTTGGGCGTATCTTTACTTGGGCTAAAAAGATTAGTTGCAGGTCAGCAAGAGCCATAAGTCAACAAATTGAGTGAAATTATTTGGACTTCAATGGGCGTGCCCTCAGCTGAATAAAATTATTTGTTTTTTATCAAGAAATTGACGAAGAGCGAGCTTGACAATTTTCTTTTATGCTTTATTTATTTTTTCCCCTAAGGTGTGAACAAAAATAATAAAAGAATCGGGATTCAGTGATATGAATCTTCAGAACTAAGGCTTCAACAGTCATGTTTGTTTTATCAGTAACCATAGCAACCAACCACTTCTCGCTAGCGTGATGATTGCTTTTGCGACTTCGTCTGAGTGGAGCCGACTTTGGTTACGATCTTTTGTTTTTCAAATTTTCAAATGTCAAATTACTATTGCGTTAAGAAGATGAATGACGAACGAAGAGAAGCTGAACCTATACGATTGATAGATACATTGTTGAGAGGTTCTTGCGGAATTCTACAATATTGTAACAGAAGTCGTTTCTACTCAGTCGAATTAGCGGAGGCAGGTAGCATACTGGCCTAGCGTGCCACCAATAAGTCCCAGTGGCTCCCAACTAATATTTCGTCTATGCAAACGCCAGATGATTTTATTAAGCTATACCCATGCATCTATTTATTTTGTTTATTATTATTTGTGTTGTTATGATGTTTTATTTGTTTGATTGTTCATTTATCATTATTATAATTTATCATTTATCATTATTGTTCCATGCATTTATTTATTTTATTTATTATTATTTGTGCTGTTATGACGTTTTATTTGTTTATTTATTTATTTATCATTATTGTAATTTAATTTCGCATCCGACCTAGTTATGAATCAAAAGGTCTCCTGTGGGCATGATCCTCCTTTGTAATCCTTTGTAATCCTTTCTCTCCTCCTCATTTCTCACTCTATCCATACTTCTCAGGCACCTCATCTCAAACACATTAAAACTCCTCCTCTCTTCCTTCCTTATGTTCCATGTTTCTGCCCCGTACAGGAAGAAAAATTTGTTTTAACTCATTATGTATCTAATGCTGGGTAATTTCAGATTGAGGAATTCCTTCGTTGTAAGTTACTCGGAGGGCACTATCAGTTGATAGATGTATTACAAATTTACAAGATATTTACAGAGTACTTCCTATGGAAGAATATGTCCTCACCTTTTTCGTTGTATGTTATAGATTCAATCCTTATACCTCTATGCTCCTTACCAGGCAGTCATTAATTGGTTTACTGCATTTCATCTAACACGTGTCTCCCATCCTTGTATCAAGCTCTGTTTCTCGTTAGTTGTGAGTAATGTTTTACTCTACCCGTGATTTTCTTGATTTTGGTAAAGATTATTTATGTTAGAAAATGGGAAGTTTATATTCATCTAAAAAGGTGCTAAAACGGAAATAGAAATAAATGAATAAATAAAAGAGTGAGTAGAGGGTAATTTTTTTTTTTACTGGTAAAGTATCGTCCCTACTATATTAGGGCTCTGTCAGACTATTTGTTTTATTAAATGTAAGATTAATTGTGATATAATTTAGCACTCAGTATATTCCATTGACTTCACATGTATTATTTCTGTTTTATACTAACGGGTCTTTCTGTTATTTATTTCCAGGGTTAAGATTAGTGCACTCTAGCCAGTGAGTTAACAGTAGACTTCTATTTTGTTGGTATTCACTACCAAACCTACCCTAAAGGGGCATTTAGACGGCCAAATGGTTTGACAAACCCGGTTTGTCAAACAAGTGTTTGAAGTGATATTTCACCGTACAAATAGGATATTTGGTTGTCAAACACTTTCGACAAACGTGTTTGACGACCAAATGCCCCATTCACACGGTCAAACATCACTTCAAACACTTGTCTGACAAACCGGGTTTGTCAAAGTGTTTGACCGTGCAAATGGCCCTTAATGTAAGAATCTTTGGTGCGAGTGGTTGATGAATGTAGCACCATCTGCATACTAGAGCTTAACGATTAATGTGGTCGTGTGGTTTCTCGTACACATTCTGGCATGTTAAAAACATAATATCGAGGATGATAGGGAAATGTACTGCATCTTTTCTTAAATGGAAATATTTCCGTTGCCGTCATATTCAGTAAATAAGATTGGTTGGTGTTATCAAAAAGTAAAAATTATGAACCATGCATCTGTTTGCGCTGAAACTACCCTCGGTGACTACAAAGCCTGAGGCAAACCCGGTTTTTTGTCTCTCCTTGAGCTCAATCCCAGCCTCATTCGAATCCAATACCTCCTCCTCCTCCTTCTCCTCCTCCTCCTTGTTCTCCCCGATCCTCTCACGACCAGAAGTAAGCTTATTTTCTTCTTCACAGGCTCCCAACTTTAAAATTATATCCACGAAACTTTCCAAAGTTTCCCATCAGGCAGGCCCAGAGGACGGGGAGAAGAGGCTTCGAAATCAATAAAGAAATTCTTTCCATTCCCTTCCAACCACGTGACTACTTCAGGGTTTGGCGGAGGTGGGTGGGATTGTTCGTATGGGCGAGGTTGAAGTGGATATTATTCAACTGGGTTTAGCTTAGGTTTAAATTAGGTTAAGAGACGTTAGGTTTAGGTTATGTTAGAGTACGTTAAAGTACGTTAAATTAAATAAAGTTAGGTTACGTTAGGTTTGGTTTGGTTTTTCTTAGATTTGGGTAGTTGAGGTTCGAGTTTTAAAATAATGGGAATTATTGGACACAGTCATTAGCAGAGAACTAAAGGAAGAACCAGTCTGAATTTATTCACAACAAAATCTATGTAGGGGACAATGGCCGCTGGTGTGTAAAAGATAACAGTTTGAGCACTCCGATTAGTAGAGAATGATGCCTGACAAATGGATATTTTTATTCATTTAACTGTAAACACATCCAAAATTAGATTCAATGTCCAATCATAACTTACTACCGACAATTAGTCTATCATAGTAGGCATCATTATCGAGTAAACCTTAACTATAACAATTAAGATCTGTTGTCTTAATCACTTTTTCCCTCAACTGACCAGACAAAATGATGGTCATTATGTGCCGTTGAGAATCAAGCCAAATCCTTCTCAGTTGCAAAGGTGATTGGAGAGAATGCCCTCCGGCGACGTTTTTAATTATTCGTTTATCTATTAATTTATTTTCAAAAGGGATATCATTTCCAGAGGAAAAACTCTTGTAATGATATCTTGCTTCTCTGATGCACTGGAAACCAAAATGACCCCAACATGACCTTAGGTGACTATCGGCGCCCGTCACGAGCCCCTGACAAAGGTGGGGGTCTTTAACTGCAATAGCTGACCACTTCCTGGGGCACACTCTTTCATACTAACTTTACAAGAAACATCAGTCACGAAATAAACTTTCATGGTTCCTGGAATTTCATAGGTTTGATTTGAAGGTTACAACAAAGATAGTGAATGTAATTAACAATTTATTTGCAATAAATAGATTTTTTTGTACAAAATTATAGAGAAGATTGGGAAGGAGACCTTAGCCTTTCATCGTCCATATCCAAGGGGCGCCTTGCACACGTGCTCTCCAAGACATCTGTCGAAGCAGCACTTGTCCACACCACTGCACGCTCCGTCATTCGAGCAGGTGATGGGAGGTCCGAAGATACGTGGGCACACGGGCCTCACTGGTGGGCACTGACCGGGCTTGACGATCTGCGTGGCGATGGGGTCGGCTGGTTGGTTGGCGCTCTCACAGCAGTAGGCCGCTCCTTCAGGAGTCTTGCACCAGTATCGGCAGTTGCTACTGGGGGCAACAGGAGGATCAACTCCACTGCCGATCCCGTGACCGACGCCGCCGACTACGGGATGGCCTTGGTGACCGAAAGGAGGTCTTCCGACATGGGGTCTCCCTCCGAAGTGACCAGCACCTCCAAGACCAGGGGCTCCGAAGGGAGGACCTTGTGCATGAGGAGGATGTCCTCCAAAGAATCGAGTATTTGCAGCTCCACCACTTCCACTCGCAGAATCACCTTTGTTGTCCTTGAGATTCTTACCCGCCACCAAGGCGAGGGACATGAGCAGGACGCACAGGACTTTCATTATGAATGTCGGTGATCAACGGAGTAGAAACCTTTCACAAGGAAAACTTCTGCGTGAAAATAAGGCTTATATGATGCTCGGCTGCTTACTCGCGGTGTTGCGCAGATGAAGCTGGAAGGTCGTGTGTGTCTGCAACAAACAACAACAACAAAAGGGGGGGGGATAGATAGTTTGAAGCTGGGTTTAAGGAGGAGGGTTGGGGTGTTAGTAGAAGACGACAGTAATGAAAATGAAGGAAGTTAAGTATAACAGAGTGGGGCAGACCCACTTGCATGGTTTTTTATATGTTTGGACGGTCGTGTTGGTCATTTTGTTAGAAGGGCGTATGAGGTTGACCAGGGGGGTGCGTACGCATTTTTTTTTTTTTTTTTTTTTTTTTTTTTTTTTATTGTTATTATATGCATGTTTTAGTTTGCCTTTATATAGGTTATTGAATTTAAGGGGTATTGGTTGTTTGGGTATTAATGGTGCCCACTAGCAAGGGGAGGGTCGGAATTTACTCAGTATGTACATGCATATGTTTTGATAACAAGTGCGATTTTTTAAACCGGCTCCTCAGGGAGTTTGTGATGTTATTTATTAATTTTTTATTTATCTCTTTAGTTAGTTATTTGTTCTTTGGCGTTCTCCTTTTATATTTATTATTTGATGGTAATTTGATTTCAGTATATCGCACGTGTTATCTTTTTTTTTTTTTTTTTTTTCATACATACATGTGAATACAGTGTAACCACTTTCACACATATGTATGCACATATACATAATTATAAAACATTGGAATAATATGCACGGCAATTTGTCTTAATTAGACTATGATTAATGTTTATCTTAATTACACTATTGAACTGATTTGAAGTTAAGAATTTATGTAAGCAAAGGAGTCAAAAATGAATTTATTGAAGCAAGATTTTTGGTGCATATTATTTAAGTGACGACACGTGTGGTTGACACGCTACCTCACTACACATAATGACATTGATATTGACAAATTAAATATATTTAAGTTTTAGTTTAAATATGATTTGTTTATTGGATGTGTGTGTAGATTAGAATTAGCTGTAATATGGTGTGGGTGGATTGGTGTTTATTCTAGGGGAAATTCTTGGCCACCAGTGGTGGTCAGGAATGTTGTCTGTGTCTAGTTTGTTGCTCTGAGTTATAAGGTCTTGATTGACGGTTGTAAGGCTATTCCATGTTTTCTTTCCTAGTCTGTGGCATCTTGTGTTAAGAGGTTCTATTTTATCTTGTTTGTGTAGTTGTTCCATTGTTGTGTTGTAAGGCGGTGTGTGTTTGTGTGCTTTTCTTATGATCTTGTTTTGTGTAGCTTGTATTTGCTTGTATGTGCTGTTGTTTAATGTGGTGTTGAGTATTGGAGGGTATTCTAATTGTGGCCTTATTAGTGTCTTGTATAGTTTTAATTGGATTTTTGTGTTTAGTTTTTTAAATCTTTTTAGTTTTTTATTTGTGTTGTTAGCTAACTTTATACGTGTGTTTATGTGTGGTCTTATGCCTTGTGTTCCTATGCGTGCTCCTAGTGTGATTAATTGTTTTTTGAATGGTATGTTATTTCCTTCTATTGTGATTGGTGTTGGTTTGCGTGCGGAAATGGAGAGTATTTGGAATTTTGTTTTATTTGTGGCTATTTTCCATTTCTTTTCAAATGTGTCTATTGTTTTTATTTCTCTTTCTGTCTTTTTGGCTAACATATTTCTACTTTTGTGTTTGGGGTAGGTGATAATTTGTGTAAGGTCGTCTGCGTATTGTATTTGGAAGCAGTGTGGTGAGGGTTTTGGTATGTCTCTTGTGTAAAGGTTGAATAGTGATGGTGATATTATGCTTCCTTGTGGTACTCCACTGTGTAGTTTGAATGTTGGTCCTGTATAAGTATTTATTTTTATGTTTGATGTTCTGTTGTCTAAGTAATTGCATATAAGTTTGTTTATGGGGTCTGGTAAGTTGATCTGTAGTATCTTATATTTAAGTCCTTCGTGCCAGACTTTATCAAAAGCTTTTGAAATGTCTCTTGAAACTATGTTGCATCCTTGTTTGTGTTTTTGGCTGTTGGCGATGTGTTCGTAAAGTGTTGCTAGTGCTGTGTGTGTGCCTCTTCCTGGAGTGAATCCGTGTTGGTTTGGGTTGATTTGGTTGTTGTTTACTAAGTGAGTGTATAGTCTGTTTGTTATGATTCTTTCGAATATTTTGGCTGGTACTTCTAGAAGAGAAATTGGTCTGTAGTTCCCTACGTTTGTTGTCTGTTTGTTCTGCTTTGGGATGAATATGAGTGTGGAGTGTTTGAATATGTTTGGGAAGTATCCTAGGCTTAATGTTTCGTTTAGTGTTGTTGTTAAGTAATCAAGCATGTTGTCTGGTACGTGTTTTAAAATAATTTTGTTTATTCCTGATTGTCCTGGTGTTTTATTTTTCATGTTTTTTATTGTGGTTTTGATGTCGTGTGATATTATTGGCTGTGTTATTGTGTTTTCTGGGTCTAGTCTATTTAGATCTACTATGTCATGTGGGGTGAGATCTTGTGAATGTTGTTGTAAGTGAGCTAGTATTACTTGTTCGTGTGTTTGGTCAAATTGTATGTTTTCTTCCGGAGTGATTTTGAATGTGTTCTCCCAGTGTTTGCGGAATGCTGTTTCTTTTTCTTTGTCAGTATGGTATTTTGTGTTGTTTTCTTTTATGTATGGGATGTTAGTTGTGTTGGTACCTGTTAGTCTTTTTATGTCATTCCAGAAAAGTTTTGGGTTTTTGGTGTTTATGTTGATTTTGTTCATTAAATTGTTCCATGTTTCGTTGTATAGTTTTTTGCTTTCTTCTATTAGGTCTTGTTGGATTAGTCTGATTTGTGTTTTGGTGTTAGGATTCCAGAATCCATTTCTTGTGTTTGTTAATATTGTTTTATATTTCCATTGTAGTAGTTTGATTTTATCTGTTGTTTTGGGTGAAGGAAGTTTACGGTAAGTGGAGATTGGTATATGTAGGCGGATGGCTGTCTGTAACCAATTGTAGAATATGTTTAGTTTTTCGTCTATGTATTTTGTGTCTTTTGTTGTGTGGGATAATGTGTGAGATTGTCTATGTATGTTATGTGTATTGATGGTGTTTTCTAATGTGGTCTTGAAGTCTTTCCATTTTACTTTAGAGAAATTATGTTTCGGTGTTGTTGGTATGAGGATGGGTTTGGTGGAGAGTTTAATTTCTATTGGTAAATGGTCTGAGGACGTTAGGTCGCCTTGTCTTATACTATGTATTAGGTGGTGGTGTCTGTTTGCGAGAATGATGTCTGGTTTTCCTACTCGTTGATGTGAAATGTAAGTGTGGAAATCAGGGCCAAGATAAGTCATGTGGTTTTGTTGGATGTATTTGTAAATAGTTATGCCTAGAGTGTCGTTGTAACTGTGTCCTAGTGAAATGTGATGTGCGTTTAAGTCTCCTATTAGGTAGACTGGAATTTGTTTGCGCATGAGACTGAGTATGTCTTGTGTCGGGAAATGTAGTCTGCGAGGGGGTAAGTATGTGGTGGCAATGATTATTGGTCCTTTTTGAGTTTGGAGTTCTATTGCTAGAACTTCCTCCTGAAATGAGTCTAGTAGTTTGTATGATATTCCTTTTCTTATTGCTATTGCTATGCCGGCGTTGTCTTCATTGTATGTGTTTAGTGAGTGTGTGTTATAGTTCCATATCTTTATGTTTTGTTTGCCTGTGGAGTTGAGTAATATTACTTCTGGAGATATCTTCAGGTAATAGTTGCTCAGCTCGTTTCTTCTGTGAAGTGTCCATTTTAGTACGTTATGTTGTATTATGGTTACTTGTTCTAACATGTGTTTTTATTATCTTTTATTAGTTTTTGATTGTTTTTGTTGTGAGTTATTTCTTTTGTTTCGTTTGTTAGTTTGGTCTTCTTGGGTGTTATTCTGAGTGTTTTCTGTGTTTGGGTGATCATGGGATTCTGTGTAGTTGTTACTGGAAAAAGATCTGTAGTTATTTGGTGTGTGTTTTGTGTATGTGGAGGTGGAAGCTTGAGGTTCTGTGGAGGTGGAAGCTTGAGGTTCTGTGGAGGTGGAAGCTTGAGGTTCGTGTGTGTCTGCTCTCGTCCCGCTTTTGCTTATATAGCGGATACCGGTCCCAGTATTCCCTCCATCCACCCCCTTCCTCACCCCCCCGTTTGCTACTCTCAGGTTTAAAGAACTGGTATTCCCACCCGCTTTGCCTCACCTCCTACTTGTCCAGGGGATTTTCTGTTCTACGTCATAACAGATCTTTCCTGGAAGCAGGGTTCAAAATGTGTAAAGTCTTCAGAGTTTGACGAGGGGTTCACTTAGTTGCCACAGAGGCGAATATATCCACACATGCACGTGTTTCATACTCGTGTATATATATATATATATATATATATATATATATATAAATATATATATATATATATATACATATATATATATATATACATGTGTGTGTGTGTGTTGTTAAAATCGACAGCATTAAGTGGGTTGTTAATCTTCTTATGGATATTCTCTAGCTTTCTAATCGATACTCTGCCATTTGGATGGTGGGCATAAACCACGTTGTCAAAATTATTTATTTATTCAACGTTTCGTCTGCAAAGAGACATCTTCAGGAAAATCTGTAACATAAATATTATCGACATACAGAAATAAAGAAAAAAGGTGTTAACCTAAACAAAATTCACAATTATGGAAATAGATATCAATAAATCAGCAATAATACAAATCCTATCTCGATACATGGGCCGTTGGGGACCGCTACTTACGAAAATTTAAGGTCCAAAGAAATGACGAAGTAAATCGTCGGTTGGTGACTTATATATACAAACCTAGCCGGCTTGGGTTGTGGAAGGGGTAGTGGGAGAGGGATTAATAGGAGGGGTTGGCTTCTCATTAAGACGGGAAGGAGAGGGTCGGGGGGAGAGGGGTTGGGGGTTAGGGGGGTGCGAGGTCTGTTGGGGGGAGAATGGATGGAGTGGGTGGGAGGAGGTGGAGGGTGGGGTTGGGGCGTATTGACATAGGGTGTGGTCACGAGTGGTGGTGGCTTCACTGCACCCAAGCCGGCTTAGGTGCATTTCTTTGGACCTTTAATTTTTGTAAGTAGCGGTTCCCAACGGCCCATTGAATGAGGTCTCCTGTCGGCATGCTCCGCCTTTGTAATCCTTTGAGGTACTGCAGATGTATGGGATAGGAGGAAAGCTTTTAAGAGCAGTCAAGAGTTTTTACGACAGTAAATAGAGAGAGTGAGTGATTTGAGGTAATGGTTGGACTTCGTCAGGGATGTATTATGTCGTCCCGGAGGTTCAATCTATACATGGATGGGGTGGTGCGAGAGCTGAATGCAAGGGTGGTGGGTCAGGAGTTGGAGATGGTTAAAGAAAATGGAGAAAAGTGGGAGATAAAGCAATTGTTGTTTGCTGAAAACACTGCGCTTGTAGCAGAATCATAGGAGGGATTGAGGAAGTTAGTGACAGAGTTTGGGAAGGTGTGCGAAAAAAATGAAGCTTAAGATAAATGTGTGCAAATGTAAGGTGATGAGATGTACAAGGGGAGTGACAGCATGTTGGAAGTGACCATATATACATATATATATATATATATATATATATATATATATATATATATATATATATATATATATATTTATATATACACTAGCCAATACCCGCGCGTTGCTGCGAGCTCGTGAATAATCCCTAACCTAACCATACCATACCTAACTTTAACCTTTAACTCTAACCAAAATATTTTTAATGAAATAAAGCTTTAAACACTCCCCCTACCAGATGTGCCCCCCCTAACCGAAGGTTGGGAAACCTTAGTTTGAAAATACATGCATAGACAAACACAAATATCATGTGCACATTCTTTTGCCTGCGTGTGTGAGTGTGTGTGTGGATTGACAATGAATGGCTACAGTTAAAAGGTGAAGAAATGTATCTACTATATTTATCTTCAGAATACATATGGTTATAGTGATTTATTTGGAAAAACCTAGGAAGAGTCTGTAAATGATAAACTTCCGCCTAACTAAAATTAAATAAAAATAAGCAATATTTCAACATTTGGTAAAATTATACAATCATTTTACATTTGAATAAGTTTTTCTTACAAAAGCTATCATGGTTTGTGGCAACATTAATTTCACAAATATAGATAATATGAACACATACAATTGTTTGTTTAATTATGTTGATTCTTATGTTACAAAAATAATAATTTAAGTGGGGACTACAGTAGTGGCGTGTTTCCTCACCATAAACCACCTAACTTTAATCCTTGACCCTAACCAATTTTTTTTTTTTAATTAGATATAGCTTTAAATACTCCCCCTCTCAGGTGTGCAACCCCCCTTCTGAAGTTGGGAAACCCTGGTTTGAAAAAATATGCATACACAAACACAAATATTATGTGTACATATTCTTTTGTTTGCGTGTGTATGTACATGTGTGTGCGTGTTTGGTTTGACAATAAATGTCTACAGCTGAAACGTAAAGAAATGTTTCTAGTTTATCTTCAGAATATATGAAGTTATAGGGGTTTATCAGCAAAAAACGTAGGAATTTGTGAATGAAATATTTCCTTCAGCACAAAAATTAAATGAAAATAACCAAAATTTCAACACTTGGTCAAATTATACAATCATTTTCCATAAACATGCTTTCTTCTTACAAAAGCTATCATGATTCGTGGCAACATTAATATCACAAATGTAAATAATATTTATGGATACATACAATGGTTTGTTTTATCATATTAATTCTCAAGTCACAACAAATACTACGCGACTTCAGGGGATACTACATAAACCTCCTGCGTAAACCTCCTAACTTTAACCCTTAACCCTAACCATTTTTTTTTTTTTTTATGAAATATAGTTATTCAAGTACCTGGAGTGATAGGGTATCAGAATATATATGGTTATGTGGGTCTATCTCTAAACCATAGGAGGAGTTCGTGTACAAACAAACAAAGAAACAATCAGACAGACAGACAAAGGCTACTATTTATTATAATAGATATATATATATATGTGTGTGTGTGTGTCTATATATATATATATATATATATATGTGTGTGTGTGTGTGTGTGTGTGGGTGTGTGTGTGTGGGTGTGTGTGTGTGTGTGTGTGTGTGTGTGTGTGTGTGTATGTATGCATTAGGGTGTAATATCGTAACCATTTTTATAGCACATTTCAAGTTTTGTAGAGTAGACCACCTAAAATTTGGAAATAAAGATGAAAAAATCTGAAAAAATAGTGACACTTTTTGGGAGCAAAAGTCTACTTAAAACTGACTTCTCCTTAGGATTAGGCTGGTTAGATTTAGTTATTATAATTTTTGGCTCTGGAGCTAGAATTGGGCAATTTTCTCACAGGAAGAAAATTTGCATTTTAACTCGTTATGTATCTAAGGTTTAGACATTTTTAGTTTAAGGAATTCCTTCTATATAAGCTGCTCGGAGGGCACTATAAATTAATCGATGTATGATGAATTTAAGAGATATTTACAAAGTACTTCCTATGACCCTCTTATGCGTTTACTTTTTTTAGGAATGTCCCCTCTGGGGCTACAGGTAGTAGGATTCCTAGTCCTATCCCCATCCAATTTTTTGCCACCTCGTACGACTCAAGTGGGAAAACTTGGTGGCAGCATTCTTTCCCCCCACTACAGGGTAGATGAGAAAAGAAAGTGAATATTCAGAAAAATAGTACAGGACAGTAATAAGGGGTTGGAGGACTATGGTATTATCAATTCAGAAGATAACTCCCATGTAATTGACCATCACAAAGTCTCAAGGACCCGACAGGAAGGAATTTTACTGAATCTAATGCAGCCAGGTACATCCTTGTTTAAGTACTTCTAAAGATAATGTTTGAATCTGAACTTTAAAGAGAGAATTATCGGACAGGGTCAGAAAATCCGAAGATATGAATAGCGAATTGACGAAGAAGGTATAAGTAGTTGATGCACGATTTCTTCTTGTCTTAAAATACTCTACAAGAGGGTTTCCCACCTAAGGGTACATGTTGAATAACATAGAATTTATGGAAATAATGACAAATATTTAAGGAACATTATCCAAGTAATACATAAAATTCTTCAAAATTTTAAAATGATACAATGACCTTGTCCAAAAGTAAAATGAAAATTCCGTATCACTTATTCTGTTCAATGGTGACCGCATAATAGTCACTGGAACTAAAAGATTTGAAAAGTACCTTTGTGAAGAGTCCACGACCAAGCGCCGATCGACCACGCACACACACATGAAAATACATACATACACACACACAACACACACACACACACACACACACACAAACACAGGTCAGTCAAAACGTGAACGAGTTTTCCTTAATCTATTTGTGACAAACTCTTTCAAAATGTTCACCAAATTAACTCCACCGAATCAATGAAAAGTATACAATTGCCAACTAACGTGATACAAATAGTATCCAATTTCATTTAGTCGAGACAATTTCCCATTCTACACAGGGTAAGCGACAATTTCGACCAACTCTTTGGTAACAGTCACAGAAAGAAAATAAGATAACTCATTAGATGATTTTCTTTCATTGTTAGAAACTTCCAGCCTTCAGAGCTCATTACTGTGTCAGTGTTGACAAAAGCTGAGGTCAAGAGGTACTGTGCCGTGCTTCAAGTTGCCATTAAAAATTTAGCATGGGTCTCTAATGACAAGACAGGAAATTGATTTTTGTAGCAACATAGAATCCGTGTCTCAAATAAGAGGTTACAAATATACATGATACGAGTTTGGTTTTTATTCAAAATAGATATGTATCTTTGAATTATGCATAAACGCACGTTGTATCGTCTCCATAACTATGAAATAAATAGGTTGGATTGAGTGATGATGCAGAGCAAAAGCCTCGGCTGAGGCCCCAAGCTTCTTATGATGAACTACTTTAAAAGATTATTATCGTCCATATCCAAGAGGCGCCTTGCACACGTGCTCACCAAGACACCTGTCAAAGCAGCACTTGTCCACGCCACTGCAAGCTCCGTCATTCGAGCAGGTGATGGGAGGCCCAAAGATGCGAGGACACACGGGCCTCACTGGCGGGCACTGACCGGGCTTAACGATCTGCGTGGCGATGGGGTCAGCTGGTTGGTTGACGCTCTCACAGCAGTAGGCCGCTCCTTCAGGAGTCTTGCACCAGTAGCGGCAGTTGCTGCTGGGGGCGACAGGAGGAACAATTCCACCGCCAATCCCGTGACCCACGCCTTGGTGACCGAAAGGAGGTCTTCCGTCATGGGGTCTCCCTCCGAAGTGACCAGCACCTCCTATTCCAGGTGACCCAAAGGGAAGGCCCTGTGCATGATGGGGACGTCCTCCGAAGAATCGAGTATTTGTAGCGCCGCCACTTCCGCTCGCAGCACCACCTTTAAGGTGTTTACCCGCCACCAAGACGAGGTAGGACATGAGCAAGGCACATAGGACTTTCATTTTGCAGGTCGGAGAATATCACGTGAACAATCGAAGATTCTTCCAAGAGGTAATTTTCTACTGAAAAGAGTGGATGCGCTGACAAGATGAGGGACACTGTTCGTCCTCTTGTTGCAATATCAGACCAAGTGTGTCCGTCCACGTCTGCGGTGGCTTATATGGTGCGCAACGCTATTCACCTCTCCCCCCTCCCTTCCTCCCTCGTCCTCTTCGTGCACTAGCTCGCATGGAATGGAGCGGGATTCCCCCGGTTTTGCTCAGAGTTCAAAGGGGATTTTAGACTAACGTCATCGTCTTCGGTTGTTCCCCAACTATGGTTTGCGAAATTCAATCGGGAGCACAGGTTCATTTCCAATGTTCCTGTTGAAATTTCGCAAAGGTACATGCCCCCTTGCACCCACATCTACACACGCACTCGAATTCGCAGTTGTACCTGTATACGTGCAAGTACACTCACATGAGCATGTGTACGGCCATTTTGGTACACTGCAGGTGATACAGTCTTCCTACTTCATCACTCAGACTTAATCTGACTTCGAAAAGGGGTCTGTACGTTGAGAAGAGTATCTTGAGTTTTGGGCCTGTTTAAACACACATAGCTGTGAACGCAATTTGAAGCCAGTGTATTCAAATCGATCATACTGCCTTGGCATTAGCGCTGAATTGCAGCACTGTTCCGTTCTATCTCTAATGCCTGCCATGGCAGGGAAAGGTTGAAAAGTCACGAAAGTGTGACTTGGTCTGTTGCCTACCACTTACCGGGAGTTGAATCAAAGCCTCTCACTCTTTTAGATATATTGTTTACCATGTCACAAGTAAAGTAGTATTTTTGTCAAAGTTACTATATTGATAAAAGTCACAATTTGGGAATGTGTGCGTAGTGTGATATGATTGTCTATCCTGGCGTGCATAAGTTTAATTATAATTATCTTAGATTGAACGGCACATTGGAAGTCCCTTCGTGATCGTATTGTAAAATACATCAGTTATAATGATAAATACCGTTGACTTCTGTTAAACCTGACTCTTCGAACACTTGGATCAAATTTGCTATCATAAACTTCTCATTTTCACAGCATTTTTTCTTTCTTTTTATGATTGTTGACAGATCTACCCTCGTAATGATATACAATTCCAATCTCGTTCCTCCCTTCCTTCAACTCCACTTCTATCCCACCCCTTATGACTCGTCCTCTTCAGCTTCCCTTGGTGCCATGTGGACGTGATAATTGGAACTACAATTTCATTGTCCAATTGATCACCTCCAACCACCGCAGGGGTCGCTTATTTCGTGGTAGGTGGTCCTCTTCCCTGCAGAGGCTTCCTCCTGGCCCAACCAACGGTGATTCTCAGTCCAACACCAGGAGTCTCCCGTTTGGGATCAAGATGAAAAAAAATATATATTTGATAATAACCATTCCCCTACGATTCCTGGTGGCAATTTGATTATAAAAATATAACTCCACTATTATATATATAAAAATAATTATAATTCA
>NC_134812.1:28834217-28846717 GCF_046742065.1 Oratosquilla oratoria
TATTACAACATGTAAAGAATGGAAAATCGTTTGCCTTTTCATCCAGTTTTCCGCAACTATGAGTGTGGTGGACTTATAGCAAGAGGCACTGAACTGATGCCATTGCCTTTGTTCTAAGTGGTCGAACAGTCAGGACGAGTGGCAGTCATCGGTAGCTTTTGGAACCCCACCAGAGTATTCCTACCAACGATTATTTAGATATTCACTATGCCTAATTTTGCCTGAGTTTATGCATGTGTGTGTGTTTGTGTGTGCATGGCCATAGACTTTGAAAAAACAAAGTTTCAGTAATCTCTCTGTCATGTAATCCAAAGACTGCAGAAAAAAGCATGACGTCAATCAGAGAACCAGTTCCAGCACGGGCAAAGGCCAGGGAAGACCAGTTGCGCATGTGCGAGCAAGAAGAGGAGGAAGGGAGGCAGGAAGAGAGAAAGGAGATGCGAGTTTGGTCTCCCTTTGAGACGAGAACGGAGGCGTTTGGTCAACAAACTCTAAGATTGGAAGAGGTAAGCACCCGAGCAGCTGACCACATTTGGGGAATTTTCGAACTCCGTACTATGCAGATTTGCCACTTGGAATGTTTTAACTTCAATTTCCTGTGTGCTCTCCTTGTATCTGTGACCTTGGTGGTAGGGAGAGACCCAAAGCTCACGAGTGGTAATGCTGTGGGTGGATGTGGATTTGGCGGCACAACAAAAGCTTGAGTTTTTAGGACCTCTTCATGCAAAAGAGTCATTTCTGCCTCCAGGACTAAGTGGTCTTGGACCTTTCGGAGCTCGACCTCACGTCCTTAGACTTTTTATTCACAATTTTATTTATTGGTGGTGGAAGTAGAGCAGTTCTCTTTACAACTTCCATCTGCAGTAGCTGCTACTACTGCTGCAGTGACTTAGCTCATGGCGGAGGTAGGTTGAACGCAATATTTCGTGTATGTGTATGTCACTCGAGCATACAAATATAAGAAAGTTGTACTCAACTTATATCTCTCTTGATAGCTTATTGGGCTAAGTCACTGCCGCTTTGTCAGGGGTGAGCTGAGTTCGCGTCCTCGGCTCTACCACGTTTCAATTTCCAACGTATGCCTCCTTCGAGCTATTCTCCGTCTCGACTGCGATGGCATGGAGTTAAAAGTGCTTTGGAGTTGAAAAGATATTAATCTGTTCACTGGGAACCATTCGGTGTATGTATAAACTTTCCCACGTGTACATACTAGCGACTACACTATCATGGCGGAGGTGGGTTGAACGCAATAATTCGTGTATGTGTATGTCACCCGAGCATACAAATATAAGAAAATTGTACTCAACTTATATCTCTCTTGATAGCGTATTGTGCTAAGTCACTGCCGCTTTGCCACGGGTGAGCTGAGTTCGAGTCCTCGGCTCGACTACGTTTCAATTTCCAACGTATGCCTCCTTCGATCTATTCTCCGTCTCGACTGCGATAGCATGGAATTAAAAGTGCTTTGGAGTTGAAAAGATATGAATCTGTTCACTGGGAACCCTTCAGTGTATGTATATATATATATATGCATACACACACATATGTATATATATATATATGTATATATACATATATATATACATATATACAAACATGCACATATATATATATATATATATATATATAAAATATGAACATAAATATATATATATATATATAAGAGTGTAATATATATATATATTTATATATATATATATATACATATAATATGTCCGTGTGTGGGTATATTCGTCTATGTAGCAACAAAGAAAACTCGTCATACTCTGAATACTTTTTACTTTTTAAACCCTGTTTCCAGGAAAGATCTCTTATGACGTAGAACGGGCAATCCCCTCGACAAGTAGCAGGCGAAGCAAAGCGAAGGGAATACCAGTTCTTTAAAACTGAGAGTAGCAAACGGGGAGGTGAGGAACGGGGTGGAGGGATGGAATGGTGGGACGGGTTGCCGCTATATAAGACAAGGCGGCATGAGAGCGGACGCACATCCCAAAATAATACAAAACCTCACAAACATCTTCAACGCAGCACTAGAAATGGGCTACTTTCCACGCACTTTAAAAACAGCAGTAATAATCTTTATCCCCAAAACAGGCACTAACTTAAGACACGTAAACAATAACAGACCCATATCACTCTTAGAAACACACGGAAAACTTTTCGAAAAAATACTAAATCACAGACTTTACACACACCTCCATCAACAAAACACATTAAAACCATCACAGCACGGCTTCAGACCAGGATTCGGCACACACACAGCTCTGGCCACACTATACCAATCAATAGCAGTAGCTAAAGCCCAGAAGCAGCAGGTCAACCTGGTGCTCAGGGATGTGAGCAAAGCCTTTGATAAGGTATGGTGGTCAGGGCTAAAATACAAAATAATTCAACTACACCTCCACCCATACCTCACACGTATACTCTGTAATTTCATAACAGACAGGAAAGCATGCATACGCATACATCACCACATAGGACAAGAATTCTCCATCACCTGTGGAGTCCCGCAAGGAAGCTCCATTAGTCCTACATTATACAACATTTACATACATGATATACCGGAACCACAGCCGGGATGTCAACACATCATATACGCGGATGACATCACACAAATCATCACACAACCAGGAAAATCAACACGCATGCTTGCGAAAAAAGACAGAGCGCGAGATCAAAAGCATTAATGCTTACGAGCGCTGCTGGAAGATTCGCACGAACACACACAAAAATTCACACTGATACATATACAAGGACAAGGGAAGTCACCTGTCACGACAGATGGCATCCAACACAAATACTCAACACATGGCAAAGTACTCGGCTGGAACTTCTCCTCCTATGGAGGAGCAGCCCATGTCGAGAGGGCAGCAGCCATAGCTAAACGGAGCCTTCACAGGCTTCAACGCTTCAGAGAGCTGCCAATGAAACAAAAACGGACCCTCTACTTTGCCTATGTGAGGAGTGTTTTAACATACCCAGACATTCCACTCCACACACTTAGAAAGTCACCCCTACAGAAATTACAGAGTGTACAAAACAGAGCACTAAAATTCATAACAAACACAAAATGCACAGACAGAAAAACAGCTGAAGAACTACACACAGAAACGGACACTCCAGCAATAAACACGCAACTACACACACAAGCAACGAAAACATGGGAAAGATTATTCACTCTCGACACACCACTCTTACAAGAACTCACGTCACTACCAGAACACACGAAACAACATAGAAACTGGCCTCTCAGTTATGAAAAAACATTAGAAGATCACACTTCACAATTCACAATATAACCACATTGTAATTCCATCAAATCACTTAGCGTGATGGATAGGAGTATATATGGAGGTACCTACCTCCATATATACGCCTGCCCTTCATGACGGGTGTGACTCCAAAAGTCCGGTTATTAGAAGAGCATTCAACTCCTCCTACACGGTGTAAATCACAATGCACAGAAACACTACTGAATACCACTGTAAGTTGGTACCCCAACACTCTTTTAACCTCTCACTTCCTTCCTTACTTCTAACTTTCTCCTTCCCCTCCTCCCCCCCTCCGCCCATCGGGCACCCCTCCTTCCTTACCCCCAAATTACCGTTGGCAGACACACACAACCTTCCAGCTT
This sequence comes from Oratosquilla oratoria, assembly GCF_046742065.1. Lineage (NCBI taxonomy): Eukaryota > Metazoa > Arthropoda > Malacostraca > Stomatopoda > Squillidae > Oratosquilla > Oratosquilla oratoria. The sequence goes on from NC_134812.1 coordinate 28,837,852, forward strand.
CAGCTTCAACCACGAGTAAGCAGCCGAGCATCATATATACCTCATTTTCCCGCAGAAGTTTTCCCTGTGAAAGTGCTTTACTCTGCTAATCACCGACCTTCATAATGAAAATTCTGTGCGTCCTGCTCATGTCCCTCGCCTTGGTGGCGGGTAAGAAACTCAAAGACAACAAAGGTGATGCTGCGAGTGGAAGTGGTGGAGTTGCAAATACTCGATTCTTTGGAGGACATCCTCCTCATGCACAAGGTCCTCCCTTCGGAGCCCCTGGTCTTGGAGGTGCTGGTCACTTCGGAGGGAGACCCCATGTCGGAAGACCTCCTTTCGGTCACCAAGGCCATCCCGTAGTCGGCGGCGTCGGTCACGGTATCGGCGGTGGAGTTGTTCCTCCTGTCGCCCCCAGCAGCAACTGCCGTTATTGGTGCAAGACTCCTGAAGGAGCGGCCTACTGCTGTGAGAGCAACAACCAACCAGCCGACCCCATCGCAACACAGATCGTCAAACCCGGTCAGTGCCCACCAGTCAGGCCCGTGTGTCCACGCATCTTCGGACCTCCCATCACCTGCTCAAATGACGGAGCGTGCAGTGGCGTGGACAAGTGCTGCTTCGACAGGTGCCTTGGAGAGCACGTGTGCAAGGCGCCTCTAGGATATGGACGATGAAAGTCTAAGATCTCCTCTCCAATCCTGCTCTCAAGAACTTTGTTCCTATCGCAATTCGGCACATCTGCATCATCGCACTGACTCCATGATATATACTGTATATGCCATGCCCATACAAATCATACATTTTTATACATAGTAAACAATCTATTTATTGTAAATAAACTATTAATTACATTCATTGTCTTTGTTGTAACCTTCAAATCTAACCTATGAAATCCCTTAAACCATGAAAGTTTATTTCATGACTGTGATGCTTCTTGTAGAGTTAGTATGAAAGAGTGTGTCCCAGGAGGTGGTGAGCTATTGCAGCAAAAGCCTCTACCATTGTCAGGGGCTCGTGACGGCCACCGTTAGTCACCTAAGGTCATAATGAAGTCATTTTGATTACCAATGCATCACAAAAGCAAGATGTTATCGTCAGAAACGATATCGCCCTTGAAAATGAATAAATAAATAGATAAGTAAATAAGTAAAAGACACCGCCGGAGGGCATTCTCTCCAATCACCTTTGCAACTAAGAAGGATTTGTCTTGATTCTCAACGGCTATTAATGACCATTTCATAGTCTGGTCAGCTGAGGGAAACGGTGATTACGACAACGGATCTCAACAACTATCATTAGGCTTTAGTCGATAATGATGGCAACTATGATAGATTAATGGTCGCTAGGAAGTTATTATTGGGTATTAGATTCCGTTGTGGATGTGTTTATTGTAAAATAAGGATGAGGAGAGTCTTTGAGTATAGAATATACTAATAATGATAAGTTAAGAATATACTAATAATGAGAAGTTTAGTAGGTACTATATATGTTGATTTTAATGTGTTCTAATAACGACAATTTTAGAATGTACTAATAATGAAAATTTTAGAAGGTACTGTTAATGATAACATGTTAACTAATAATGACAAGTTTAGAAGGTACTAATAAAGACAGGTTCAGAATGTAGTAATAATGACATGTTTAGACTATATTAATAATTACAAATTTAGAATAAAATAATAAGGACAAATTCAGAAAACTATAATGTGTAATAGCTACCATTTTAGAATATACTAAAAAAAAAAATTGTAGAAAGTACATTTAATGATAACTTAATTTGGAAAAACAATTAGAAGTTCAGGACATACTAATAATGACTAGTTTACAATATCCTAATAATGACAAGTTTAGAATATACTAAAAACGATATGTTTAGATTATATTAGTAATGTCAATTTTAGAATATACTAATGACGACAAGTTTAGAAGGTATATTTCATTGGCTTCATATATATCATTTCTGTTTTATACTAACGGATCTTCCTATTATTCATTTCCAAGACTAAAATAACCAAAAGATCCAGAATATCAACAAGTCACAGCGACTTTGTCTTCCCATTTCCAGAACTTCCTCATTAGGAGTTACCAACATAACAACAGGTTGGATGATATATTCAGTATGTAAAAGACAGTAAATACAAGAGCAACGAGGATATTATTCCTGAAGTATCCGAGGTCCTTACTGAGATATGAAAAAATGCAGTATTCATTTTCGGCCAATAGAAAAAAAAAAACTCCGATTGGTGGAAGAAGATTATTTGGCATAAAAACAAGGAATGAATGCCATTAAGAGTAAGAAGTTTATCTTATCATTGGATCAACTTTTCCTTATACATAGCAGGCTACCAGTGTGCTGATCCCTTGGACTGCAAATGTCAAAAAAACATAAAAGTGCCACGTCGAGAACATGAATTTCTTATTCATAAAACTGGGCTTCACATAAAAATCGGAGGAATGAATGTAAAAACAAGACAAATGATTGAAAAAGGAAAATCAGAGAAGGGCGAATTCAGGAAAGAATAAAAGAAGAAGAAGAGTAACAATAAGAGAAGAGGAAAGAGAAAAATTACAATTTCAGAAATATTATCATTTGACATTTTGGTGACGAATGGAAGAAAGTTTTTGCGAAAACAGAGAACAACATCATACCAATACCAACAATTGCCATAGAAGCAGATTGGTGCTCTGTGTCAAATAGAGCTGCTGCCGCCGTTATTTGTAGTGCAGCCCTATTCGACTATGATATTACTAATTCACAAGACAACTCCCATGCAATTGACCATCACAAAGTTTGAAGGGCCCGACAGAGTTTAAGAAGGAATTTTACGGAATCTGAAAGTCTGGTACATAAGAAAGTGACTGCCTTTTTATGGAAGGAGAGAGACAACAGTAACTATAAAGAAAAAAGGGAACAAAGGGTATGAATCAAAAGAAATTCAAGGTCACTATGTGCTTGTAAGAGAACCTGGTGTTTTCTATTTGGATCGTTTAGCTATCAAACGAAGAACAGGTGCAGGTGTTGCAGATGGACTGATGAAATGGCTTGTTGAAAATTATATCAAAGATGAGATAAAGGCAGGGGGGGCTGACAGCATGCCAATTAATATTGGCTACAAGAATGGAGCCATAACAGGGCTGGAATGTTAATTATATCATTCTTGCATCTAGATTAGCTTCCTTTGAGGCACCTGTACCGGAAATATATTGGTCCAACAGAAAGTGGAACTCAATGGAAAATGGAAAAAAAAAAAATTGTAAAGCCATACCCACCAGTGAAATTCTACCAGTATCACCAAATGGTTTTCACTGTATTGCTAAAAAGGAGCTCCTTTTCAGGATATACATGTGAATGAGCGTAGTCGGGACCAAACTTACCTGTGCTTAATTATTAGTGCTATTAGAAGTGGTATAATTGACGATGATCTCCTACATATGAACGAAACCAGGGCCAACATCTCATGCAAAATTACTCACCACCACCAGCAGAATATATCGGTTTTACATGGCAACAGAAAAACCTCATAATGACTTGTATGTCCTCACAGAGTTTGTTGTGTATCATTATGGGGCCCATCTAGTTTTGCATCAAATTCTCTCCAAAATGAATGGAGGGATCTAAACATCTGCAACAGATTAGTCTTCTGTAAATACTTCAACTTACCAATGAAGCCATAGCATGGCAAACAATCAAAAGGAATTCCTACTGGGCCTATCCTGAGAACATCCTTTTGGCAATGCTCTCAAAGCTATTTTTGTGTCAGTGTTGTCAAAAGTTGGGGTCAAGAGGTTGTGCCGTGCTTCAAGTCGCTATCAACTATTGAGTATGGGTCTCGAGTAACAAGACAGAAAATTTATTTTTGTTGAAAAATAGAATTCTTATTTCTAATATGAGGTTACAAATATGCATGATTCGAGTTTGATTTTTATTCAGAATAAATATATATCTTTGGATTGTACAAAAACGCACATTGTGTCGTCTCCATGAGTATGAAGTAAATAGGTTGGATTCAGTGACAATGTAGAGCAAAAGCCTCGGGTGAGGCCCCAATCTTCTTTTGATGAGCTACTTTAAAGATTATTATCGTCCATATCCAAGAGGCGCCTTACACACGTGCTCTCCAAGACACCTGTCGAAGCAGCACTTGTCCACACCACTGCACGCCCCATCGTTCGAGCAGGTGATGGGAGGTCCGAAGATGCGAGGGCACACGGGTCTCACTGGCGGGCACTCACCGGGTTTGACGATCTGTGTTGCGATGGGGTCGGGCCGTTGGTTGTTGTTTTCGCAGCAGTAGGCTGCTCCTTCAGGAGTCTTGCACCAGTAACGGCAGTTGCTGCTGGGGGCGACAGGAGGAACAACTCCACCGCCGATTCCGTGACCGACGCCGCCGACCACGGGATGGCCTTGATTACCGAAAGGAGGTCCTCCGACATGTGGTCTTCCTCCGATGGGACCAGGACCACCCAGACCAGGAGACCCAAAGGGAGGCCCCTGTGCATGATGGGACGTCCTCCGAAGAATCGAGTTGCAGCACCGCCACTTCCGCTCGCAGCACCCTTTTTGGCGGCCTTGGGGTCTTTGCCTGCCACCAAGACGAGGTAGGACAAAAGCAAGGTACACAGGACTCTCATTCTATAGGTTGGAGAATATCACGTGGACAATTGAAGGTTCTATCAAGAAGTAGCTTGATATTGAAAGGCTTGGATGCTCTGGCAAGCGGCAAGACGAAGGACACGGCACCTCTTGCTTGTTGGAGTCAGAAGACCAAGTGTGTCCGTCCACGTCTGCGGTGGCTCATATAACGGACAACGCAACTCACCCCTCCCTCCTCCCTCCCTCCATCGTCTTCTTCGTGTTCTAGCTCGCATGGGACGGAGCGGGATTCCCTCGGTTGCATTCAGATCTCAAAGTTGTTTTTTGACAGACGTCATCATCCTCGGTTGTTTCCCGACTCTAGTATGCGAAAGTTGAACCAGGAGCACAGCTTAGCTTCCAGTGTTCCCATTGAAGTTTTGCTAGGGCACACGCTCCCTACCACCCACATCTGCACAACTCGCACTTGGAATCACATCTGCACACGTGCACGCACACATGCATACACATTCACAGGCATTCAGCAACATTAGTACACTGCAGGATCAGCCTATCCCCCTTTGAGGCGATACAGCCTTTTTATCTCACCATTTGCCTGTATGTTGAGAAGTGCATCTGAAATTTTAGGCGTGCTGAATCTGTTTGTGAACCTAATTTGAAACAATTGTGATCAAACCTGTCATACTGACTTTGGGGAGAGCAGTGAAATGCAGCAATGTTCTACTGCACCTGTGATTTCTACCATTGTAGAGAAAAGTCAGAAGGCCATGAAAGTATGACTTGAGCACTTGCCTAGCACTTACCGGGAGTCGCTATTTTTATTATGTTTTTTAACATGTCACAACCAAAATAATATTTTTTTTCGAAGTTACTATGTTATACAAACAATCTACAACACTTAGGAAAATATGTTTTGTGTGATATGATGCTTTTCTCTCCTGGCCTATACAAGTTATATTATTAGTATGTTAGATGGAACGGCACATAGGAAGTTGCTTCATAAGTGTATTGTCAAATACATCAGTAATAATGATGAGCACTGTTACTTTACATTTAGTCTAACTCTTCATAAACTAGTGACAAATACGATGACTTTGGCCATAGTTAAGCTATTCTAGCACTAAACTCCTCGTTTTCACATCTTTTTCATCTTTTAAGGTTGGTGACCGATTTGCTCTCATAAGATAATAAAGATGCATTCTTAATTTCTACGTTCCCTTCTTTGAGTTACACACACAAACACACACGCACTCATATGCTCATTTGCACACACACACATGTTCACACACCTCTGCTATTTGTTGGGATTCGATCTTATCTAGTACCGACGCATGCTCAGGTTCTACACCGATAGTTATCATTCATTGTCACTTGCCTTGAATGTCCCATCACAAAGACCTATGTGGAGTTTGTGCTTGTCTAAGTTTCTCATCTCTTATGTCTACAAAAAAAAATATATCTCGTATTAAACTAAATACGATCAATACGGCGAGCCGGCCACATGCATAAGCCCATGCCAATATGGCATTGGAAAGGAATATGATGATGAAAGGTGATGAAAGTATTAATACATCAATGAAAAAGAATCAATAGATTAAGCATATAATGATGGAATTGCAAAAGAAATTCATTTGTTAATAGATGAATAAGTGAAATAGATATACGTACCAGGGAACAACAGAAAACGATTAAATAAATCAATCAATTGATATAAAGTCTATTAATTGGAACATGAATACATATGGAAACAAATGAATAGACAAATGATTGTATAGGTAATAACGTTGTGGCACTCAATAAAGATAATGTAGTTTTCTTTCATACTTCAACTCATGTTTGGCGAGCACTTTGTTCAAGACGGTGCCGAAAACTTAGGTTGGTATTCTTCTAAGTAGAATCAATTTTGGAGATTTAAAATCTCCAGAAGATAAAGTACCACAACTATCTCCACGTTCCCTTTATTGATTTTATATTGATTAATGTTAGATGATTTTTTACAGCTCTGAGAATTTTCTCTCTCCTTTCGTGAGATAGACTCCTCCTTTGAAAGTGATCCTCACTAGTACCGCAGATTACTTTTTCCTATATGCTCACTTGACCATTGATCAAATTGGTTTATTCAAAACATAATCAAAAATTAATGAGAACCATCAATAACTTTGGCCTTATTAAATTAAGAGAAACCTTTTGTGTGCCACCAAGAACTTGACATTTAGTCTGCACACAAGTTGATGCATTTTCTTATTCCTTATTTGACTTTTACTTCTAAATAGAATTGAAATAAAATATCTCATAATTGTTAATCCATGCTACAAGACTATTGAAGTATGTCTAGTCGTGTAATAAAGGAAATCATATACGAATGAGTACAATTTGGTTTCCGTTTTATGATCTCTGGTTTTCCTTTTGTTTATGGTTGCGTATTATGATATGCATGATAGAAATCGCATCGATGTCATTGACGTGGTTTCCATAGAAAGACTTCTTATACATCATTACCAACAGCAATCATGAGTTATGAAATGCAGCTATTTACATATTGAATGAAGTTGCAACAAATAAATATCATTCTGGTTTCTTAACAATGAATATATGTTTGCACTAAATGACCAAAAAAAGAAACCCATCATATTTTCTGTTGGTATGAGACAGTGATGAAAACATGGCTTATGAGTAACCTAAAAAATTCGAGCTTTTTCTGGGCCTCCAATTCCATATCCACCTTCGGCATTACCTCTCATGACCTTGGGGTGTCCAAGGTCACGGACACAAGAAGAGTACACAGAAGGTTAAATTTAAAACTTCCCAAGTGGTAAATATGCATAGTACGGGGCTCGAAAATTGCTGAAATTTGGTCAGATGCTCGGCTGCTTCTTGCAATCTTAGAGTCCGATGACCAAGCGCCAAACTCGCATCTTCCTCTCCTCCTTCCTCACCTTCTCCTCTTCTTGCTCGCGCATGCACAACTGGTCTTCCCTGGCTTTTGCCCGTGCTGGAACTGGTTCTTTGATTGACGTCATAATTTTTTCTGCAACAAGCCCACCGGCTGCGCCGGCCCGGCGACGCCGGGGGCCGTGGGCGGCGGCGCGGCGCCGTAGGCCCCTTTTTTGGAAAATAAGATATCAAAATCATATTGCTTTTTATTTCTTGAGTTCTTCTTCTTCTTCTTCTTCTTCTTCTTCTTCTTCTTCTTCTTCGAGTTCTTCTTCTTCTTCTTCTTCGAGTTCTTCGAGTTCTTCGAGTTCTTCTTCGAGTTCTTCGAGTTCTTCTTCGAGTTCTTCGAGTTCTTTTTCGAGTTCTTCGAGTTCTTCTTCGAGTTCTTCGAGTTCTTCTTCGAGTTCTTCTTCGAGTTCTTCTTCGAGTTCTTCTTCGAGTTCTTCGAGTTCTTCTTCGAGTTCTTCGAGTTCTTCTTCGAGTTCTTCTTCTTCGAGTTCTCCTTCTTCTTCGAGTTCTTCTTCTTCGAGTTCTTCTTCGAGTTCTTCTAATTCGAGTTCTTCGAGTTCTTCTTTTTCGAGTTCTTCGAGTTCTTCTTTTTCGAGTTCTTCGAGTTCTTCTTTTTCGAGTTCGTTCTTCGAGTTCTTCTTCTTCGAGTTTTTCGATTTCTTCTTCGAGTTCTACTTCTTCTTCTTCTTCGAGTTCTTCGAGTTCTTCTTCTTCCTCTTCTTCGAGTTCTTCGAGTTCTTCTTCTTCGAGTTCTTCTTCTTCTTCTTCTTCTTCTTCTTCTTCTTCTTCTTCTTCTTCTTCTTCTTCGAGTTCTTCCTCTTCTTCTTCTTCGATTTCTTCGAGTTCTTCTTCTTCTTCGAGTTCTTCTTCTTCACCGTAGTTGGCGGTGTTACCGATTTACCATCCTTCCCAACCACCACCTGTGTGTGACCGAATTACCACCGGACGGCGTAAGCAACCATTAAATTTTTTTATATTAGAAAGATCTCCTGCCTGTGGACTGCATGACAAAAAAAAATACTGATTTTTTTTCAAAGTCCGTGGCCACGCACACACACACACGCATGCACTCACGCAAAAAGAAGGCTTAATGAAAATTAAAAGAATCGTGGGTAGGAATACTCTGGTGTGGTTCCAACAGCTACCGATGACTGCCACTTGTCCTGACTGTTCGACCACTTAGAACAAAGGCAATGACATCAGTTCAGTGTCTCTAGCCACAAGTCCACCACACCACACAAGTCCACCACAACATTTATTATAGATACAAAATTACTATAACATGTATCTTCTTCAATATTGAACTATTGTTAACCAATGTATTCAAAAAGTATGATAAGCACC
>NC_134812.1:28851717-28856717 GCF_046742065.1 Oratosquilla oratoria
AGCCTCTACCATTGTCAGGGGCTCGTGACGGCCACTGTTAATCACCTAAGGTCATGATAAAGTCATTTTGATTACCAATGCATCAGAAAAGCAAGATGTTATCGTCAGAAACGATATCGTCCTTGAAAATGAATAAATAAATAGATAAGTGAATAAGTAAAAGACACCACCGGAGGGCACTGTTATGCATGAACGGCTGAGTATTGGCATGCATAAAGTACCCCGTGTGCTAGGGTATAAAAATATGTACGTAGGTTTCTATATCTAATCAAGTACTTTTGTATACATAGGCTTGGATACATAAAGGGAGCCCTATCAATATAAAACAGTGAATATTGTACAGCACTAATGTCACAATGTAAATAGTTCACGCTCACTGGCCCGACAAAGTCTTATCACCATAATGTCTTTGCTCCAACTGTCCGTTGGCAGGAACTATGCCGTGACGTCATGGCGTCAGCGTGCCAAATGTAATGGATGATATGTACAACAGAATCTTAGCCTGAATTGTCCTAGCTAGGTCATCTATCATACATGGTCCCTATGCTCCGTTACACATGGGATTAAGTGTCTACTATCCTGACATGTGTTTACAAATGTATGTGTGTCGTATGCCTATGGGTGTCTATCATGATCACGCCATGCGCGCGGGAATATCAAATACCCAGACCTGGACACATGTGCCACAGGCACTCTCTCCAATCACCTTTGCAACTGAGAAGGATTTGTCTTGATTCTCAACGGCTATTAATGACCATTTCATAGTCTGGTCAGCTGTGGGAAAAGGTGATTACGACAACGGATCTCAACAACTATCATTAGGCTTTAGTCGATAATGATGGCAACTATGATAGATTAATGGTCGCTAGGAAGTTATTATTGGGTATTAGATTTCATTGTAGATGTGTTTATAGTAGAATCAATAAAAATATATACATTTGTCAGGCATTATTCTCTACTAATCGGAGTGCTCATTTTATCAATTTTGAAACACCAGCGGCCATTGTCCCCTATATATATATACGACTTTATTCATCATAAAAATTGCGTCCAAATGTGTCTTTATATTATATTTATCTGAGCAATCATCAATTTGTTTTGAGCTTTAGTTGTAGGACGAGAAAGAGAAGCGCCTTACGTTCACACCGTCTCTTCATTTATTTTTCGGTTAATGACTGTATCCAAAAATCGTCATTATTTTAAAACTCGGACCTCAACTACCCAAAACTAAGCAAAACCAAACCAAACCTAATGTAACCTAACTTTACCTGACGTAACTTACTCTAACGTACCCTAACTAACCTAATCCTGACGTAACCTAACCTAAATCTAAGCTAAACCCAGCTAAACAATATCCACTTCAACCTCGCCCATACGAAAACTTCCACCCACCTCCGCCAACCCCTGAGTAGTCACGTTGAAATATATTTTAAAATTTTCATCATTAGTATATTCTAAACCTGTTATTGTTCCTACACATTAAAGTTATCACTTATAGTACCTTTAAAGTTGTCATTATTTGTATATTCTCAACTTGTCATTATTTGTATATTCTTAATTTGTCATTGGTAGTATATTCCAAACTTTTCATTATTAGTATACATTAAAGTTATCATTAATAGTACCTTCTAAATGTATCAATATTAGTTTATTCTAAACTTGTTTATACTAAAATTAATATAAACTTGTCAGTATTAGTATATCCTAAACCTGTTATAAGCATTATATTCTAAACTTGTCATCATTAGTGCATTCTAAATTTGTCATTATTAGCTTATTCTAAACATGTCATTAGTAGTACACATTAAATTAATCATTAATATTACCCCTCAAAACTTGCCATTATTAGTATATAATAAACTTGTCATTATCATTTTATTCTAAAATTTCCTTTTTAGTATACATTAAGGTTATCATTAGTAGTACCTTCTAAACTTGTCGTCATTAGTATATTCTAAAATTGACATTACTAATATAATCTAAACATATCGTTTTTAGTATATTCTAAACTTGTCATTATTAGGATATTGTAAACTAGTCATTATTAGTATGTTCTGAACTTCTAATTCTTTTTCAAAATTAAGTTATGTTTAAATGTACTTTCTACAATTATCATTTTTTAGTATATTCTAAAATGGTAGCTATTAGTACACATTATTGTTTTCTGAATTTGTCCTTATTACTTTATTCTAAATTTGTGATTATTAATATAGTCTAAACTTGTCATTATTACTACATTCTGAACCTGTCTTTATTAGTACCTTCTAAACTTGTCATTATTAGTTAACATTTAAGTTATCATTAACAGTACCTTCTAAAATTTTCATTATTAGTACATTCTAAACTTGTCGTTATTAGAACACATTAAAATCAACATATATAGTACCTACTAAACTTCTCATTATTAGTATATTCTTAACTTATCATTATTAGTATATTCTATACTCAAAGACTCTCCTCCTCCTCATTTTACAATAAACACATCCACAATGGAATCTAATACCCAATAATAACTTCCTAGCGACCATTAATCTATCATAGTTGCCATCATTATCGACTAAAGCCTAATGATAGTTGTTGAGATCCGTTGTCGTAATCACCTTTTCCCTCAGCTGACCAGACTATGAAATGGTCATTAATAGCCGTTGAGAATCAAGACAAATCCTTCTCAGTTGCAAAGGTGATTGGAGAGAATGCCCTCCGGCGGTGTCTTTTACTTATTCACTTATCTATTTATATATTCATTTTCAAGGGCGATATCGTTTCTGACGATAACATCTTGCTTTTCTGATGCATTGGTAATCAAAATGACTTCATCATGACCTTAGGTGATTAACAGTGGCCGTCACGAGCCCCTGACAATGGTAGAGGCTTTTGCTGCAATAGCTCACCACTTCCTGGGACACACTCATTCATACTAACTCTACAAGAAGCATCACAGTCATGAAATAAACTTTCATGGTTTCAGGGATTTCATAGGTTAGATTTGAAGGTTACAACAAAGACAATGAATGTAATTAACAGTTTATTTACCATAAATAGATTGTTGTACTATGTATAAAAATGTATGATTTGTATGGGCATGGCATATATATATCATGGAGTCAGTGCGATGTTGCAGATGTGCCGAATTGCGATAGGAACAAATTTCTTGAGAGCAGGATTGGGGACTTTCATCGTCCATATCCTAGAGGCGCCTTGCACACGTGCTCACCAAGACACCTGTCGAAGCAGCACTTGTCCACGCCACTGCACGCTCCGTCATTCGAGCAGGTGATGGGAGGTCCGAAGATGCGCGGACACACGGGCCTCACTGGTGGGCACTGACCGGGTTTGACGATCTGTGTTGCGATGGGGTCGGCTGGTTGGTTGTTGGTCTCACAGCAGTAAGCCGCTCCTTCAGGAGTCTTGCACCAGTAACGGCAGTTGCTACTGGGGGCGACAGGAGGAACAACTCCACCGCCGATCCCGTGACCGACGCCGCCGACTACGGGATGGCCTTGGTGACCGAAAGGAGGTCTTCCGACATGTGGTCTACCTCCGAAGTGACCAGCACCTCCAAGACCAGGGGCTTCGAAAGGAGGACCTTGTGCATGAGAAGGATGTCCTCCAAAGAATCGAGTATTTGCAGCTCCACCACTTCCACTCGCAGCATCACCTTTATTGTCTTTGAGTTTCTTACCCGCCACCAAGGCGAGGGACACGAGCAGTACGCACAGGACTTTCATTATGAATGTCGTTAATCAGCAGGGTAGAAATCTTTCACAAGGAAAACTTCTGCGGGAAAATGAGGTGTATATGATGCTCGCCTCCTTACTCGCGGTGTTGCACAGATGAACCTGGAAGGTCGTGTGTCTCTGCTCTCGTTCCGCCAGTGCTTATATAGCTGCAACCCGTCCCACTATTCCCTCCCTCCACCCCCTTCCTCACTTTCCCGTTTGCTACTCTCAGTTTTAAAGAACTGGTATTCCATCCGCTTTGCTTCACATCCTACTTGTCCAGGGGTTTATCTACTCTACGTCATAACAGCACTATCTTTCCTGGAAACGGTTCCAAATGTGAAAACCCTTCAGAGGTTAACGAGGAGTTTTCTTTGTTGCTGCTTAGACGAATATACACACACACACACACACACACAGACATATATATATATGATATATATATATATACATATATATATAATATATATATATATATATATATATATATATATATATATATATATATGTATGTATATATATAAAACTATATATACATATATATATATATATAAAACAAAGGTTTTTCCCCCTAACAAGAGAGGTAGTCAAAAAACAAAAGCATAGAATCCACTCCCATCTATTCCATCCCTTGCATACTCCACTCCCCTGTACCCTCTTCCCTCCCTCTTATCATGGTACCTCCTGGATGATGGGTCATCCCTGCAACTTGTTCACTGCCCTGGGTCAGAAATAGTGTCACAAGGCACAACGCATCCAAAGCAAGGCCGCTTCATTAAATCGGCGACCCCCGTCTCCGTTCTTTCATGCAGAAAAGGAGAAGACAGGGAGAAATCCCTTTGGGCTGCGTAAACTTATTTCTTATACATGCTCCCTCACTCACCATCCCCTACCCACTCCCCCTCATGCATCATAGCATCATCCATACACAACCATTCTCCATTCATCCCTATCTTCTGCCCTCTCCCTTCCTTCCTCAACAGACATTCCCCTCTTTCCCAATGCCCCATTTACCCCATCCATCCATCTAATTCTAGGTCGACCCATCATGTTTACTCCTTCCACCTCTGCCTTTCACACCTCTTTTACTAATCTTTCTTCACTCATTCTTTTCATGTGTCCAAACCATCCTAATAATCTTTCATCAACCCTATTTCCCAACTCCCTTCCCATCCCTGTTCTCCTCTATATATGCTCAAAATAGAGGTTCTGTATGTGGGCTGATTTAGGGGATGAGGACCTGGTACCTCTCAGACGTAGGAGGGCTGATCTTAAGAGTGG
>NC_134812.1:28861717-28869217 GCF_046742065.1 Oratosquilla oratoria
CGACAAACGTGTTTGACGACCAAATGCCCCATTCACACGGTCAAACATCACTTCAAACACTTGTCTGACAAGCCGGGTTTGTCAAAGTGTTTGACCGTGTAAATGGCCATTAATGTAAGAATCCTTGGTGCGAGTGGTTGATGAATGTAGCACCATGTGCGTACTGGAGCTTAACGATTAATGTGGTAGTGTGGTTTCTCGTACATATTCTGGCATGTTAAAAAACATAATATCGAGGATGATAGGGAAACGCGTTGCCGTCATATTCAGTAAATAAGATTGGTTGGTATTATCAAAAAGTAAGAATTCTGAACCATGCATCTGTTTGCGCTGAAACTACCCTCGTGTGTCGACAAAGCCTGAGGCAAACCCGGTTTTTGTCTCTCCTTGAGCTCAATCCCAGCCTAATTCAAATCCAATACCTCCTCCTCCTCCTGCTCCTCCTCCTCCTCCTCCTCCTCCTCCTCCTCCTCGTTCTCCCCGATCCTCTCACGACCAGCAGTAAGCTTATTTTCTTCTTCACAGGCTCACAACTTTAGAAATATATCCACGAAACTTTCTAAAGTTTACCATCAGTCAGGCCCAGAGGACGGGGAAGAGAGCCTTTGAAATCAATAAAGAAATTCTTTCCATTCTCTTCCAACCACGTGACTACTTAGGGTTTGGCAGAGATGGGTGGGATTGTTCGTATGGGCGAGGTTGAAGTGGATATTGTTCAGCTGGGTTTAGCTTAGGTTTAGATTAGGTTAAGGGACGTTAGGTTTAGGTTATGTTAGGGTCCGTTAAAGTACGTTACGTTAGGTAAAGTTAGGTTACGTTAGGTTTGGTTTGGTTTTTCTTAGTTTTGGGTAGTTGAGGTCCCAGTTTTAAAATAATGGGAATTATTGGACACAGTCATTAGCAGAGAAATAAAGGAAGAACCAGTCTGAATTTATTCACAACAAAATCTATGTAGGGGACAATGGCCGCTGGTGTGTAAAAAAAATAACAAGTTGAGCACTCCGATTAGTAGAGAATGATGCCTAACAAATGGATTTTTTTTTTTTTTCATTTTACTATAAACTCATCCAAAATTAAATCTAATGTCCAATCATAACTTACTACCAACCATTAGTCTATCATAATTGGCATCATTATCGAGTAAATCTTAACGATAGCTATTAAGATCTGTTGTCTTAATCACTTTTTCCCTCAACTGACCAGACTAAATGATGGTCATTATGTGCCCTTGAGAATCAAGCCAAATCCTTCTCAGTTGCAAAGGCGATTGGAGAGAATGCCCTCCGGCGACGTCTTTTACTTATTCGTTTATCTATTAATTTATTTTCAAAAGCGATATCGTTTCCAGAGGAAAAACTCTTGTAATGATATCTTGCTTCTCTGATGCACTGGAAATCAAAATGACCCCAACATGACCTTAGGTGACTATCGGTGTCCGTCACGAGCCCCTGACAAAGGTGGAGGCCTTTAGCTGCAATAGCTGACCACTTCCTGGGGCACACTCTTTCATACTAACTTTACAAGAAACATCAGTCATGAAATAAACTTTCACGGTTCCAGGAATTTCGTAGGTTAGATTTGAAGGTTACAACAAAAATAGTGAATGTAATTAACAATTTATTTGCAATAAATAGATTTTTTTGTACAAAATTCTTGAGAAGAAGATTGGGAAGGAGACCTTAGGCTTTCATCGTCCATATCCTAGAGGCGCCTTGCACACGTGCTCACCAAGACACCTGTCGAAACAGCACTTGTCCACGCCACTGCACGCTCCGTCATTCGAGCAGGTGATGGGAGGTCCGAAGATACGTGGGCACACGGGCCTCACTGGTGGGCACTGACCGGGCTTGACGATCTGTGTTGCGATGGGGTTGGCTGGTTGGTTGTTACTCTCACAGCAGTAGGCCGCTCCTTCAGGAGTCTTGCACCAATAACGGCAGTTGCTACTGGGGGCGACAGGAGGAACAACTCCACCGCCGATCCCGTGACCGACGCCGCCGACTACGGGATGTCCTTGGTGACCGAAAGGAGGTCTTCCGACATGGGGTCTCCCTCCGAAGTGACCAGCCCCTCCAAGACCAGGGGCTCCGAAGGGAGGACCTTGTGCATGAGGAGGATGTCCTCCAAAGAATCGAGTATTTCCAGCTCCACCACTTCCACTCGCAGCATTACCCTTGTCGTCTTTGAGTTTCTTACCCGCCACCAAGGCGAGGGACATGAGCAGGACGCACAGGACTTTCATTATGAAGGTCAGTGATTAGCAGAGTAGAAACCTTTCACAAGGAAAACTTCTGCGGGAAAATTAGGCGTATATGATGCTCGGCTGCTTACTCGCTGTGTTGCGTAGATGAAGCTAGAAGGTCGTGTGTGTCTGCTCTCGTCCCGCCTTTGCTTATATATCGGATACCGGTCCCACTATTCCCTCCCTCCACCCCCTTCCTCACCTCCCCGTTTGCTACTCTCAGTTTTAAAGAACTGGTATTCCCTCCGCTTTGCCTCACCTCCTACTTGTCCAGGGGATTTTCTGTTCTACGTCATAACAGATCTTTCCTGGAAACAGGGTTCAAAATATGTAAAGTCTTCAGAGTTTGACGAGGGGTTCACTTAGTTGCTACATGGGCAAATATATCCACACACGCACGTGTTTCATACTCGTGTATATATATATATAAATTTTTATATATATATATATATATATATATATATAATATATACATATATATATATATATATATATATATATATATAAATATATATATGTATATATATATATATATGAAAATGTAAGGATGTTTTTTGGGGCTTTTATGGATTTGGAAAAGGCTTACGACAGGGTAGACAGGAAGGCAATGTGGAAGGTACTGCAGGTATATGGGATAGAAGGAAAGCTGTAAAAAGCAGTCAAGAGTTTTTACGAGAGTAGTACAGCTTGTGTTAGGATTAGAAATGGAGAGAATAAATGGTTTGAGGTAAGGGTGGGACTTTGTCAGGGGTGGTGCGAGAGCTGAATGCAAGGGTGGTGGGTCAGGAGTTGGAGATAGTTAAAGAAAATGGAGAAAAGTGGGAAATAACCCAGTTGTTGTTTCCTGAAAACACTGCGCTTGTAGTAGGATCAGAGGAGGGATTGAGGAAGTTAGTGACATAGTTTGAAAAGGTGTGTGAAAAAGGAAGCTGAAGATAAATGTGGGCAAATGTAAGGTGATGAGATGTACAAGGGGAGAGAGTGACAGCAGGCTGGAAGTGAGCATATTATACATATATTTGTATATATATATATATATATATATATATATATATATATATATTTATACTAGCCAATTACCCGCGCGTTGCTGCGAGTTCGTGAATAATCCCAAACCTAACCATACCACACCTAACTTTAACCCTTAACCCTAACCAAAATATTTTAAATGAAATATAGCATTAAACACTCCCCCTCCTAGATGTGCGCCCCCCTACCCGAAGGTTGGGAAACCCTAGTTTGAAAATACATGCATATACAAACACAAATATCATGTGCACATTTTTTGCGTGCGTGTGTGTGTGTGTGGATTGACAATAAATGTCTACAGCTAAAAGGTGAAGAAATGTATCTACTTTATCTATCTTCAGAATATATATGGTTATAGGGGTCTATTTGGAAAAACCTAGCAAGAGTTTGTAAATAGTAAATTTCCGCCGCACTGAAATTAAATGAAAGTAAGCAAGATTTAAACATCCAATTTTTTGTCACCTCGTACGACTCTAGTGGGAAAACTTGGTGTCAGCATTTTTTCCCCCCACCACAGGGTAGGTGAGAAAAGAAAGTGAATATTCGGAAAAATTGTACAGGACAGTAACAAGGGGTTTGGGGACTATGGTATCATCAATTCAGAAGATAAACTCACGTGTAATTGACCATCACAAAGTCTCAAGGACCCGAAGGGAAGGAATTTTACTGAATCTAATGCAGCCAGGTACATCCTTGTTTAAGTACTTCTAAAGATAATGTTTGAATCTGAACTCTAGAGAGAGAATTATCGGACAGGGTCAGAAAATCCGAAGATATGAATAGCGAATTGACGAAGAAGGTATAAGTAGTTGATGCACGATTTCTTCTTGTCTTAAAATACTCTACAAGAGGGTTTCCCACCTAAGGGTACATGTTGAATAACATAGAATTTATGGAAATAATGACAAATATTTAAGGAACATTATCAAAGTAATACATAAAATTCTTCAAAATTTAAAATGATACAATGACCTTGTCCAAAAGTAAAATGAAAATTCCGTATCACTTATTCTGTTCAATGGTGACCGCATAATAGTCACTGGAACTAAAAGATTTGAAAAGTACCTTTGTTAAGAGTCCACGACCAAGCGCACGATCGACCATGCACACATAAAAATACATACATACATACATATACATACACGCACACACAACCACACTCACACACAACAAACAAACACAGATCAGTCAAAACGTGAACGAGCAGATTAAGGATAACATCTCAGTTTTCCGTAATCTACTTGTGACAAACTCTTTCAAAATGTCCACCAAATTAACTCCACCAAATCAATGAAAAGTATACAATTGCCAAATAACGTGATACAAATAGTATCCAATTTCATTTAGTCGAGACAATTTCCCATTCTGCACAGGGTAAGCGACAATCTCGACCAACTCTTTGGTAACAGTCACAGAAAAAAAAAAGATAACTCATAAGATGATTTTCTTTCATTGTTAGACACTTCCAGCCTTCAGAGCTCATTACTGTGTCAGTGTTGACAAAAGCTGAGGTCAAGAGGTACTGTGCCGTGCTTCAAAATGCCATTAAAAATTTAGCATGGGTCTCTAATGACAAGACAGGAAATTGATTTTTGTAGCAACATAGAATCCGTGTCTCAAATAAGAGGTTACAAATATACATGATACGAGTTTGGTTTTTATTCAAAATAGATATGTATCTTTGAATTATGCATAAACACACGTTGTATCGTCTCCATAACTATGAAATAAATAGGTTGGATTGAGTGATGATGTAGAGCAAAAGCCTCAGCTGAGGCCCCAAGCTTCTTATGATGAACTACTTTAAAAGATTATTATCGTCCATATCCAAGAGGCGCCTTGCACACGTGCTCACCAAGACACCTGTCAAAGCAGCACTTGTCCACGCCACTGCAAGCTCCGTCATTCGAGCAGGTGATGGGAGGCCCAAAGATGCGAGGACACACGGGCCTCACTGGCGGGCACTGACCGGGCTTAACGATCTGCGTGGCGATGGGGTCAGCTGGTTGGTTGACGCTCTCACAGCAGTAGGCCGCTCCTTCAGGAGTCTTGCACCAGTAGCGGCAGTTGCTGCTGGGGGCGACAGGAGGAACAATTCCACCGCCAATCCCGTGACCCACGCCTTGGTGACCGAAAGGAGGTCTTCCGTCATGGGGTCCCCCTCCGAAGTGACCATGACCTCCTACTCCAGGTGCCCCAAAGGGAAGGCCCTGTGCATGATGGGGACGTCCTCCGAAGAATCGAGTATTTGTAGCGCCGCCACTTCCGCTCGCAGCACCACCTTTAAGGTGTTTACCCGCCACCAAGACGAGGTAGGACATGAGCAAGGCACATAGGACTTTCATTTTGCAGGTCGGAGAATATCACGTGAACAATCGAAGATTCTTCCAAGAGGTAATTTTCTACTGAAAAGAGTGGATGCGCTGACAAGATGAGGGACACTGTACGTCCTTTTGTTGCAATCGAAGGCCAAGTGTGTCCGTCCACGTCTGCGGTGGCTTATATGGTGCGCAACGCTATTCACCTCTCCCCCTCCCTTCCTCCATCGTCCTCTTCGTGCACTAGCTCGCATGGAATGGAGCGGGATTCCCCCGGTTTTGCTCAGAGTTTCAAAGGGGATTTTAGACTAACGTCATCGTCTTTGGTTGTTCCCCAACTATGATTTGCGAAATTCAATCGGGAGCACAGGT
Source organism: Oratosquilla oratoria (assembly GCF_046742065.1). Lineage (NCBI taxonomy): Eukaryota > Metazoa > Arthropoda > Malacostraca > Stomatopoda > Squillidae > Oratosquilla > Oratosquilla oratoria. The sequence continues at coordinate 28,867,679 of NC_134812.1, forward strand.
TCATTTCCAATGTTTCTTTTGAAATTTCGCAAAGGTACATGCGCCCTTGCACCCACATCTACACACGCACTCGCATTCGTAGTTGTACCTGTATACGTGCAAGCACACTCACGCGAGCATGCGTTCGGCCATTTTGGTACACTGCAGATGGTACAGTCTTTCTCCTTCATCACTCAGACTTAATCTGACTTTAGAAAGAGGTCTATACGATGAGAAGAGTATCTTGAGTTTTAGGCCTGTTGAAACACATATGGCTGTGAACGCAATTTGAAGCCAGTATATTCAAATCGATCATACTGTCTTGGCATTAGCGCTGAATTGCAGAACTGTTCAATTCTATCTCTAATATCTGCCATGGCACGGAAAGGTTGAAAAGTCACGAAAGTGTGACACGAGCTGTTGCCTACCACTTACCGGGAGTCGAATCAAGTCCTCTCACTCTTTTAGATATATTGTTTACCATGTCACAAGTAAAGTAGTGTTTTGGTCGAAGTTACTATATTGATAAAAGTCACAATTTAGGAATGTGTGCGTAGTGTGATATTATTGTCTATCCTGGCTTACATAAGTTTAATTATAATTATATTAGATGGAACGGCACATTGGAAGTCCCTTCGTGAGCGTATTGTAAAATACATCAGTTATAATGACAAATACCGTTGACTTCTGTTAAACCTGACTCTTCGAGCACTTGCATCAAATTTCATTGTCCAATTGACCACCTCCAACCAATGTAGGGGTCGCTTATTTCGTGGTAGGTGGTCCTCTTCCCAGCGGCGGCTGCCTCCTGGCCAAACCGACGGTGATTCTCAGTCCAACACCAGGAGTCTCCCATTTGGGATCAAGATGAAAAAAAATATATATAATAATAACCATTCCCTTACGACTCCTAGTGGTAATTTGATTATAAAAATGTAACTCCACTATCATATATATAAAAATAATTATAATTCAGCCAGAAAGAACAAATTAGACATCCCGGTCTGGGAAAACATAATGACAAATGAGGACGAAAAAAGTTCTTTCGGCAATAGCGTAGGTGTGGGGAACCCAGGCACGGACAAGAAAGGAATTCCAGAGGAGACACCTTGAAGTCGTAAAAGAAACTCCTCCACACTCCTCCACTCATGGGGCGAGGGAGATGGTGGCATTGTTCATATGGGCGAGATGGTGGTGCATATTGTTTAGTTGGTTTAAAGGTTAGACCTATGTTTAGGTTTAAGCTCAGGTTAGGGTAGGTTAGGTTAGGGGAGGCTACGTTGAATTAGGCTAGGTTAGATTAGGATAGGTTAAGTTATATTAGGTTTGTTTTGGTTTGTTTTGTTTTGGTTTGGTTTGGTCTTTTTTTTTTCGCCGGCTTCCAGCATTTCCTGTAGTTCTTGCCGGCCGGTAGGGCTTTGATTCCGCCCTCGTTCCCGCCGACCGGACTATTTTCATTTCGACTATTTTGGCTGGCCGGATTCCATTAATTTCTATGGTTGCTGCCGGCCGACCGATTTCCAATTCGATTATTTTGCCCGGCCAGCTTCCATTATTTTC
>NC_134812.1:28874217-28881717 GCF_046742065.1 Oratosquilla oratoria
GTGGATATGTTTATTGTAAAATGAGGAGGAGGAGAGTCTTTGAGTATAGAATATACTAATAATGATAAGTTAAGAATATACTAATAATGAGAAGTTTAGTAGGTACTATATATGTTGATTTTAATGTGTTCTAATAACGACAAGTTTAGAATGTACTAATAATGAAAATTTTAGAAGGTACTGTTAATGATAACTTAAATGTTAACTAATAATGACAAGTTTAGAAGGTACTAATAAAGACAGGTTCAGAATGTAGTAATAATGACAAGTTTAGACTATATTAATAATTACAAATTTAAAATAAAGTAATAAGGACAAATTCAGAAAACAATAATGTGTACTAATAGCTACTATTTTAGAATATACTAGAAAATGATAATTGTAGAAAGTACATTTAAACATAACTTAATTTGGAAAAACAATTAGAAGTTCAGAACATACTAATAATGACTAGTTTACAATATCCTAATAATGACAAGTTTAGAATATACTAAAAACGATATGTTTAGATTATATTAGTAATGTCAATTTTAGAATATACTAATGACGACAAGTTTAGAAGGTACTACTAATGATACCCTTAATGTATACTAAAAAGGAAATTTTAGAATAAAATGATAATGACAAGTTTATTATATACTAATAATGGCAAGTTTTGAGGGGTAATATTAATGATTAATTTAATGTGTACTACTAATGACATGTTTAGAATAAGCTAATAATGACAAATTTAGAATGCACTAATGATGACAAGTTTAGAATATAATGCTTATAACAGGTTTAGGATATACTAATACTGACAAGTTTATATTAATTTTAGTATAAACAAGTTTAGAATAAACTAATATTGATACATTTAGAAGGTACTATTAATGATAACTTTAATGTATACTAATAATGAAAAGTTTGGAATATACTACCAATGACAAATTTAGAATATACTAATAATGACAAGTTGAGAATATACAAATAATGACAACTTTAGAAGGTACTATAAGTGATAACTTTAATGTGTAGGAACAATAACAGGTTTAGAATATACTAATAATGAAATTTTTAGAATATATTTCAGCGTGACTACTCAGGGGTTGGCGGAGGTGGGTGGAATTTTTCGTATGGGCGAGGTTGAAGTGGATATTGTTTAGCTGGGTTTAGCTTAGATTTAGGTTAGGTTACGTCAGGATTAGGTTAGTTAGGGTACGTTAGAGTAAGTTACGTCAGGTAAAGTTAGGTTACGTTAGGTTTGGTTTGGTTTTGCTTAGTTTTGGGTAGTTGAGGTCCGAGTTTTAAAATAATGGCGATTTTTGGATACAGTCATTAACCGAAAAATAAATGAAGAGCCAGTCTGAACGTAAAGCGCTTCTCTTTCTCGTCCTACAACTAAAGCTCAAAACAAATTGATGATTGCTCAAATAAATATAATATAAAGACACATTTGGACGCAATTTTTATGATGAATAAAGTCGTCAGAATTTATTCAGAACAAAATCTATATATAGGGGACAATGGCCGCTGGTGTTTCAAAATTGATAAAATGAGCACTCCGATTAGTAGAGAATGGTGCCTGACAAATGTATATATTTTTTATTGATTCTACTATAAACACATCTACAATGAAATCTAATACCCAATAATAACTTCCTAGCGACCATTAATCTATCATAGTTGCCATCATTATCGACTAAAGCCTAACGATAGTTGTTGAGATCCGTTGTCGTAATCACCTTTTCCCTCAGCTGACCAGACTATGAAATGGTCATTCATGGCCGTTGAGAATCAAGACAAATCCTTCTCAGTTGCAAAGGTGATTGGAGAGAGTGCCCTCCGGTGGTGTCTTTTACTTATTCACTTATCTATTTATTTATTTATTTTCAAGGACGATATCGTTTCTGACGATAACATATTGCTTTTCTGATGCATTGGTAATCAAAATGACTTCATCATGACCTTAGGTGATTAACGGTGGCCGTCACGAGCCCCTGACAATGGAAGAGGCTTTTGCTGCAATAGCTCACCACCTCCTGGGACACTCTTTCATACTAACTCTACAAGAAGCATCACAGTCATGAAATAAACTTTCATGGTTTCAGGGATTTGATAGGTTAGATTTGAAGGTTACAACAAAGACAATGAATGTAATTAACAGTTTATTTACAATAAATAGATTGTTGTAATATGTATAAAAATGTATGATTTGTATGGGCATGGCATATATATATCATGGAGTCAGTGCGATGTTGCAGAGGTGCCGAATTGCGATATGAAAAAAGTTCTTGAGAGCAGGATTGGGGAGGAGATCTCAGACTTTCATCGTCCATATCCTAGAGGCGCCTTGCACACGTGCTCTCCAAGACACCTGTCAAAGCAGCACTTGTCCACACCACTGCACGCTCCGTCATTCGAGCAGGTGATGGGAGGCCCGAAGATGCGCGGACACACGGGCCTGACTGGTGGGCACTGACCGGGTTTGACGATCTGTGTTGCGATGGGGTCGGCTGGTTGGTTGTTGCTCTCACAGCAGTAGGCCGCTCCTTCAGGAGTCTTGCACCAGTAACGGCAGTTGCTGCTGGGGGCGACAGGAGGAACAACTCCACCGCCGATTCCGTGACCGACGCCGCCGACTACGGGATGGCCTTGGTGACCGAAAGGAGGTCTTCCGACATGGGGTCCCCCTCCGAAGTGACCAGCACCTCCAAGACCAGGGGCTCCGAAGGGAGGACCTTGTGCATGAGAAGGATGTCCTCCAAAGAATCGAGTGTTTGCAGCTCCACCCCTTCCACTCGCAGCATCACCTTTGTTGTCTTTGAGTTTCTTACCCGCCACCAAGGCGAGGACATGAGCAGGACGCACAGAATTTTCATTATGAAGGTCGGTGATTAGCAGAGTAAAGCACTTTCACAGGGAAAACTTCTGCGGGAAAATGAGGTATATATGATGCTCGGCTGCTTACTCGTGGTTGAAGCTGAAGCTGGAAGGTTGTGTGTGTCTGCTCTCGTCCCGCCTTGTCTTATATACTGGCAACCCGTCCCACCATTCCATCCCTCCACCCCGTTCCTCACCTCCCCGTTTGCTACTCTCAGTTTTAAATAACTGGTATTCCCTCCGCTTTGCTTCGCCTTCTACTTGTCCAGGGGATTACCCGTTCTACGTCATAAGAGATCTTTCCTGGAAACAGGGTTCAAAATGTAAAAAGTATTCAGAGTATGACGAGTTTTCTTTGTTGCTACATAGACGCATATACCCACACACGCACATATTATATGTATATATATATACATATATATACATTATATACATATATATATACATATATATATACATATATATATATATACTATATATATACATATATATATACATCTATATATATATACATATATATAAATGTAGTATATTATATATATATATATATGTGTGTGTATGTGTGTGTGTGTGTGTGTGTGTGTGTGTGTGTGTGTGTGTGTGTGTGTGTGTGTGTGTGTGTGTGTGTGTGTGTGTGTGTGTGTGTGTGTGTGTGTGTGTGTGTGTGTGTGTGTGTGTGTGTGTGTGTGTATGTGCGTGTGTGTGTGTGTGCTTGTGTGTGCGTATATATGTCTATATGTATATATTTGTATATACAGTACATATATATATATATATATATATATGTATATATATATATATATATATATATATATTAGAGTGTAGTGTCGCAACTATTTATGAGGCACATTTCAGGTTTTGTAGAGAAAACCATCCAAAATTTGGAATTACAGACGGAAAAAAAATAGTAACACACACCCTTTTGGGGACCAAATTCTGCTTAGATATTGGCTTTTCCTTTGGATTAGGCTGGTTGTATTTAGCTGTTATAGCTTTCGTCTCTAGAGCTATAAATCAACAATTTTCTCACAGGAAGAAAAATTGTATTCTAATTCATTATATATCTAAGGTTTAGGCAATTCTAGACTGAAGAATTTCTTGTTTGTAAGCTACTCGGAAACCACTATAAATTAATCGATGTATGACGGATTTATAAGATATTTACAGAGTACTTCCTATGGAAGAATATGCCTTCACATTTTTCAGTGTATGTTATAGATTCAATCCCTATGCCTTCTTGCTCCTTACCAGGCAGTCATTAATTGGTTTACTGCATTTCAGCTAACACGTGTCTCCCATCCTTGTATCAAGCTCTGTTTTTCATTAGTTGTGAGTGATTTTTAACTCTATCCGTGATTTTCTTGGTTGTGATAAGGATTATATATGCTGAAAAATAGGAAGGTTATATTCATTTGACAAGGTGCTGAAGCGGAAATAAGAAATAAAGAAGAATGAGCAGAGGTTAATTTTAATTTTTCTTGGTAAAGTATAATCCCTATTAGGCTAAGGTTTCGTCAGACTAGTTTCCTTATCAAATGTAAGAGTAATTGGGATGTAATTCAGCACTCAGTATATTTCATTGGTTTCATATATATCATTTCTATTTCATACTGACGGGTCTTTCTATTATTTATTTCCAGGACTAAAATGACCAAAAGATCCAGAATATCAACAAGTAACAGCGTCTTTGTCTTCCCATTTCCAGAACTTACTTATTATGAGTTGCCAACAAATCAACAAGTTGGAAGATATATTCAGTATGTAAAAGACAATACATGCAAGAGCAACGAGGATGTTATTCCTGAAATATCCGAGGACCTTACTGAGATTTGAAGAAAAACAATCATCACACTTGTTCAGTCGATCAAGAATGTTAAAACCAAATTAGTTCGATTGGTGGAAGAAGCGTCTGTAGTATCAAAATAAGAAATGAATGCCACTAAGAGTAAGAATTTTATCTTATCATTGGATCAGCTTTTTGATATAGCAGGCTACCAGTTTGCTCATCTCTTGGACTGCAATTATAAAAAGAACATGAAAGTGCCACGTTAAGAGTGTGAATTTTCTATTGATCATAAAACTGGGCGTCACATGAAAATTGGTGGAGTGGGTGTAAAAACAAGTCAATTGATTGAAAAAGGAAAATCAGAAAAAATCGAATCCAGGGAAGAAGAGAAGAAGAAGAGTAACATTAAGAGAAGAGGAAAGAGAAAAATTACAACTTCAGAAATATTATCATTTGACATTTTGGTGATGAATGGAAGAAAGTTTTTGCGAAACATAGAACAACATCATACCAATACCAACAATTGCCATAGAAGCAGATTGGTGCTCTGTGTCAAATAGAGCTGCTGCCGCCGTTATTTGTAGTGCAGCCCTATTCGACTATGATATTACTAATTCACAAGACAACTCCCATGCAATTGACCATCACAAAGTTTGAAGGGCCCGACAGAGTTTAAGAAGGAATTTTACAGGGTCTGAAAGTTTGGTACATAAGAAAGTGACTGCCTTTTTATGGAAGGAGAGACACAACAGTAACTATAAAGAAAAAAGGGAACAAAGGGTATGAATCAAAAGAAATTCAAGGTCACTATGTGCTTGTAAGAGAACCTGGTGTTTTCTATTTGGATCGTTTAGCTATCAAACGAAGAACAGGTGCAGGTGTTGCAGATGGACTGATGAAATGGCTTGTTGAAAATTATATCAAAGATGAGATAAAGGCAGGGGGGGCTGACAGCATGCCAATTAATATTGGCTACAAGAATGGAGCTATAACAGGGCTGGAATGTCAATTATATCGTTCTTGCATCTAAATGAGCTTCCTTTGAGGCACCTGTACAGGAAATATATTGGCTCAACAGAAAGTGGAACTCAATGGACAATGGAAAAAAAAAATTGTAAAGCCATATCCACTAGTGAAATTCTACCAGTATCACCAAATGGTTTTCACTGTATTGCTAAAGGAGCTCCTTTTCAGGATGTACATGTGAATGAGCGTAGTCGGGACCAAACTTACCTGTGCACAATTATCAATGCTATTAGAGGTGGTATAATTGACGATGATCTCCTACATATCAATGGAACCAGGGCCAACATCTCATGCAAAATGACTCACCACTACCAGCAGAATATGTCGATTTTATGTGGCAACAGAAAAACATAATAATGACTTGTATGTCCTCACAGAGTTGTCGTGTGTCATTATGAGCCCCTCTGGTTTCACATCAAATTCTCTCCGAAATGATCGGAGGGATCTAAACATCTGAAACAGATCAATCTTCTGTAAATGCTTCACCCTGCCAATGAAGCCATAGTATGGCAAACAATCCAAAGGAATGGCTACTGGGCCCATCCTGAGAATGTCCTTTTAGCAATGCTCTCAGAGCTATTTTTGTGTCAGTGTTGTCAAAAGTTGGGGTCAAGAGGTTGTGCCGTGCTTCAAGTCGCTATCAACTATTGAGTATGGGTCTCTAGTAACAAGACAGAAAATTGATTTTTGTAGACAAATAGAATTCGTATTTCAAATAAGAGGTTACAAATATGCATGATACGAGTTTGATTTTTATTCAGAATAAATATATATCTTTGGATTGTACAAAAACGCACATTGTGTCGTCTCCATGAGTATGAAGTAAATAGGTTGGATTCATTGACAATGTAGAGGAAAAGCCTCGGGTGAAGCCCCAATCTTCTTGTGACGAGCTATTTTAAAAGATTATTATCGTCCATATCTAAGGGGTGCCTTGCACACGTGCTCACCAAGACATCTGTCGAAGCAGCACTTGTCCACACCGCTGCACGCCCCATCGTTCGAGCAGGTGATGGGAGGTCCGAAGATGCGAGGGCACACGGGTCTCACTGGCGGGCACTGACCGGGTTTGACGATCTGGGTTGCGATGGGGTCGGGCCGTTGGTTGTTGTTTTCGCAGCAGTAGGCTGCTCCTTCAGGACTCTTGCACCAGTAACGGCAGTTGCTGCTGGGAGCGACAGGAGGAATAACTCCACCGCCGATTCCGTGACCGACGCCGCCGACTACGGGATGGCCTTGGTTACCGAAAGGAGGTCCTCCGACATGTGGTCCCCCTCCGAAGTGACCAGGACCGCCTAGCCCAGGTGACCCAAAGGGAGGCCCCTGTGCATGATGGGGACGTCCTCCGAAGAATCGAGTTGCAGCGCCACCACTTCCGCTCGCAGCACCCTTTTTGGCGGCCTTGTCTTTGCCTGCCACCAAGACGAGGTAGGATATGAGCAGGGCACACAGGACTCTCATTCTACAGGTTGGAGAATATCACGTGGACAATTGAAGGTTCTTTCAAGAAGTAGCTTGATATTGAAAGGCTTGGATGCGTTGACAAGCGGCAAGACGAAGGACACGGCACCTCTTGCTTGTTGGAGTCAGAAGACCAAGTGTGTCCGTCCACGTCTGCGGTGGCTCATATAACGGACAACGCAACTCACCCCTCCCTCCTCCCTCCCTCCATCGTCTTCTTCGTGTTCTAGCTCGCATGGGACGGAGCGGGATTCCCTCGGTTGCATTCAGATCTCAAAGTTGTTTTTTGACAGACGTCATCATCCTCGGTTGTTTCCCGACTCTAGTATGCGAAAGTTGAACCAGGAGCACAGCTTAGCTTCCAG
>NC_134812.1:28891717-28896717 GCF_046742065.1 Oratosquilla oratoria
ATTCTACCAGTATCACCAAATGGTTTTCACTGTATTGCTAAAGGAGCTCCTTTTCAGGATGTACATGTGAATGAGCGTAGTCGGGACCAAACTTACCTGTGCACAATTATCAATGCTATTAGAGGTGGTATAATTGACGATGATCTCCTACATATCAATGGAACCAGGGCCAACATCTCATGCAAAATGACTCACCACTACCAGCAGAATATATCGGTTTTACATGGCAACAGAAAAACCTAATAATGATTTTTATGTCCTCACACAGTTTGTTGTGTGTCACTATGGGCCCATCTGATTCCACATCAAATTCTCTACAAAGTTATCGGAGGGATCTAAACATCTGAAACAGATCAATCTTCTGTAAATGCTTCACCCTGCCAATGAAGCCATAGCATGGCAAACAATCCAAAGGAATGGCTACTGGGCCCATCCTGAGAATGTCCTTTTAGCAATGCTCTCAAAGCTATTTTTGTGTCAGTGTTGTCAAAAGTTGGGGTCAAGAGGTTGTGCCGTGCTTCAAGTCGCTATCAACTATTGAGTATGGGTCTCCAGTAACAAGACAGAAAATTGATTTTTGTAGACAAATAGAATTCGTATTTCAAATAAGAGGTTACAAATATGCATGATACGAGTTTGATTTTTATTCAGAATAAATATATATCTTTGGATTGTACAAAAACGCACATTGTGTCGTCTCCATGAGTATGAAGTAAATAGGTTGGATTCAGTGACAATGTAGAGCAAAAGCCTCGGGTGAGGCCCCAATCTTCTTTTGATGAGCTACTTTAAAGATTATTATCGTCCATATCTAAGAGGCGCCTTACACACGTGCTCTCCAAGACACCTGTCGAAGCAGCACTTGTCCACGCCACTGCACGCCCCATCGTTCGAGCAGGTGATGGGAGGTCCGAAGATGCGAGGGCACACGGGTCTCACTGGCGGGCACTGACCGGGTTTGACGATCTGGGTTGCGATGGGGTCGGGCCGTTGGTTGTTGTTTTCGCAGCAGTAGGCTGCTCCTTCAGGAGTCTTGCACCAGTAACGGCAGTTGCTGCTGGGAGCGACAGGAGGAATAACTCCACCGCCGATTCCGTGACCGACGCCGCCGACTACGGGATGGCCTTGGTTACCGAAAGGAGGTCCTCCGACATGGGGTCCCCCTCCGAAGTGACCAGGACCGCCTAGCCCAGGTGACCCAAAGGGAGGCCCTTGTGCATGATGGGGACGTCCTCCGAAGAATCGAGTTGCAGCACCACCACTTCCGCTCGCAGCACCCTTTTTGGCGGCCTTGGGGTCTTTGCCTGCCACCAAGACGAGGTAGGACATGAGCAGGGCACACAGGACTCTCATTCTCTAGTTGGAGAATATCACGTGGACAATTGAAGGTTCTTTCAAGAAGTAGCTTGATATTGAAAGGCTTGGATGCGCTGACAAGTGGCAAGACGAAGGACAGGTCACTTCTTGCTTGTTGGAGTCAGAAGACCAAGTGTGTCCATCCACGTCTGCGGTGGCTCATATAACGGACAACGCAACTCACCCCTCCCTCCTCCCTCCCTCCATCGTCTTCTTCGTGTTCTAGCTCGCATGGGACGGAGCGGGATTCCCTCGGTTGCATTCAGATCTCAAAGTTGTTTTTTGACAGACGTCATCATCCTCGGTTGTTTCCCGACTCTAGTATGCGAAAGTTGAACCAGGAGCACAGCTTAGCTTCCAGTGTTCCCATTGAAGTTTTGCTAGGGCACACGTTCCCTACCACCCACATCTCCACCACTCGCACTAAGAATAACATCTGTACACATGCACGCACACATGCATACACATCCACAGGCATTCAGCAACATTAGTACACTGCAGGATCAGCCTATCCCCCTTTGAGGCGATACAGCCTTTTTACCTCACCATTTGCCTGTATGTTGAGAAGTGCATCTGAAATTTAGGCGTGCTGAATCTGTTTGTGAACCTAATTTGAAACAATTGTGATCAAACCTGTCATACTGACTTTGGGGAGAGCAGTGAAATGCAGCAATGTTCTACTGCACCTGTGATTTCTACCATTGTAGAGAAAAGTCAGAAGGCCATGAAAGTATGACTTGAGCACTTGCCTAGCACTTACCGGGAGTCGCTATTTTTAGTATGTTGTTTACCATGTCACAACCAAAATAATATTTTTTGTCGAAGTTCCTATGTTATACAAACAATCTACAACACTTAGGAAAATATGTTTTGTGTGATATGATGCTTTTCTCTCCTGGCCTATACAAGTTATATTATTAGTATGTTAGATGGAACGGCACATAGGAAGTTGCTTCATAAGTGTATTGTCAAATACATCAGTTATAATGATGAACACTGACACTTTTCATTTAGTCTGACTCTTCATAAACTAGAGACAAATACGATGGCTTTGGCCATAGTTAAGCTCATCTAGCAATAAACTCCTCGTTTTCACCTCTTTTTTTATCTTTTAAGGTTGGTGACCGATTTGCTCTCATAAGGTAATGAAGATTCATTCTCAATTCCTACGTTTCCTCCTTTGAGTCACACACACAAGCACACACGCATTCATGCGCTCATATGTACACACACACGTTCACACACCTCTGGTATTCGTTGGGATTCGATCTTATCTAGTACCGACGCATGCTCAGGTTCTACACCGACAGTTATCGTTTATTGTCACTTACCTTGACTGTCCCATCCCAAAGACCTATGTGGAGTATGTGCTTGTGTAACCTTCTCACCTCTTATGTCTACAAAAAAGTACATCTCGTATTAAACTAAAAACGATCAATACGGCGAGCCGGTCACATGCATAAGCCCATGTCAATATGGAATTGGAAAAGTAATATAATGGTGAAAGGTGATGAAAGCATGAATACACCAACGAAAAAGAATCAATAGATTAATCATATAATGATGACTTTGCAAAAGCTGAATAAGGGAAATAAATATACATATCAGGGAACAACAAAAACTATTAAATAGATAAATATACTTATATAAAATGAATTAATTGGAACATTATTATATATGAAAGCAAATGAATAGGCGAATGATTGTATAGGTAATAACGATGTGACAGTCATTAAAGATAATACAGTTTTCTTGGATACTTTAACTCATGTTTGGCAGGCACTTTGTTTAAGTAGGTGCAGTAATCCGTGACTGTGCAGAAAACTTAGGTTGGCATTCTTCTGAGTAGAATCATTGCAAGAGATTTAAAAGTTCCAGAAGAAAGGCACCAGAACTATGTCAACGTTTCATTTATTGGTTTTACATTGACTAATGTAAGATAGTTCTTTGCTGCTCTGAGAAATTTTCCTCCGCTTTCGCGGGATTGATTCCTCTTTTGAAAGTGTTCTTCACTAGTACCGTAGATTACTTTTTCCTATATGCTCACTTGACCATTGATCAGGTTGGTTCATTCAAAACATAATCACAGATTAATGAGAACCATCAAGAATTTTGGCAAAGGCTTGGCCTTGACAAATTGAGAGAAACTTTTTTGTGTCCCACCAAGAACTTGACATTTAGTCTGCACACAAGTTGACGCATTTTCTTATTCCTTCTTTGACTTTCACCTTAGATAGGATTGAAGTAAAATATTTCATAATTGTTAATCCATGCTAAAATACTATTGAAGTACGTCTAGTCGTGTAATAAAGGAATTAGTATACGAATGAGTACAATTTAGTTTCCGTTTTATGATCTCTGCTTTTCCTTTTGTTTACGGTTGCGTATTATGATATGCATGATAGAAATCGCATCAATATTATTAACGTGGTTTCCATAGAAAGACTTCTTATACGTCATTACCAACAGCAATCATGAGTTATGAAAGCAGCTATTTACATATTGAATGAAGTTACAACAGATAAATATCATTCTGGTTTCTTAACAATGAATATATGTTTGCACTAAATGACCAAAAAAAGAAACCCATCATATTTTCTGTTGGTATGAGACAGTGATGAAAACATGGCTTATGAGTAACCTAAAAAATTCGAGCTTTTTCTGGGCCTCCAATTCCATATCCACCTTCGGCATTACCTCTCATGACCTTGGGGTGTCCAAGGTCACGGACACAAGAAGAGTACACAGAAGGTTAAATTTAAAACTTCCCAAGTGGTAAATATGCATAGTACGGAGCTCGAATATTGCTGAAATTTGATCAGATGCTCGGCTGCTACTTGCAATCTTAGAGTCCGATGACCAAGCGCCAAACTCGCATCTTCCTCTCTTCGTTCCTCACCTCCTCTTCTTCTTGCTCGCGCATGCACAACTGGTCTTCCCTGGCTTTTGCCCGTGCTGGAACTGGTTCTTTGATTGACGTCATCATTTTTTCTGCAATCTCCTGCCTGTGGACTGCATGACAAAAAAAAACACTGATTTTTTTTTTCAAAGTCCGTGGCCACGCACACACACTCACGCATGCACTCACGCAAAAAGAAGGCTTAATGAAAATTAAAAGATTCGTGGGTAGGAATACTCTGGCGTGGTTCCAACAGCTACCGATGAATGCCACTTGTCCTGACTGTTCGACCACTTAGAACAAAGGCAATGACATCAGTTCAGTGTCTCTAGCCACAAGTCCACCACACCACACAAGTCCACCACAACATTTATTATAGATACAAAATTACTATAACATGTATCTTCTTCAATATTGAACTATTGTTAACCAATGTATTCAAAAAGTATGATAAGCACCAATATGAACGGTACACGACTCAGTGTACAATTGCATACACAGACACGCACACGCGCACACACAAACACACATACACTCACACACACTACTTGATGGCGCAGTGGTAGCGATCGCGGCCGCCACTATGGCGGACTAGGTTCGAATCCCGCCCAGTCCTGAAATGATTTCAGTATAGCTCCGCTGCGAGTTGTTACTCCAACTCTCGTGAGCGAGGAGTTGGGTGTGTGTGTGTGCGTATGTCACAGCATTACCAATAGATCGGCCATATATGAGCTCTGAGCTCTAT
>NC_134812.1:28901717-28951717 GCF_046742065.1 Oratosquilla oratoria
GACCTCAACTACCCAAAACTAAGCAAAACCAAACCAAACCTAACGTAACCTAACTTTACCTGACGTAACTTACTCTAACGTACCCTAACTAACCTAATCCTGACGTAACCTAACCTAAATCTAAGCTAAACCCAGCTAAACAATATCCACTTCAACCTCGCCCATACGAAAAATTCCACCCACCTCCGCCAACCCCTGAGTAGTCACGTTGAAATATATTCTAAAATTTTCATCATTAGTATATTCTAAATTTGTCATTGGTAGTATATTCCAAACTTTTCATTATTAGTATACATTAAAGTTATCATTAATAGTACCTTCTAAATGTATCAATATTAGTTTATTCTAAACTTGTTTATACTAAAATTAATATAAACTTGTCAGTATTAGTATATCCTAAACCTGTTATAGTCATTATATTCTAAACTTGTCATCATTAGTGCATTCTAAATTTGTCATTATTATCTTATTCTAAACATGTCATTAGTAGTACACATTAAATTAATCATTAATACTACCCCTCAAAACTTGCCGTTATTAGTATATAATAAACTTGTCATTATTATTTTATTCTAAAATTTCCTTTTTAGTATACATTAAGGTTATCATTAGTAGTACCTTCTAAACTTGTCGTCATTAGTATTTTCTAAAATTGATATTACTAATATAATCTAAACATATCGTTTTTAGTATATTCTAAACTTGTCATTATTAGGATATTGTAAACTAGTCAATATTAGTATGTTCTGAACTTTTAATTGTTTTTCCAAATTAAGTTATCATTAAATGTACTTTCTACAATTATCATTTTTTAGTATATTCTAAAATGGTAGCTATTAGTACACATTATTGTTTTCTGAATTTGTCCTTATTACTTTATTCTAAATTTGTAATTATTGATATAGTCTAAACTTGTCATTATTACTACATTCTGAACCTGTCTTTATTAGTACCTTCTAAACTTCTCATTATTAGTTAACATTTAAGTTATCATTAACAGTACCTTCTAAAATTTTCATTATTAGTACATTCTAAACTTGTCGTTATTAGAACACATTAAAATCAACATATATAGTACCTACTAAACTTCTCATTATTAGTATATTCTTAACTTATCATTATTAGTATATTCTATACTCAAAGCCTCTCCTCCTCCTCATTTTACAATAAACACATCCACAATGGAATCTAATACCCAATAATAACTTCCTACCGACCATTAATCTATCATAGTTCCCATCATTATCGACTAAAGCCTAATGATAGTTGTTGAGATCCGTTGTCGTAATCACCTTTTCCCTCAGCTGACCAGACTATGAAATGGTCATTAATAGCCGTTGAGAATCAAGACAAATCCTTCTCAGTTGCAAAGGTGATTGGAGAGAATGCCCTCCGGTGGTGTCTTTTACTTATTCATTTATCTATTTTTTTTTTTTTTCAAGGACGATATCGTTTCTGACGATAACATCTTGCTTTTGTGATGCATTGGTAATCAAAATGACTTCATCATGACCTTAGGTGATTAACAGTGGCCGTCACGAGCCCCTGACAATGGTAGAGGCTTTGGCTACAATAGCTCACCACCTCCTGGGACACACTCTTTCATACTAACTCTACAAGAAGCATCACAGTCATGAAATAAGCTTTCATTGTTTCAGGGATTTCATAGGTTAGATTTGAAGGTTACAACAAAGACAATGAATGTAATTAACAGTTTATTTACCATAAATAGATTGTTGTACTATGTATAAAAATGTATGATTTGTATGGGCATGGCATATATATATCATGGAGTCAGTGCGATGTTGCAGATGTGCCGAATTGCGATACGAACAAATTTCTTGAGAGCAGGATTGGGGACTTTCATCGTCCATATCCTAGAGGCGCCTTGCACACGTGCTCACCAAGACACCTGTCGAAGCAGCACTTGTCCACGCCACTGCACGCTCCGTCATTCGAGCAGGTGATGGGAGGTCCGAAGATGCGCGGACACACGGGCCTCACTGGTGGGCACTGACCGGGTTTGACGATCTGTGTTGCGATGGGGTCGGCTGGTTGGTTGTTGCTCTCACAGCAGTAGGCCGCTCCTTCAGGAGTCTTGCACCAGTAACGGCAGTTGCTGCTGGGGGCGACAGGAGGAACAACTCCACCGACGATCCCGTGACCGACGCCGCCGACTACGGGATGTCCTTGGTGACCGAAAGGAGGTCTTCCGACATGTGGTCTACCTCCGAAGTGACCAGCACCTCCAAGACCAGGGGCTCCGAAGGGAGGACCTTGTGCATGAGAAGGATGTCCTCCAAAGAATCGAGTATTTGCAGCTCCACCACTTCCACTCGCAGCATCATCTTTCTTCTCTTTGAGTTTCTTACCCGCCACCAAGGCGAGGGACACGAGCAGTACGCACAGGACTTTCATTATGAATGTCGTTAATCAGCAGGGTAGAAACCTTTCACAAGGAAAACTTCTGCGGGAAAATGAGGTGTATATGATGCTTGCCTCCTTACTCGCGGTGTTGCGCAGATGAAGCTGGAAGGTCGTGTGTGCCTGCTCTCGTTCCGCCAGTGCTTATATAGCTGCAACCCGTCCCACTATTCCCTCCCTCCACCCCCTTCCTCACTTTCCCGTTTGCTACTCTCAGTTTTAAAGAACTGGTATTCCATCCGCTTTGCTTCACATCCTACTTGTCCAGGGGTTTATCTACTCTACGTCATAACAGCACTATCTTTCCTGGAAACGGTTCCAAATGTGAAAACCCTTCAGAGGTTAACGAGGAGTTTTCTTTGTTGCTGCTTAGACGAATATACCCACACACGCACATATTTCATATATATATATATATACATATATATATATGTATATATATATATATATATATATATATATATATATATATATATATATATAAAACAAAGGTTTTTCCCCCTTACAAGGGAGGTAGCCAAAAAACAAAAGCATAGAATCAACTCCCATCTATTCCGTCCCTTACATAATCCACTCCCCTCTACCCTCTTCTCTCCCTCTCATCTTGGCACCTCCTGGATGATGGATCATCCCTGCATCTTGTTCACTGCCCTAGGTCAGAAGCAGTGTCGCAAGACCCAGTACATCCACAACAAGGCCGCTTCATTAAATCGGTGACACCCCTCTCCGTCCTTTCATAAAGAAAAGGAGAAGACGTGGAGAAATCCTTTCGGGCTGCGTCAATCTATTTCTCATATATACTCCCTCACCCCCTCCTCCACCTACTCCCCCTCATACATCACATCGTCATCCATACACAACCATTTTCCACACACCCTTATCTTCTGTCCTCTCCCGTCCTTTCTCAACAGACATTCCCCTCTTTCCCAATGCCCCTTTTACCCCACCCATCTATCTCATCCTAGTTCGACCCCTCATGTCCACTCCTTCCACCCCTGGCTTCCACACTTCTTTTACTAGTCTTTCTTCACTCATTGTTTCCATTTGTCCAAACCATCCTAATACTCTTTCATCAATCCTATCTCCCAACTCCCTTCCCATCCCTGTTCTCCTCTATATATGCTCAAAATAGAGGTTCTGTATGTGGGCTGATTTAGGGGATGAGGACCTGGTACCTCTCAGACGTAGGAGGGCTGATCTTAAGAGTGGGAATAGTAGTCTACATCTCATCCACGCCAGGGTACTGATTTTTGGCTGTTTTTTCTTTTCTGCCATCACCTCTGCCAGACAAGCCTATAATACCATTGCCCTTGGACTCGTCCCACTTGAAGTCGTAAAGTGAATGAGCCCAAGTCCACATTTTGTACACGCTCCTCATACATCTTTACACTACTAGTACTAATACTAATACTAGTACTAATACTAATACTAATACTAATACTAATACTAATACTAATACTAATACTAATACTAATACTAATACTAATATTAATACTAATACTAATACTAATACTAATACTAATACTAATACTAATACTAATACTAATACTAATACTAATACTAATACTAATACTAATACTATTACTCATATTACAAATACTAATACTACAACTACTGCTATTACTAATACTATTACTACTATTGCTACTACTACTACTACTAATGATAATAATAATTAATAATAATAATAATAATAATAATAATAATAATAATAATAATTAATAATAATAATAATAATAATAATAATAATAATAATAATGATAATAATAATAATAATAATAATAATAATAATAATAATAATAATAATAATAATAATAATAATAATAATAATAATAATAATAATAATAATAATAATAATAATAATAATAATAATAATAATAATAATAATAATAATAATAATAATAATAATAATAATAATAATAATAATAATAATAATAATAATAATAATAATAATAATAATAATAATAATAATAATAATAATAATAATAATAATAATAATAATAATAATAATAATAGTAATAATAATAATAATAATAATAATAACAATAATAATAATAGTAATAATAATAATAATAATAATAATAGTAATAATAATAATAATAATAATAATTAATAATAATAATAATAATAATAATAATAATAATAATAATAATAATAATAATAATAATAATAATAATAATAATAATAATAATAATAATAATAATAATAATAGTAATAGTAATAGTAATAGTAATAATAATAATAATAATAATAATAATAATAATAATAATAATAATAATAATAATAATAATAATAATAATAATAATAATAATAATAATGATAATGATAATGATAATGATAATGATAATGATAATGATAATAATAATAATAATAATAATAATAATAATAATAATAATAATAATAATAATAATAATAATAATAATAATAATAATAATAATAATAGTAATAATAATAATAATAATAATAATAATAATAATAATAATAATAATAATAATAATAATAATAATAATAATAATAATAATGATAATAACAAAAATAATAATAATAATAATAATATGTTATTTTTTATTGTAACATCAATCAGTGTCATGAGCATGTTTGTACCCGAGAGTGACCCTGCCCTGCGAAGACCAACAAGTTGGGCGCAGAAGAATTTCCGATCGACGGCTCAGCAGGGAGAGTCCCTCCAGGGGGAAAGACGCCGATGAAGAGCGTCCCGAAGAAGAGTGGCTTGGGCAGCCACAATGGGACCGGCGCGGCGCTCCCCTTAAATGACGCTAAGGACGAGAGTCAAGTCCCGTTCAAGATGACATGGCTTGGGCAGCCATAGAGGGACCGACGTTACACGTTATTGACTCTAAGGGCAAGAGTCCAATACGCTAAGGTCAATAGAGATACCTTTTTGGCATTAAAAAGCTGTTGTGGGCTTTCTTTTTTAAAGGGCTTCATTACGAAATATGGAAAAATCTAATGGGCTCTGAAAAAAATTGGGCGTATCTTTACTTAGGCTAAAAAGATTGTGGTCTAAAACACGCTAAGGTCATTGAAGAGACCTTTTTGGCATTAAAAAGCTGTTATGGGCTTTCTTTTTTAAAGGGCTTCATTACGAAAAATTGAAAAATCTAATGGGCTCTGAAAAAATTTTGGGCGTATCTTTACTTGGGCTAAAAAGATTATGGGCTACAACAAGCTAAGGTCATTGAAGAGACCTTTTTGGCATTAAAAAGCTCTTATGGGCTTTCTTTTTTAAAGGGCTTCATTGCGAAACATGGAAAGTCTTATGGGCTCTGAAAATTTTTGGGCGTATCTTTATTTGGGCTAAAAAGATTATGGGCTACAACACGCTAAGGTCATTGAAGAGACCTTTTTGGCATTAAAAAGCTCTCATGGGCTTTCTTTTTAAAGGGCTTCATTACGAAACATGGAAGGTCTAATGGACTCTGAAAATTTTTGGGCGTATCTTTATTTGGGCTAAAAGGATTAGTTGCAGGCCAGCAAGAGCCATAAGTCAACAAATTGAGTGAAATTATTTGGACTTCAATGGGCGTGCCCTCAGCTGAATAAAATTCTTTGTTTTTTATCAAGAAATTGACGAAGAGCGAGCTTGACAATTTTCTTTTATGCTTTATCTATTTTCCCCCCTAAGGTAAGTTTCTTAAGTTATAGAATCACTTGGTATGAACCAAAAAATATTGTGAACAAAAATAATAAAAGAATCGGGATTCAGTGATACGAATCTTCAGAACTAAGGCTTCAACAGTCATGTTTGTTTTATCAGTAACCATAGCAACCAACCACTTCTCGCTAGCATGCTGCTTGCTTTTGCGAATTCGTCTGAGTGGAATCGACTTTGGTTACGATCTTTTGTTTTTCAAATTTTCAAATGTCAAATTACTATTGCGTTAAGAAGATGAATGACGAACGAAGAGAAGCTGAACCTATACGATTGATAGATACATTGTTGAGAGGTTCTTGCGGAATTCTACAATATTGTAACAGAAGTCGTTTCTACTCAGTCGAATTAGCGGAGGCAGGTAGCATACTGGCCTAGTGTCCAACCAATATGTCCCACCGGCTCCCAACTGATATTTTGTCCATGGAATCGCCAGACGATTTTATTAAGCTATATCCATGCATTTATTTATTTTGTTTATTATTATTTATGCTGTTATGTTGTTTTATTTGTTTATTTATTTATTCATCATTATTATAATTTATTTTCGCATCCGACCTAGTTATGGATCAAAAGGTCTCCTTTCGGCATGATCCTCCTTTGTCATCCTATGTAATCCTTTCTCTCCCCCTCATTTCTCACTCTATCATACTTCTCAGGCACCTCATCTCAAACACATTAAAACTCCTCTTCTCTTCCTTCCTTATGTTCCATGTTTCTGTCCCGTACAAGAAGAAAAATTTGTTTTAACTCGTTATGTATCTAATGTTGGGTAATTTCAGATTGAGGAATTCCTTCTTTGTAAGCTACTCGGAGGGCATTATAAGTTAATCGATGTGTTACGAATTTACAAGATATTTACAGAGTACTTCCTATGGAAGAATATGTCCTCACCTTTTTCGTTGTATGTTATAGATTCAATCCTTATACTTCTATGCTCCTTACCAGGCAGTCATTAATTGGTTTACTGCATTTCATCTAACACGTGTCTCCCATCCTTGTATCAAGCTCTGTTTCTCGTTAGTTGTGAGTAATGTTTTACTCTACCCGTGATTTTCTTGATTGTGGTAAAGATTAATTATTAATGTTAGAAAATGAGAAGTTTATATTCATTTAAAAAGGTGCTAAAACGGAAATAGAAATAGATGAATAAATAAAAGAGTGAGTAGAGGGTAATTTTTATTTTTACTGGTAAAGTATTTCCCCTACTAGATTAGGGGCTCTGTCAGACTATTTGTTGTATTAAATGTAAGATTAATTGTGATGTAATTTAGCACTCAGTATATTCCATTGACTTCACATGTATTATTTCTGTTTTATACTAACGGGTCTTTCTGTTATTTATTTCCAGGGTTAAGATTAGTGCACTCTAGCCAGTGAGTTAATAGTGGACTTCTATTTTGTTGGTATTCACTACCAAACCTACCCTAAAGGGGCATTTTAGACGGTCAAACGGTTTGACCGTGTGAATAGGATATTTGGTTGTCAAACACTTTCGACAAACGTGTTTGACGACCAAATGCCCCATTCACACGGTCAAACATCACTTCAAACACTTGTCTGACAAACCGGGTTTGTCAAAGTGTTTGATCGTGTAAATGGCCATTAATGTAAGAATCCTTGGTGCGAGTGGTTGATGAATGTAGCACCATCTGCATACTTGAGCTTAACGATTAATGTGGTCGTGTGGTTTCTCGTACACATTCTGGCATGTTACAAACATAATATCGAGGATGATAGGGAAATGTACTGCATCTTTTCTTAAATAGAAATATTGTCTTTCCCGTCATATCCAGTAAATAGAATTGGTAGGTATTATCAAAAAGTAAATATTCTGAATCATGCATCTGTTTTGCGCTGAAACCACCCTCGGTGTCGACAATGCCTGAGGCAAACCCGGTTTTTTCTCTCTCCATCAACTCAGTCCCAGCCTCATTCGAATCCAATACCTCCTCCTCCTCCTTCTCTTCCTCCTTCTCCCCGATCCTCTCACGACCACAATTGAGCTTATTTTCTTCTTCACAGTCTCCCAACTTTAAAAATATATCCACGAAACTTTCCAAAGTTTCCCATCAGTCAGGCCAAGAGAACGGGGAGGAGAGGCTTTGAAATCAATAAAGAAATTCTTTCCATTCTCTTCCAACCACGTGACTACTTAGGGTTTGGCAGAGATGGGTGGGATTGTTCGTATGGGAGAGGTTGAAGTGGATATTTTTCAACTGGATTTAGCTTAGGTTTAGATTAGGTTAAGGGACGTCAGGTTTAGGATAGGTTAGGGTCCGTTAAAGTGCGTTACGTTAGGTAAAGTTAGGTTACGTTAGGTTTGGTTTGGTTTTTCTTAGTTTTGGGTAGTTGAGGTCCCAGTTTTAGAATAATGTAAATTATTGGACACAGTCATTAGCAGAGAAATAAAGGAAGAACTAGTCTGAATTTATTCACAACAAAATCTATGTAGGGGACAATGGCCGCTGGTGTGTAAGAAAAATAACAAGTTGAGCACTCCGATTAGTAGAGAATGATGCCTGACAAATGGATATTTTGATTAATTTAACTATAAGCACATCCAAAATGAAAATGAATGTCCAATAATAACTTACTACCGACCATTAATCTACCAAAGTTGCCATCATTATCGAGTAAATCTTAACGATAAGAATTAAGATCTGATGTCGTAATCACTTTTTCCCTCAACTCACCAGACTAAATGATGGTCATTATGTGCCGTTGAGAATCAAGCCAAATCCTTCTCAGTTGCAAAGGTGATTGGAGAGAATGCCCTCCGTCGACGTCTTTTACTAATTCGTTTATCTATTAATTTATTTTCAAAAGCGATATCGTTTCCAGAGGAAAAACTCTTGTAATGATATCTTGCTTCTCTGATGCACTGGAAATCAAAATGACCCCAACATGACCTTAGGTGACTATCGGTGTCCGTCACGAGCCCCTGACAAAGGTGGAGGCCTTTAGGTGCAGTACCTGACCACTTCCTGGGGCACACTCTTTCATACTAACTTTACAAGAAACATCAGTCAGGAAATAAACTTTCACGGTTCCAGGAATTTCGTAGGTTAGATTTGAAGGTTACAACAAAGATAGTGAATGTAATTAACAATTTATTTGCAATAAATAGATTTTTTTGTACAAAATTCTTGAGAAGAAGATTGGGAAGGAGACCTTAGCCTTTCATCGTCCATATCCAAGAGGCGCCTTGCACACGTGCTCACCAAGACATCTGTCAAAGCAGCACTTGTCCACGCCACTGCAAGCTCCGTCATTCGAACAGGTGATGGGAGGTCCGAAGATGCGAGGGCACACTGGCCTTACTGGTGGGCACTGACCGGGCTTGACGATCTGTGTTGCGATGGGGTCGGCTGGTTGGTTGTTGCTCTCACAGCAGTAGGCCGCTCCTTCAGGAGTCTTGCACCAGTAACGGCAGTTGCTGCTGGGGGCGACGGGAGGAACAACTCCACCGCCGATCCCGTGACCGACGCCGCCGACTACGGGATGGCCTTGGTGACCGAAAGGAGGTCTTCCGACATGGGGTCTCCCTCCGAAGTGACCAGCCCCTCCAAGACCAGGGGCTCCGAAGGGAGGACCTTGTGCATGAGGAGGATGTCCTCCAAAGAATCGAGTACCTGCAGCTCCACCACTTCCACTCGCAGCATTATCCTTGTCGTCTTTGAGTTTCTTACCCGCCACCAAGGCGAGGGACATGAGCAGGACGCACAGGACTTTCATTATCAAGGTCAGTGATTAGCAGAGTAGAAACCTTTCACAAGGAAAACTTCTGCGGGAAAATGAGGCGTATATGATGCTCGGCTGCTTACTCGCGGTGTTGCGCAGATGAAGCTGGAAGGTCGTGCGTGTCTGCTCTCGTCCCGCCTTTGCTTATATAGCGGATACCGGTCCCACTATTCCCTCCCTCCACCCCCTTCCTCACCTCCCCGTTTGCTATTCTCAGTTTTAAAGAACTGGTATTCCCTCCGCTTTGCCTCACCTCCTACTTTTCGAGGGGATTTTCTGTTCTACGTCATAACAGATCTTTCCTGGAAACAGGGTTCAAAATGTACAAAGTCTTCAGAGTTTGACGAGGGTTCACTTTGTTGATACATGAGCGAATATATCCACACACGCATGCATTTCATACTCGTATATATATATATACATATATATATATATATATATATATATATATATATATGCAAAGAAATCACAAAACACACGTGATAAAATATTTTTGCAGAAAACAACGGGAAATTGAAAAAACAGATACCGAACGTTTTCGTCTATTTAGACATTTTCAAAGGTACCTTTGAAAATATCTAAATAGACGAAAACGTTCGGTATCTGTTTTTTCAATTTCCCGTTGGTTTCTGCAAATATATATATATATATATATATATATATATATATATATATATATATATATATATATATATATACACATATATATATACATATATACATGTATATATCTATATATATATATATATATGTATATATATGTCTGCATTATATATATATGTATATATATATGTATATATATATATATATATATATATATATATATATATATATATATATATATATATATATGAAAAGGTAAGGATGTTTTGGGGGCTTCTATGGATTTGGAAAAGGCTTACGACAGGGTAGACAGGAAGGCAATATGGGGGCTACTGCAGATGTATGGGATAGGAGGACAGCTTTTAGGGGCAGTCAAGAGTTTTTACGAGAGTAATAAAGCTTGTTCTAGGATTAGAAATGGAGAGAGTGAGTGATTTGAGGTAAAGATAGGACTTCGTCAGGGATGTGTTCAATCTATTCATGGATGGGGTGGTGCAAGAGCTGAATGCAAGGGTGGTGGGTCAAGAGTTGGAGATGGTTAATGAAAATGGAGAAAAGTGGGAAATAACCCAGTTGTTGTTTACCGAAAACACTGCGCTTGTAGCAGGACCAGAGGAGGGATTGAGGAAGTTAGTGACAGAGTTTGAGAAGGTGTGTGAAAAAAGGAAGCTGAAGGTAAATGTGGGCAAATGTAAGGTGATGAGATGTACAAGGGGAGAGAGTGACAGCAGGCTGGAGGTGAGCATATACATATATATATATATATATATATATATATATATATATATATATATATATATATATATATTTAGATATATATATAAATATATATATATATATATATATATATATATATATATATATATACATATACATATACATATAATGGCCAATTACCCGGGCGGTGCTGCGGGTTCGTGAACAATCCCTAACTAACCATACCATACCTAACTTTAACACTTAACCCTAACCAAAATATTTTAAATTAAATATAGCTTTAAACACTCCCCCTCCTAGATGTGCGCCCCCCTACCCGAAGATTGGGAAACCCTAGTTTGAAAATACATGCATACACAAACACAAATATCATGTGCACATTCTTTTGCGTGCGTGTGTGAGTGTGTGTGTGGATTGACAATAAATGTCTACAGCTAAAAGGTGAAGAAATGTATCTACTTTATTTATCTTCAGAATATATACGGTTATAGGGGTTTATTTGGGAAAACATAGGAAGAGTTTGTAGATAATAAATTTCCTTCGCACTAAATTTAAATAGAAATAAGCAATATTTCAACATTTGGTAAAATAATACCATAATTTTACATTTGCATGATTTTTTATTACAAAAGCTATAATGTTATTTTGAAACATTAATTTAACAAATATATATAATATTTATTAACACATACAATGGTTTGTTTAATTATATTCTTATGTTTCAAAAATAATAACTTAAGGGGGGACTACAGTAATGGTGTGTTCCCTCACCAAAAACCACCTAACCTTAACCCTTAACCCTAACCAAAATAATTTTAATTAGATATAGCTTTAAACGCTCCCCTCCCAGGTGTGAGTCCCCGCTCCCGAAGTTGGGAAACCCTAGTTTGAAAATATATGCATACACAAACACAAATATCATGTGTACACATTCTTTTGTGTGCGTGTGTATGTGCATGTGTGTGTGTGTGTGGATTGACAATAAATGTCTACAGCTGAAAGGTGAAGAAATGTATCTAGTTTATTCATCTTCATAATATATAAAGGGGTTTATCTGCAAAAACCTAAGAGTTTGTGAATGAACTATTTCCGCCCGCACAAAAACTAAATGAAAATAACCAATATTCCAACATTTGGTAAAATTATACATTTTCCATAAACATGCTTTCTTCTTACAAAAGCTACCATGGTTTGTGGCAACATTAATTTCACAAATGTAAATTACATTAATGATACAATGGTTCGTTTAATCATATTAATTCTTAAGTCACAAAAAATACTACGCGACTTCAGGGGACACTACATAAACCTCCTAACTTTAACCCTTAGCCCTAACCAAAACATTTTTTTCGAAATTAAATATAGTTAATAAAGTACCTGGAGTGATAGCGTATCAGAACATATATGGTTATGGGGGTCTATCTCTAATACCCTTGGAGGAGTTCGTGTACAAACAAACAAATAAACAATCAGACAGACAGAGGCTACTACTTTATTATAATAGATACATACATATATATGTATATATATATATACATATATATATATGTATATATTATATATATACATATACACATATATGTACAGTATATACATGTATATATATATATATATATATATATATGTATGTATGTATGTATGTATGTATGTATGTATGTATGTATGTATGTATGTATGTATGTATGTATGTATGTATGTATGTATGTATGTATGTATGTATGTATGTATGTATGTATGTATTAGGGTGTAGTATCGTAACCATTTTTATAGCACATTTCAGGTTTTGTAGAGTAAACCACCTAAAATTTGGAAATATGGATGACAAAATCTGAAAAGATAGTGACACTTTTTGGGAGCAAAAGTCTACTTAAAACTGACTTCTCCCTAAGATTAGGCTGGTTATATTTAGTTATTATGGTTTTGGGTTCTGGAGCTAGAATTGGACAATTTTCTCACAGGAAGAAAATTTGCATTTTAACTCGTTATGTATCTATAGTTTAGGCATCTTTAGATTGGGGAATTCCTTCTATGTAAGCTACTCGGAGGGCACTATAGATTAATCGATGTATGATGAATTTACGAGATATTTACAGAATACTTACTATGACCCTCTTATGCCTTTACTTTTTTGTAGGAATTTCCCCTCTTGGACTACAGGTGGTAGGATTCCTAGTCCTATCTCCGTCCTATTTTTTATTACCTCGTACGACTCAAGTGGGAAAACTTGGTGGCAGCATTCTCTCCCCCCACCACAGGGTAGGCGAGAAAAGAAAGTGAATATTCAGAAAAATAGTACAGGACAGTAACAAGGGGTTGGAGGACTATGGTATTATCAATTAGGAAGATAACTCCCATGTAATTGACCATCACAAAGTCTCAAGGACCCGACAGGAAGGAATTTTACTGAATCTAATGCAGCCAGGTACATCCTTGTTTAAGTACTTCTAAAGATAATGTTTGAATCTGAACTTTAAAGAGAGTTATCGGACAGGGTCAGAAAATCCGAAGATATGAATAGCGAATTGACGAAGAAGGTATAAGGAGTTGATGCACTATTTCTTCTTGTATTAAAATACTCTACAAGAGGGTTTCGTACCTAAGGGTGCATGTTGAATAACATAGAATTTATGGAAATAATGACAAATATTTAAGGAACATTATCCAAGTAATACATAAAATTCTTCAAACTTTAAAATGATACAATGACCATGTCCAAAAGTAAAATGAAAATTCCGTATCAATTATTCTGTTCAATGGTGACCACATAATAGTCACTGGAACTAAAAGATTTGAAAAGTACCTTTGTGAAGAGTCCACGGCCAAGCGCACGATCGACCACGCACACATGAAAATACATACATACACACACGTACATACACGCACACACACATACAAACAAACACAGGTCAGTCAAAACGTGAACGAGCAGATTAAGGATAACATCTCAGTTTTCCTTAATCTATTTGTGACAAACTCTTTCAAAATGTCCACCAAATTAACTCCACCAAATCAATGAAAAGTATACAATTGCCAAATAACGTGATACAAATAGTATCCAATTTCATTTAGTCGAGACAATTTCCCATTCAGCACAGGGTAAGCGACAATCTCGACCAACTCTTTGGTAACAGTCACAGAAAAAAAGTAAGATAACTCATTAGATCATTTTCTTTCATTGTTAGAGACTTCCAGCTTTCAGAGCTCATTACTGTGTCAGTGTTGACAAAAGCTGAGGTCAAGAGGTATTGTGCCGTGCTTCAAGTTGCCATTAACTATTGAGCATGGGTCTCTAATGACAAGACAGGAAATTCATTTTTGTAGCAACATAGAATCCGTGTTTCAAATAAGAGGTTACAAATATACATGATACGAGTTTGATTTTTATTCAAAATAGATATGTATCTTTGGATTATGCATAAACACACGTTGTATCGTCTCCATAACTATGAAATAAATAGGTTGGATTGAGTGATGATGCAGAGCAAAAGCCTCGGCTGAGGCCCCAAGCTTCTTATGATGAGCTAATTTAAAAGATTATTATCGTCCATATCCAAGAGGCGCCTTGCACACGTGCTCACCAAGACACCTGTCGAAGCAGCACTTGTCCACGCCACTGCACGCTCCGTCATTCGAGCAGGTGATGGGAGGCCCAAAGATGCGAGGACACACGGGCCTCACTGGCGGGCACTGACCGGGCTTGACGATCTGCGTGGCGATGGGGTCGGCTGGTTGGTTGTTGCTCTCACAGCAGTAGGCCGCTCCTTCAGGAGTCTTGCACCAATAACGGCAGTTGCTACTGGGGGCGACAGGAGGAACAATTCCACCGCCAATCCCGTGACCCACGCCTTGGTGACCGAAAGGAGGTCTTCCGTCATGAGGTCTCCCTCCGAAGTGACCAGCACCTCCTAATCCAGGTGCCCCAAAGGGAAGGCCCTGTGCATGATGGGGACGTCCTCCGAAGAATCGAGTATTTGTAGCGCCGCCACTTCCGCTCGCAGCACCACTTTTAAGGTGTTTACCCGCCACCAAGACGAGGTAGGACATGAGCAAGGCACATAGGACTTTCATTCTGCAGGTCGGAGAATATCACGTGAACAATCGAAGATTCTTCCTAGAGGTAATTTTCTACTGAAAAGAGTGGATGCGCTGACAAGATGAGGGACACTGTACGTC
This sequence comes from Oratosquilla oratoria, assembly GCF_046742065.1. Taxonomy (NCBI): domain Eukaryota; kingdom Metazoa; phylum Arthropoda; class Malacostraca; order Stomatopoda; family Squillidae; genus Oratosquilla; species Oratosquilla oratoria. The sequence goes on from NC_134812.1 coordinate 28,917,052, forward strand.
CTCTTGTTACAATCTCAGACCAAGTGTGTCCGTCCACGTCTGCGGTGGCTTATATGGTGCGCAACGCTATTCACCTCTCCCCCCTCTCTTCCTCCCTCGTCCTCTTCGTGCACTAGCTCGCATGGAATGGAGCGGGATTCCCCCGGTTTTGCTCAGAGTTCAAAGGGGATTTTAGACTAACGTCATCGTCTTCGGTCTTTCCCCAATTATGGTTTGCGAAATTCAATCGGGAGCACAGGTTCATTTCCAATGTTCCTGTTGAAATTTCGCAAAGGTACATGCGCCCTTGCACCCACATCTACACACGCACTCGCATTCGCAGTTGTACCTGTATACGTGCAAGTACACTCACATGAGCATGTGTACGGCCATTTTGGTACACTGCAGGTGATACAGTCTTCCTACTTCATCACTCAGACTTAATCTGACTTCGGAAAGGGGTCTGTACGATGAGAAGAGTATCTTGAGTTTTAGGCCTGTTGAAACACATATGGCTGTATATTCAAATCGATCATACTGCCTTGGTATTAGCGCTGAAATGCAGCACTACTCTATTCTATCTCTAATGCCTGCCATTGCAGGGAAAGGTTGAAAAGTCACGAAAGTGTGGCTTGGTCTCTTGCCTATCACTTACCGGGAGTCGAATCAAGGCCTCTCATTCTTTTAGATATATTGTTTACCATGTCACAAGTAAAGTAGTGTTTTTGTCAAAGTTACTATACTGATAAAAATCACAATTTAGGAATGTGTGCCTAGTGTGATATGTCTATCCTGGCGTACATAAGTTTAATTATAATAATCTTAGACGGAACAGCACATTAGAAGCCCCTTCGTGAATGCATTGTAAAATACATCAGTTATAATGATAAATACCGTTGACTTCTATTAAACCTGACTCTTCGACCACTTGGATCAAATTTGCTACCATAAACTTCTCATTTTCACAGGGTTTTTTTTTTCTTTCTTTTTATGATTGTTGACAGATCAACCCACGTAATGATATACAATTCCATTCTCGTTCCTCCCTTCCTTCAGCTCCTCTTCTATCCCACCCCTTATGACTCGTCCTCTTCAGCTTCCCTTGGTGCCATGTGGGCATGATAATTGGCACTACAATTTCATTGTCCAATTGATCACCTTCAACCACCGCAGGGGTCGATTATTTCGTGGTAGGTGGTCCTCTTCCCAGCGTAGGTTGCCTCCTGGCCCAACCGACGGTGATTCTCAGTTCAACACCAGGAGTCTCCCGTTTGGGATCAAGATGAAAAAATATATAATACTAACCATTCCCCTACGACTCCTAGTGGTAATTTGATTGTAAAAATGCAACTTCACTACTATATATATATATATATATTATATATATATATATATATATATATATATATATATAATATATATATATATATATATATATATATACATACATATATATATATATATATATATATATATATATATATATATATATATATATATATATACATATATATATATATATATATATATATATATATATATATATATATATATATATATATATATATATATATAATTCAGCCAGAAAAAACGAATTAGACATCCCGGTCTAGGAAAGCATAATGGCAAATGAGGACAGAAAAAAGTTCTTTCGACAATAGCTTGTAGGTGTGGGGGAAGCCAGGCCCGCACAAGAAAGGAATTTTATTCCCTCTCTTGTTCCCACCGACAATCCCTTTTTCATTTCGATTACTATAGTCGGCACGGTTCGAATATTTTTGGTGGTTACCTGCCAACCGGCTTTTATTCCCGCCAACTTATTTTCATTTCGATTGTTTTGGTTGTCCAGTTCTCCCTACTTTCTGTGCTTCTTGCCGGCCAGCCGACCTTTATTCATACCCTCGTTTGCGCTGACCGGCCCATTTTTTTTTTTTTATTCATTAAGTCTGCAGTCTGTCAGAGTCCCCAGGAGTCTGCCCTTGTAGTCGTCGTATGTGCGTCTTCGTGGACCCAAGCGTCATGGTTTCTTTTACACACCAAAGACGATATTCAAGATGACACAACCACCATGTGTATGTATAAGGTGTGTGTGTGTGTGTGTGTGTGTGTGTAATAATAATGATAATAATAATGATAATAATAATAATAATAATAATATAATAATACTAATAAATAATAATAATAATAATAATAATAATAATAATAATAATAATAATAATAATAATAATAATAATAATAATAATAATAATAATAATAATAATAATAATAATGATGATAATAATAATAATAATGATAATAATGATAATGATGATGATTATGATGATGATGATGATGATGATGATGATGATGATGATGATGATGATGATGATGATGATGATGATGATGATGATGATGATGATGATGATGATGATGATTAATAAGAAGAAAAAAAGAAAAAGAAGTAATAATAATAATGATAATAATAATAACAATAATAATAATCATAATAATAATAACAATAATAATAATAACAATAATAATAATAACAATAATGATAATGATAATAATATTAACAATGATAATAATAATAATAATAATAACAATAAATAATAATAACAATAATAACAATAATGAAAATAATAATAATAACAATATTAACAATAACAATAATAACAATAATAACAATAATAACAATAATAATAATAATAATAATAATAATGATAATAATAATAATAATAATAATAATAATAATAATAATAATAATAATAATAATAATAATAATAATAATAATAATAATAATAATAATAATAATAATAATAATAATAATAATAATAATAATATAATAATAATAATAATAATAATAATAATAATGATAATAATAATAATAATAATAACAATAATAATAATATAATAATAATAATAATAATAATAATAATAATAATAATAATAATAATAATAATAATAATAATAATAATAATAATAATAATAATAAATAATAATAATAATAATAATAATAATAATAATAATAATAATAACAATAATAATAATAATGTTATTTTTATTGTAACATCAATCTGTGTCATGAGCATGTTTCTACCCGAGAGTGACCCTGCCCTGCGGAAAAACAACAAGTTGGGCGCAGAAGAATTGCCGATCGACGGCTCAACAAGGAGCGTCCCTCGAGGGGATAAGTCGCCGAAGAAGAGCGTCCCGAAGAACGGCTTGGGCAGCCATAATGGGACCGGCGCTCTCCGGAATTGACTCTCAGGGAAAGAGTCAAGTTCCTTCAAGGATCCATGGCTTGGGCAGCCATTAAGGGACTGACGCTCCCCGAAATCGACTCTAAGGACAAGAGTCCAATATGCTAAGGTCATTGAAGAGACCTTTTTGATATTAAAAAGCTGTTGTGTTGTTTTGTTTTGTTTTTTTTAAGGGCGTCATTACGAAACATGGAAAAGTCCAATGGGCTCTGAAAATTTTTGGGCGTATCTTAACTTGGTCTAAAAAGATTATGGGCTACAACACACTAAGGTCATTGAAGAGACCTTTTTGGCATTAAAAAGTTGTTATGGGCTTTCTTTTTTAAAGGGCTTCATCACGAAACTTGGAAAAGTCCAATGGGCTCTGAAAATTTTTGGGCGTATCTTTACTTGGGCCAAAAAGATTATGAACTACAACACGCTAAGGTAATTGAAGAGACCTTTTTGGTATTAAAAAGTTGTTATGGGCTTTCTTTTTTAAAGGGCTTCATTACGAAACATGAAAAAGTCAAACTGGCTCTGAAAAATTTTGGGCGTATCTTTACTTGGGCTAAAAAGATTAGTTGCAGGTCAGCAAGAGCCATAAGTCAACAAATTGAGTGAAATTATTTGGACTTCAATGGGCGTGCCCTCAGCTGAATAAAATTATTTGTTTTTTATCAAGAAATTGACGAAGAGCGAGCTTGACAATTTTCTTTTATGCTTTATTTATTTTTCCCCCTAGAGTAAGTTTCTTAAGTTATAGAATCACTTGGTATGAACCAAAAAATATTCTGAACAAAAATAATAAAAGAATCGGGATTCAGTGATATGAATCTTCAGAGCTAAGGCTTCAACAGTCATGTTTGTTTTATCAGTAACCATAGCAACCAACCACGTGCTGCTTGCTTTTGCGACTTCGTCTGAGTGGGACCGACTTTGGTTACAACCTTTTGTTTTTCAAATTTTCAAATGTCAAATTACTATTGCGTTAAGAAGATGAATGACGAACGAAGAGAAGCTGAACCTATACGATTGATAGATGCATTGTTGATATGTTCTTGCGGAATTCTACAATATTGTAACAGAGGTCGTTTCTACTCAGTCGAATTAATTAGCGGAGGCAGATAGTATACTGGCCTAGTGTGCCACCAATATGTCCCACCGGCTCCCAACTGATATTTTGTCCATGGAATCGCCAGACGATTTTATTAAGCTATATCCATGCATTTATTTATTTTGTTTATTATTATTTATGCTGTTATGTTGTTTTATTTATTTATTTATTCATTTATTTATTTTTGCATCCGACCTAGTTATGGACCAAAAGGTCTACTGTCGGCATGATCCTCCTTTGTAATCCTTTGTAATCCTTTCTCTCCTCGTTTCTCACTCTATTCAACTTAGGAACTCCTATTATATTTCTCAGGCACCTCATCTCAAACACATTAAAACTCCTCCTCTCTTCCTTCCTCATGTTCCATGTTTCTGCCCCGTACAGGAAGAAAATTTGGTTTTTAACTCATTATGTATCTAATGTTGGGTAATTTCAGATTGAGGAATTCCTTCTTTGTAAGCTACTCGGAGGGCACTATAAGTTAATCGATATATGACGAATTTACCGAGTACTTCCTATGGAAGAATATGCCCTCACCTTTTTCGTTGTATGTTATGGATTCAATCCCTATGCCTCTATACCCCTTACCAGGTAGTCATTGATTGGTTTATTGCATTTGAGCTAACACAATTCTCCCATCTTTGTGTCAAGCTCTGTGTCTCATTAGTTGTGAGTAATTTACTACTCTACCCATGATTTTCTTGGTTGTAATAAGGATTAGTTTTGTTGAAAAATGTGAAGATTATATTCATTTGACAAAGTGCTAAAACGGAAATAAAAATAAATAAATAGATAAAAGAGTAAGTAGAGGGTAATTTTTATTTTTACTGGTAAAGTATTTCCCCTACTAGATTAGGGGCTCTGTCAGACTATTTGTTTTATTAAATGTATGATTAATTTTGATATAATTTAGCACTCATTATATTCCATTGACTTCACGTGTATTATTTCTGTTTTATACTAACGGGCGTTTCTATTATTAATTTCCAGGGTTAAGATTAGTGCACTCTAGCCAGTGAGTTAACAGTGGACTTCTATTTTGTTGGTATTCACTACCAAACCTACCCTAAAGGGGCATTTAGACGGCCAAACGGTTTGACAAACCCGGTTTGTCAAACAAGTGTTTGAAGTGATATTTCACCGTGTGAATAGGATATTTGGTTGTCAAACACTTTCGACAAACGTGTTTGACGACCAAATGTCCCATTCACACGGTCAAACATCACTTCAAACACTTGTCTGACAAACCGGGTTTGTCAAAGTGTTTGACCGTGTAAATGGCCATTAATGTAAGAATCTTTGGTGCGAGTGGTTGATGAATGTAGCACCATCAGCATAATGGAGCTTATCGATTAATGTGGTCGTGTGGTTTATCGTACACATTCTGGCATGTTAAAAACATAATATCGAGGATGATAGGGAAACGCACTGAATCTTTTCTTAAATTGAAATATTTCCGTTGCCGTCATATTCAGTAAATAAGATTGGTTGGTATTATCAAAAAGTACAAATTCTGAACCATGCATCTGTTTTGCGCTGAAACCACCCTCGGTGTCGACAAAGCCTGAGGCAAACCCGTTTTTTTGTCTCTCCATCAACTCAGTCCCAGCCTCATAATAATACTATACCTCCTCCTCCTCCTCCTCCTGCTCCTGCTCCTCCTCCTCCTCCTCCTCCTCCTCCTCCTCCTCCTTCTCCTTCTCTTCCTCCTTCTCCCCGATTTCTCTCACGACCAGAATTGAGCTTATTTTCTTCTTCACAGTCTCCCAACTTTAAAAATATATCCACGAAACTTTCCAAAGTTTCCCATCAGTCAGGCCCAGAGGACGGAGAGAAGAGACTTTGCAATCAATAAAGAAATTACTTCCATCCTCTTCCAACCACGTGACTACTTAGGGGTTGGCGGAGGTGGGCGATATTGTTCATATGGGCGAGGTTCAGGTGAATATTGTTTAGCTCGGTTTAGCTTAGGTTTAGATTAGGTTAAGGGACGTCAGGTTTAGGTTAGGTTAGGGTCTGTTAAAGTACGTTACGTTAGGTAAAGTTAGGTTACGTTAGGTTTGGTTTGGTTTTTCTTAGTTTTGGGTAGTTGAGGTCCCAGTTTTAGAATAATGTAAATTATTGGACACAGTCATTAGCAGAGAAATAAAGGAAGAACTAGTCTGAATTTATTCACAACAAAATCTATGTAGGGGACAATGGCCGCTGGTGTGTAAGAAAAATAACAAGTTGAGCACTCCGATTAGTAGAGAATGATGCCTGACAAATGGATATTTTTATTTATTCTACTATAAACACATCCAAAATTAAATTGAATGTCCAATAATAACTTACTACCGACCATTAGTCTATCATAGTTGCCATCATTATCGAGTAAATCTTAATTATAACAATTAAGATCTGTTGTCTTAATCACTTTTTCCCTCAACTGACCAGACTAAATGATGGTCATTATGTGCCGTTGAGAATCAAGCCAAATCCTTCTCAGTTGCAAAGGTGATTGCAGAGAATGCCCTCCGTCGACGTCTTTTACTAATTCGTTTATCTATTAATTTATTTTCAAAAGCGATATCGTTTCCAGAGGAAAAACTCTTGTAATGATATTTTGCTTCTCTGATGCACTGGAAATCAAAATGACCCCAACATGACCTTAGGTGACTATCGGTGCCCGTCACGAGCCCCTGACAAAGGTAGAGGACTTTAGCTGCAATAGCTGACCACTTCCTGGGGCACACTCTTTCATACTAACTTTACAAGAAACATCAGTCATGAAATAAACTTTTACGGTTCCAGGAATTTCGTAGGTTAGATTTGAAGGTTACAACAAAAATAGTGAATGTAATTAACAATTTATTTGCAATAAATAGATTTTTTTGTACAAAATTCTTGAGAAGAAGATTGGGAAGGAGACCTTAGGCTTTCATCGTCCATATCCTAGAGGCGCCTTGCACACGTGCTCACCAAGACACCTGTCGAAACAGCACTTGTCCACGCCACTGCACGCTCCGTCATTCGAGCAGGTGATGGGAGGTCCGAAGATACGTGGGCACACGGGCCTCACTGGTGGGCACTGACCGGGCTTGACGATCTGTGTTGCGATGGGGTCGGCTGGTTGGTTGTTGCTCTCACAGCAGTAGGCCGCTCCTTCAGGAGTCTTGCACCAATAACGGCAGTTGCTGCTGGGGGCGACGGGAGGAACAACTCCACCGCCGATTCCGTGACCGACGCCGCCGACTACGGGATGGCCTTGGTGACCGAAAGGAGGTCTTCCGACATGTGGTCTCCCTCCGAAGTGACCAGCACCTCCAAGACCAGGGGCTCCGAAGGGAAGACCTTGTGCATGAGGGGGATGTCCTCCAAAGAATCGAGTACCTGCAGCTCCACCACTTCCACTCGCAGCATTACCCTTGTCGTCTTTGAGTTTCTTACCCGCCACCAAGGCGAGGGACATGAGCAGGACGCACAGGACTTTCATTATGAAGGTCAGTGATTAGCAGAGTAGAAACCTTTCACAATGAAAACTTCTGCGGGAAAATAAGGCGTATATGATGCTCGGCTGCTTCCTCGCTGTGTTGCGCAGATGAAGCTGGAAGGTCGTGTGTGTCTGCTCTCGTCCCGCTTTTGCTTATATATCGGATACCGGTCCCACTATTCCCTCCCTCCACCCCGTTCCTCACCTCCCCGTTTGCTACTCTCAGTTTTAAAGAACTGGTATTCCCTCCGCTTTGCCTCACCTCCTACTTGTCGAGGGGATTTTCTGTTCTACGTCATAACAGATCTTTCCTGGAAACAGGGTTCAAAATGTGTAAAGTCTTCAGAGATTGACGAGGGGTTCACTTAGTTGCTATATAGGCGAATATATCAACACACGCACGTGTTTCATACTCGTGTATATATATATATATATATATATATATATATATATATATATATATATATATATATTATATATATACATACATACATACATATATATTTTTATATATATATATATATATATATACACACACATATATATATATATATATATATATATATATATATATATATATATATATATATGAAAAGGTAAGGATGTTTTATGGGCCCTTATGGGTTTGGAAAAGGCTCATGACAGGGTAGAAAGGAAGTCATTGTGGGAGGTACTGCAGATATATGAGATAGGAGGAAACCTTTTAAGAGTAGTCAAGAGTTTTTACAAGAGTAGTAGGTCTTGTGTTAGGATTGGGAATGGAGAGAGTGAGTGATTTGAGGTAATGGTTGGACTTCGTCAGGGGTGTGTTATGTCGCCCTGGCTGTTCAATCTATACATGGATTGGGTCAGGAGTTGGAGATGGTTAAAGAAAATTAAGAAAAGTGGGAAATAACCCAATCTTTGTTTGCTGAAAACACTGCGCTTGTAGCAGGATCAGAGGAAGGATTATGGAAGTTAGTGACAGAGTTTGAGGTACGTGAAAAAAGGAAGCTGAAGATAAATGTGGGCAAATGTAAGGTGATGAGATGTACAAGGGGAGAGAGTGACAGCAGGCTGGAAGTGAGCATATATATATATATATATAAATATATATATATATATATATATATATATATATATATATATATATATATATATGTATGTATGTATATTTATATATATATATATATATATATATATATATATATATATATATATATACAGATAAATATACTAGCCAATTACCCGCGCGGTGCTGCGAGTTCGTGAACAATCCCTAACCTAACCATACCACACCTAACTTTAACCCTTAACCCTAACCAAAATATATTTAAATGAAATATAGCTTTAAACACTCCCCCTCCTAGATGTGCCTCCCCCCCTACCCGAAGGTTGGGAAACCCTAGTTTGAAAATACATGCATACACAAATACAAATATCATATGCACATTCTTTTGCGTGCGTGTGTGAGTGTGTGTGTGGATTGACAATAAATTTCTATAGCTAAAAGGTGAAGAAATGTATCTACTTTATTTATCTTTAAAGTATATATGGTTATAGGGGTTTATTTGGAAAAAACTAGGAAGATTTTGTAAATGATAAATTTCCGCCGCACTAAAATTAAATGAAAATAAGCAATATCTAAACATTTGGTAAAATTATGCAATCATTTTACATTTGCATGATTTTTTCTTGCAAAAGCTATCATGGTTTGTGGTAACATTAATTTCACAAATATAAATGATATTCGTGAACACATACAATGGTTTGTTTAATTATATTGATTCTTATGTTAGAAAAATAATAACTTAATGTGGGACTACAGTAGTGGCGTGTTCCCTCACCATAAACCACCTAACTTTAACCCTTAACCCTAACCAAAATATTTTTTTTTATTAAATATAGCTTTAAATACTCCTCCTCGCAGGTGTGCAATCCCCCTCCCGAAGCTGGGAAACCCTAGTTTGAAAATATATGCATACACAAACACAAATATCATGTGTACACACTCTTTTGTGTGCGTGTGTATGTCTACAACTAAAAGGTGAAGAAATGTTTCTACTTTATTTATCTTCAGAATATATAAAGTTATAGGGGTTTCTCTCCAAAAACGTAAGAGTTTGTGAATGAACTATTTCCGCCCGCACAAAAATTAAATAAAAATAACCAATATTTCAACATTTGGTCAAATTATACAATCACTTTCCATAAACATGCTTTCTTCTTGTATGTATGTATGTATGTATGTATGAATGTATGTATGTATGTATGTATGTATTAGGGTGTAGTATCGTAACCATTTTTGTATCACATTTCAGGTTTTGTAGAGTAGACCAATCAAAATTTGGAAATAAAGATGAAAAAATCTGAAAAAATAGTGACACTTTTTGGGACCAAAAGCCTACTTAAAACTGACTTCTCCTTAGGATTAGGCTGGTTATATTTAATTATTATAGATTTTGGCTCTGGAGCTAGAATTGGGCCATTTTCTCACAGGAAGAAAATTTGCATTTTAACTCGTTATATAACTAAGGTTTAGGCATTTTTAGATTGAGAAATTCCTTCTATGTAAGCTACTCGGAGGGCACTATAAATTAATCGATGTATGATGAATTTAAGTGGTATTTACAAAGTACTTCCTATTACCCTCTTATCCCTTTACTTTTTTTAGGAATGTACCCTCTGGGGCTACAGGTAGTAGGATTAGTCCTATCCCCGTCCATTTTTTGTCACCTCGTACGACTCAAGTGGGAAAACTTGGTGGTAACATTCTTTTCCCCCACTACAGGGTAGGCAAAAAAAAGAAAGTAAATATTCAGAGAAATAGTACGGGACAATAACAAGGGGTTGGGGGACTATGGTATTATCAATTCAGAAGACAACTCCCATGTAATTGACCATCACAAAGTCTCAAGGACCCGACAGGAAGGAATTTTACTGAATCTAATGCAGCCAGGTACATCCTTGTTTAAGTACTTCTAAAGATAATGTTTGAATCTGAACTTTAAAGAGAGAATTATCGGACAGGGTCAGAAAATCCAAAGATATGAATAGCGAATTGACGAAGAAGGTATAAGGAGTTGATGCACTATTTCTTCTTGTATTAAAATACTCTACAAGAGGGTTTCGTACCTAAGGGTGCATGTTGAATAACATAGAATTTATGGAAATAATGACAAATATTTAAGGAACATTATCCAAGTAATACATAAAATTCTTCAAACTTTTAAAATGATACAATGACCATGTCCAAAAGTAAAATGAAAATTCCGTATCAATTATTCTGTTCAATGGTGACCACATAATAGTCACTGGAACTAAAAGATTTGAAAAGTACCTTTGTGAAGAGTCCACGACCAAGCGCACGATCGACCACGCACACATAAAAATACATACATACACACACGTACATACACACACACACAACCACACTCACACACACAAACAAACACAGGTCAGACAAAACGTGAACGAGCAGATTAAGGATAACATCTCAGTTTTCCTTAATCTATTTGTGACAAACTCTTTCAAAATGTCCACCAAATTAACTCCACCAAATCAATGAAAAGTATACAATTGCCAAATAACGTGATACAAATAGTATCCAATTTCATTTAGTCGAGACAATTTCCCATTCTACACAGGGTAAGAGACAATCTCGACCAACTCTTTGGTAACAGTCACAGAAAAAAAAAATAAGATAACTCATTAGATGATTTTCTTTCATTGTTTGAAACTTCCAGCCTTCAGAGCTCATTACTGTGTCAGTGTTGACAAAAGCTGAGGTCAAGAGGTACTGTGCCGTGCTTCAAGATGCCATTAACTATTGAGCATGGGTCTCTAATGACAAGACAGGAAATTCATTTTTGTAGCAACATAGAATCCGTGTTTCAAATAAGAGGTTACAAATATACATGATAGGAGTTTGATTTTTATTCAAAATAGATATGTATCTTTGGATTATGCATAAACACACGTTGTATCGTCTCCATAACTATGAAATAAATAGGTTGGATTGAGTGATGATGCAGAGCAAAAGCCTCGGCTGAGGCCCCAAGCTTCTTATGATGAGCTAATTTAAAAGATTATTATCGTCCATATCCAAGAGGCGCCTTGCACACGTGCTCACCAAGACACCTGTCGAAGCAGCACTTGTCCACGCCACTGCACGCTCCGTCATTCGAGCAGGTGATGGGAGGCCCAAAGATGCGAGGACACACGGGCCTCACTGGCGGGCACTGACCGGGCTTGACGATCTGCGTGGCGATGGGGTCGGCTGGTTGGTTGTTGCTCTCACAGCAGTAGGCCGCTCCTTCAGGAGTCTTGCACCAATAACGGCAGTTGCTACTGGGGGCGACAGGAGGAACAATTCCACCGCCAATCCCGTGACCCACGCCTTGGTGACCGAAAGGAGGTCTTCCGTCATGAGGTCTCCCTCCGAAGTGACCAGCACCTCCTAATCCAGGTGCCCCAAAGGGAAGGCCCTGTGCATGATGGGGACGTCCTCCGAAGAATCGAGTATTTGTAGCGCCGCCACTTCCGCTCGCAGCACCACTTTTAAGGTGTTTACCCGCCACCAAGACGAGGTAGGACATGAGCAAGGCACATAGGACTTTCATTCTGCAGGTCGGAGAATATCACGTGAACAGTCGAAGATTCTTCCTAGAGGTAGTTTTCTACTGAAAGAAGTGGATGCGCTGACAAGATGAGGGACACTGTACGTCCTCTTGTTGCAATCTCAGACCAAGTGTGTCCGTCCACGTCTGTCTGCGGTGGCTTATATGGTGCGCAACGCTATTCACCTCTCCCCCCTCCCTTCCTCCCTCGTCCTCTTCGTGCACTAGCTCGCATGGAATGGAGCGGGATTCCCCCGGTTTTGCTCAGAGTTCAAAGGGGATTTTAGACTAACGTCATCGTCTTCGGTCTTTCCCCAATTATGGTTTGCGAAATTCAATCGGGAGCACAGGTTCATTTCCAATGTTCCTGTTCAAATTTCGCAAAGGTACATGCGCCCTTGCACCCACATCTACACACGCACTCGCATTCGCAGTTGTACCTGTATACGTGCAAGTACACTCACATGAGCATGTGTACGGCCATTTTGGTACACTGCTGGTGTTACAGTCTTCCTACTTCATCACTCAGACTTAATCTGACTTCGGAAAGGGGTCTGTACGATGAGAAGAGTATCTTGAGTTTTAGTCCTGTTGAAACACATATGGCTGTATATTCAAATCGATCATACTGCCTTGGCATTAGCGCTGAATTGCAGCACTACTCTATTTTATCTCTAATGCCTGCCATTGCAGGGAAAGGTTGAAAAGTCGCGAAAGTGTGGCTTGGTCTCTTGCCTATCACTTACCGGGAGTCGAATCAAGGCCTCTCATTCTTTTAGATATGTAGTTTACCATGTCACAAGTAAAGTAGTGTTTTTGTCGAAGTTACTATATTGATAAAAATCACAATTTAGTAATGTGTGCGTAGTGTGATATGATTGTCTATCCTGGCGTGCATAAGTTTAATTATGATTATCTTAGACGGAACGGCACATTGGAAGTCCCTTCGTGAGCGCATTGTAAAATACATCAGTTATAATGATAAATACCGTTGACTTCTGTTAAACCTGACTCTTCGAGCACTTGGATCAAATTTGCTATCATAAACTTCTCATTTTCACAGCATTTTTTCTTTCTTTTTATGATTGTTGACAGATCAACCCACGTAATGATATACAATTCCATTCTCGTTCCTCCCTTCCTTCAGCTCCTCTTCTATCCCACCCCTTATGACTCGTCCTCTTCAGCTTCCCTTGGTGCCATGTGGGTATGATAATTGGCACTACAATTTCATTGTCCAATTGATCACCTCGAGTCACCGCAGGGGTTGATTATTTCGTGGTAGGTGGTCCTCTTCCCAGCGTAGGTTGCCTCCTGACCCAACCCACGGTGATTCTCAGTCCAACACCAGGAGTCTCCCGTTTGGGATCAAGATGAAAAATATATAATAATAACCATTCCCCTACGACTTCTAGTGGTAATTTGATTGTAAAAATGCAACTCCACTATTATATGTATATATATATATATATATGTATATGTATATATAAACATATATATATAAATATATAAATACATATATACATATATATTATATATACATATACATATATGTATATATATATACATATATATATATATATATATATATATATATATATATACATACATATATACATATATAACAATAAATATAATTCAGCCAGAAAGAACGAATTAGACATCCCGGTCTAGGAAAGCATAATGGCAAATGAGGACAGAAAAAAGTTCTTTCGACAATAGCTTGTAGGTGTGGGGGAAGCCAGGCCCGCACAAGAAAGGAATTTTATTCCCTCTCTTGTTTCCACCGACAATCCCTTTTTCATTTCCATTACTATAGCCGGCACGGTTCGAATATTTTTGGTGGTTACCTTCCAACCAGCTTTTATTCCCGCCAACTTATTTTCATTTCGATTGTTTTGGTTGTCCAGTTCTCCCTACTTTCTGTGCTTCTTGCCGGCCAGCCGACCTTTATTTATACCCGCGTTTGCGCTGACCGGCCCATTTTGTTTTTTTATTCATTAAGTCTGCAGTCTGTCAGTCCCCAGGAGTCTGCCCTTGTAGTCGTCGTCTGTGCGTCTTCGTGGACCCAAGCGCCCAAGACCCGGAGCCCTTCGTGGTTTCTTTTACACACCAAAGACGATATTCAAGATGACACAACCACCATGTGTATGTATAAGGTGTGTGTGTGTGTGTGTGTGTGTGTGTGTGTGTGTGTGTGTGTGTGTGTGTGTGTGTGTGTGTGTGTGTGTGTGTGTGTGTGTGTGTGTGTGTGTGTGTAATAATAATGATAATAATAAAAATGATAATAATAATAATAATAATAATAATAATAATAATAATAATAATAATAATAATAATAATAATAATAATAATAATAATAATAATAATAATAATAATAATAATAATAATAATAATAATAATAATAATAATAATAATAATAATAATAATAATAATAATAATAATAATGATAATAATGATAATGATAATAATAATAATAATAATAAAATAATAATAATAATAATAATAATAATAATAATAATAACAATAACAATAATAATACAAATAATAATAATAATTATATTAATAATAATAATAATTATAATATAATAATTATAATAATAATAATAATAATAATAATAATAATAATAATAATAATAATAATAATAATAATAATAATAATAATAATAATAATAATAATAATAATAATAATAATAATAATAATAATAATAATAATAATAATAATAATAATAATAATAATAATAATAATAATAATAATAATAATAATAATAATAATAATAATAATAATAATAATAATAATAATAATAATAATAATAATAGTAATAATAATGATAATAATAATGATAATAATAATAATAATAATAATAATAATAATAATAATAATAATAATAATAATAATAATACTGTTATTTTTATTGTAACATCAATCTGTGTCATGAGCATGTTCCTACCCGAGAGTGACCCTGCCCTGCAGAAGACCAAGAAGTTGGGCGCAGAAGAATTTCCGATCGACGTCTCAGCAGGGAGCGTCCCTCCAGGGGGTCAGACGCCGATGAAGAACGTCCCGAAGAAGAGTGGCTTGGGCAGCCACAATGGGAACGGCGCGGCGCTCCCCTTAAATGACTCTAAGGACGAGAGTCAAGTCCCGTTCAAGATGACATGGCTTGGGCAGCCATAAAGGGACCGACCTTACCCGTTATTGACTCTATAGGCAAGAGTCGAATACGCTAAGGTCATTGAAGAGACCTTTTTGGCATTAAAAAGCTGTTATGGGCTTTCTTTTTTAAAGGGCTTCATTACGAAACATGGAAAAGTCCAATAGGCTCAGAAAATTTTTGGTCGTATCTTTACTTAGGCTAAAAAGATTATGGGCTACAACACGCTAAGGTCATTGAAGAGCCCTTTTTGGCAGTAAAAAGCTGTTATGGGCTTTCTTTTTTAAAGGGCTTCATTACGAAACATGGAAAAGTCTAATGGGCTCTGAATTTTTTTTGGCGTATCTTTACTTGGGCCAAAAAGATTATGGGCTACAACACGCTAAGGTTATTGAAGAGACCTTTTTGGCATTAAAAAGCTGTTATGGACTTTCTTTTTTAAAGGGCTTCATTACGAAACATGGAAAAGTCTAATGAGCTCTGAAATTTTTTTTGGCGTATCTTTACTTGGGCTAAAAAGATTAGTTGCAGGCCAGCAAGAGCCATAAGTCAACAAATTGAGTGAAATTATTTGGCCTTCAATGGGCGTCCCCTCAGCTGAATAATTTTTTTTTTTTTTTTTATAAAGAAATTGACGAAGAGCAAGTTTGACAATTTTCTTTTATGCTTTATCTATTTTTTCCCCTAAGGTAAGTTTCTTAAGTTATAGAATCACTTGGTATGAACCAAAAAATATTGTGAAAGAAAATAATAAAAGAATCGGGATTCAGTGATATGAATCTTCAGAACTAAGGCTTCAACAGTCATGTTTGTTTTATCAGTAACCATAGCAACCAACCACTTCTCGCTAGCGTGCTGCTTGCTTTTGCGACTTCGTCTGAGTGGGACCGATTTTAGTTACGATCTTTTGTTTTTCAAATTAAAATGTCAAATTATTACTGCGTTTTAAAGTGAAAAGATGAATGACGAACGAAGAGAAGCTGAACCTATACGATTGATAGATACATTGTTGAGATGTTCTTGCGGAATTCTACAATATTGTAACAGAAGTCGTTTCTACTCAGTCGAATTAGCGGAGGCAGGTGCCACCAATAAGTCCCATTGGCTCCCAACAGATATTTCGTCAATGCAAACGCCAGACGATTTTTTTAATCTATAACCATGCATTTATTTATTTTGTTTATTATTATTTATGCTGTTATGACGTTTTATTTGTTTATTTATTTATTTATCATTATTGTAATTTATTTTCGCATCCGACCTTGGTATGGACCAAAAGGTCTCCTGTCAGCATGATCCTCCTTTGTAATCCTTTGTAATCCTTTCTCTCCTCCTCATTTCTCACTCTATCCATACTTCTCAGGCACCTCATCTCATACACATTAAAACCCCTCCTCTCTTCCTTCCTTATGGTCCATGTTTCTGCCCCGTACAGGAAGAAAAATTTGTTTTAACTCATTATGTATCTAATGCTGGGTAATTTCAGATTGAGGAATTCCTTCGTTGTAAGTTACTCGGAGGGCACTATAAGTTAATCGATGTATTACAAATTTACAAGATATTTACAGAGTACTTCCTATGGAAGAATATGTCCTCACCTTTTTCGTTGTATGTTTTAGATTCAATCCTTATACCTCTATGCTCCTTACCAGGCAGTCATTAATTGGTTTACTGCACTTCATCTAACACGTGTCTCCCATCCTTGTGTCCAGCTGTTTCTCATTAGTTATGAGTAATCTTTTACTCTACCCGTGATCTTCTTGATTGTGGTAAAGATTATTTATGTCAGAAAATGGGAAGTTTATATTCATTCAAAAAGGTGCTAAAACGGAAATAGAAATAAATAGATAAATAAATAAAAGAGTGAGTAGAGGGTAATTTTTATTTTTACTGGTAAAGTATCATCCCTACTAGATTAGGGCTCTGTCAGACTATTTGTTGTATTAAATGTAAGATTAATTGTGATGTAATTTAGCACTCAGTATATTCCATTGACTTCACATGTATTATTTCTGTTTTATACTAACGGGTCTTTCTGTTACTTATTTCCAGGGTTAAGATTAGTGCACTCTAGCCAGTGAGTTAATAGTAGACTTCTATTTTGTTGGTATTCACTACCAAACCTACCCTAAAGGGGCATTTAGACGGCCAAACGGTTTGACAAACCCGGTTTGTCAAACAAGTGTTTGAAGTGATATTTCACCGTGTGAATAGGATATTTGGTTGTCAAACACGTTCGACAAACGTGTTTGACGACCAAATGTCCCATTCACACGGTCAAGCATCACTTCAAACACTTGTCTGACAAACCCGGTTTGTCAAAGTGTTTGACTGTGTAAATGGCCCTTAATGTAAGAATCTTTGGTGCGAGTGGTTGATGAATGTAGCACCATCTGCATACTTGAGCTTAACGATGTGGTCGTGTGGTTTCTCGTACACATTCTGGCATGTTAAAAAACATAGTATCGAGGATGATAGGGAAACGCGTTGCCGTCATATTCAGTAAATAATATTGGTTGGTATTATCAAAAAGTAAAAATACTGAACCATGGATCTGTTTGCGCTGAAACCACCTCGGTGTCGACAAAGCCTGAGGCAAACCCGGTTTTTTGTCTCTCCATCAACTCAGTCCCAGCCTCATTCGAATCCAACCTCCTCCACCTCCTCCTTCTTCTACTCCTCCTCCTCCTCCTCCTCCTCCTCCTCCTCCTCCCGATCCTCTCACGACCAAAAGTGAGCTTATTTTCTACTTCACAGGCTCCCAACTTTAGAAACATATCCACGAAACTTTCCAAACTCTGCCATCGGTCAGGCCCAAAGGACGGGGAGGAGAGGCTTTGAAATCAATAAAGAAATTCTTTCCATTCTCTTGGGGTTTGGCGGAGGTGGGTGGGATTGTTCGTATGGGCGAAGTTGAAGTGGATATTGTTCAGCTGTGTTTAGCTTAGGTTTAGACATTAAGGGACGTTAGGTTTAGGTTATGTTAGGGTACGTTAAAGTAAGTTACGTTAGGTAAAGTTAGGTTACGTTAGGTTTGGTTTGGTTTTTCTTAGTTTTGGGTAGTTTAGGTCCCAATTTTAAAATAATGTGAATTATTGGACACAGTCATTAGCAGAGAAATAAAGGAAGAACCAGTCAATTTATTCACAACAAAATCTACGTAGGGAAAATGGCCGCTGGTGTGTAAGAAAAATAACAAGTTGAGCACTCCGATTAGTAGAGAATGATGCCTGACAAATGGATATTTCTATTTATTCTACTATAAACACATCCAAAATTAAATTGAATGTCCAATCATAACTTACTACCGACCATTAGTCTATCATAGTTGCCATCATTATCGAGTAAATCTTAACTATAACAATTAAGATCTGTTGTCTTAATCACTTTTTCCCTCAACTGACCAGACTAAATGATGGTCATTATGTGCCGTTGAGAATCAAGCCAAATCCTTCTCAGTTGCATAGGCGATTGGAGAGAATGCCCTCCGGCGACGTCTTTTACTTATTCGTTTATCTATTAATTTATTTTCAAAAGCGATATCGTTTCCAGAGGAAAAACTCTTGCAATAGTATCTTGCTTCTCTGATGCACTGGAAATCAAAATGACCCCAACATGACCTTAGGTGACTATCGGTGCCCGTCACGAGCCCCTGACAAAGGTGGAGGATTTTAGCTGCAATAGCTGACCACTTCCTGGGGCACACTCTTTCATACTAATTTTATCAAGAGACATCAGTCATGAAATAAACTTTCATGGTTCCAGGAATTTCGTAGGTTAGATTTGAAGGTTACAACAAAGATAGTGAATATAATTAACAATTTATTTGCAATAAATAGATTTTTTTGTACAAAATTCTTGAGAAGAAGATTGGGAAAGAGACCTTAGCCTTTCATCGTCCATATCCAAGAGGCGCCTTGCACACGTGCTCTCCAAGACACCTGTCGAAACAGCATTTGTCCACGCCACTGCACGCTCCGTCATTCGAGCAGGTGATGGGAGGTCCGAAGATACGTGGGCACACGGGCCTCACTGGTGGGCACTGACCGGGCTTGACGATCTGTGTTGCGATGGGGTCGGCTGGTTGGTTGTTGCTCTCACAGCAGTAGGCCGCTCCTTCAGGAGTCTTGCACCAGTAACGGCAGTTGCTGCTGGGAGCGACAGGAGGAACAACTCCACCGACGATCCCGTGACCGACGCCGCCGACTACGGGATGGCCTTGGTGACCGAAAGGAGGTCCTCCGACATGGGGTCTCCCTCCGAAGTGACCAGCACCTCCAAGACCAGGGGCTCCGAAGGGAAGACCTTGTGCATGAGGGGGATGTCCTCCAAAGAATCGAGTACCTGCAGCTCCACCACTTCCACTCGCAGCATTACCCTTGTCGTCTTTGAGTTTCTTACCCGCCACCAAGGCGAGGGACATGAGCAGGACGCACAGGACTTTCATTATGAAGGTCAGTGATTAGCAGAGTAGAAACCTTTCACAATGAAAACTTCTGCGGAAAAATAAGGCGTATATGATGCTCGGCTGCTTCCTCGCTGTGTTGCGCAGATGAAGCTGGAAGGTCGTGTGTGTCTGCTCTCGTCCCGCATTTGCTTATATATCGGATACCGGTCCCACTATTCCCTCCCTCCACCCCCTTCCTCACCTCCCCGTTTGCTACTCTCAGTTTTAAAGAACTGGTATTCCCTCCGCTTTGCCTCTCCTCCTACTTGTCCAGGGGATTTTCTGTTCTACGTCATAACAGATCTTTCCAAACAGGGTTCAAAATGTGTAAAGTCTTCAGAGTTTGACGAGGGGTTCACTTAGTTGCTACATAGGCGAATATATCAACACACGCACGTGTTTCATACTCGTGTATATATATATATATATATATATATATATATATATATATATATATATATATATATATATATATATATATATATATATATATATATATATATATGAAAAGGTAAGGATGTTTTTTTTTGGGCTTTTATGGATTTGGAAAAGGCTTACGACAGGGTAGACAGGAAGGTAATGTGGGAGGTACTGCAGATGTATGGGATAAGAGGAAAGCTTTTAAGAGCAGTCAAGAGTTTTTACGAGAGTAGTAGAGCTTGTGTTAGGATTAGAAATTGAGAGAGTGAGTGATTTGAGGTAATGGTTGGACTTCGTCAGGGGTGGTGCGAGAGCTGAATGCAAGGGTGGTGGGTCAGGAGTTGGAGATAGTTAAAGAAAATGGAGAAAAGTGGGAAATAACCTAGTTGTTGTTTTGTGAAAACACTGCGCTTGTAGCAGGATCAGAAGAGGGATTGAGGAAGTTAGTGACATAGTTTGAAAAGGTGTATGAAAAAAGAAAGCTGAAGATAAATGTGGGCAAATGTAAGGTGATGAGATGTACAAGGGGAGAGAGTGACAGCAGGCTGGAAGTGAGCATATATATATATATATATATATATATATATATATATATATATATATATATATATATATATATATATATATATATATATATAAATTTATACTAGCCAATTCCCCGCGCGTTGCTGCGAGTTCGTGAACAATCCCTAACCTAACCATACCACACTTAACTTTAACCCTTAACCCTAACCAAAATATTTTAAATGAAATATAGCATTAAACACTCCCCCTCCTAGATGTGCGCCCCCCTACCCGAAGGTTGGGAAACCCTAGTTTGAAAATACATGCATATACAAACACAAATATCATGTGCACATTTTTTGCGTGCGTGTGTGTGTGTGTGGATTGACAATAAATGTCTACTGCTAAAAGCTGAAGAAATGTATCTTGTTCATTTATCTTCAGAATATATATGGTTATAGGGGTCTATTTGGAAAAACCTAGCAAGAGTTTGTAAATAGTAAATTTCCGCCGCACTGAAATTAAATGAAAGTAAGCAAGATTTAAACATTTGGTAAAATTATGCAATTATTTTACATTTCCATGATTTTTTCTTGCAAAAGCTATCATGGTTTGTGGTAACATTAATTTCACAAATATAAATAATATTTATGAACACATACAATGATTTGTTTGATTATATTGATTCTTATGTTACAAAAAAAAAATAATAACTTAAGGGGGAACTACAGTAGTGGCGTGTTCCCTCACCATAAACCACCTAACTTTAACCCTTAACCCTAACCAAAATATTTTTTTAATTAAATATAGCTTTAAATACTCCCCCTCCCAGGTGTGCAACCCCCCTCCCGAAGTTGAGAAACCCTAGTTAGAAAACATATGCATACACAAACAAATATCATGTGTACATATTCTTTTGTGTGCGTGTGTATGTGCATGTGTGTGCGTGTGTGGATTGACAATAACTGACTACAGCTGAAAGGTGAAGCCATGTATCTAGTTTATTTATCTTCAGAATCTATAAAGTTATAGGGGTTTATCTGCAAAAACGTAGGAGTTTGTGAATGAACTATTTCCGCCCGCACAAAAATTAAATGAAAATAACCAATATTTCAACATTTGGTAAAATTATACAATAATTTTCCATAAACATGCTTTCTTCTTACAAAAGCTATCATGGTTCGTGGCAACACTAATTTCACGAATGTAAGAAATAATTATAGATACATACAATGGTTTGTTTAATCATATTAATTCTTAAGTCACAAAAAATACTACGCGACTTCAGGGGATGCTACATAATCCTACATATACCTCCTAATCTAACCCTTAACCCTAACCATTTTTTTTCGAAATGAAATATAGTTATCCAAGTACCTGGAGTGATAGGGTATCAGAATATATATGGTTATGGGGGTCTATCTCTGAAACCCTAGGAGGAGTTCGTGTACAAACAAACAAATAAACAATCAGATAGACAGACCGAGGCTACTACTGTACTTTATTATAATAGATATATACATATATATGTATGTATGTATATACATATATATACATACACATATATACATACATATATATACATATATATACATACATACATATATATACATGCGAAACTAGTCAGGAATAAACTCAAGACTAAGACTCCTGTGTTTCCTATTCCGCTTACATCAACCTGTCAGAATGTCTCAACAAATCAATATATATATATGTGTATATATATATATATATATATGTATATATATGTGTATATATATATATATATATATATAAATATATATATATATATGATCACTGTTAACCCACTATCGGAGAAATAATAACGGAAAATACAGAGAAACTGTATATTTCGACTACTCTCTGTAGTCCTCTTCTGTAGTCCTCTTCACAAACTCCTACGTTTTTGCAGATAAACCCCTATAACTTTATGTATTCTGAAGATAGATAAACTAGAAACATTTCTTCACCTTTCTGCTGAAGAGGACTACAGAGAGTAGTCGAAATATACAGTTTCACTGAACTTTCCGTTATTATTTCTCCGATAGTGGGTTAACAGTGATCTTTTACAAATGTGTTATAACATAATAGTTTCCAATATATATATATGTATGTATGTATGTATGTATGTATGTATGTATGTATGTATGTATGTATGTATGTATGTATGTATGTATGTATGTATGTATGTATGTATGTATGTATATATGTATGTATGTATGTATGTATGTATGTATGTATGTATGTATGTATGTATGTATGTATGTATGTATGTATGTATGTATGTATGTATGTATGTATGTATGTATGTATGTATGCATTAGGGTGTAATATCGTAACCATTTTTATAGCACATTTCAGGTTTTGTAGAGTAGACCACCAAAAATTTAGAAATAAAGATGAAAAAATCTGAAAGAATAGTGACACTTTTTGGGAGCAAAAGTCTACTTAAAACTGACTTCTTAGGATTAGGCTGGTTATATTTAGTTATCATAATTTTTGGTTCTGGAGCTAGAATTGGGCAATTTTCTCACAGGAAGAAAATTTGCATTTTAACTCGTTATGATTAAGGAATTCCTTCTATGTAAGCTACTCGGAGGGCACTATAGATTAATCGATGTATGATGAATTTACGAGATATTTACAGAATACTTACTATGACCCTCTTATGCCTTTACTTTTTTGTAGGAATTTCCCCTCTGGGGCTCCAGGTAATAGGATTCCTAGTCCTATCCCCGTCCCATTGGTGGCAGCATTCTTTTCCCCCACCACAGGGTAGGCGAAAAAATAAGGTGAATACTCAGAGAAAAAGTACAGGACAGTAACAAGGGGTTTGGGGACTATGGTATTATCAATTAGGAAGATAACTCCCATGTAATTGACCATCACAAAGTCTCAAGGACCCGACAGGAAGGAATTTTACTGAATCTAATGCAGCCAGGTACATCCTTGTTTAAGTACTTCTAAAGATAATGTTTGAATCTGAACTTTAAAGAGAGAATTATCGGACAGGGTCAGAAAATCCAAAGATATGAATAGCGAATTGAAGAAAGAAGGTATAAGGAGTTGATGCACGATTTCTTCTTGTATTAAAATACTCTACAAGAGGGTTTCGTACCTAAGGGTGCATGTTGAATAACATAGAATTTATGGAAATAATGACAAATATTTAAGGAACATTATCCAAGTAATGCATAAAATTCTTCAAACTTTTAAAATGATACGATGACTTTGTCCAAAAGTAAAATGAAAATTCCGTATCACTTATTCTGTTCAATGGTGACCGCATAATAGTCACTGGAACTAAAAGATTTGAAAAGTACCTTTGTGAAGAGTCCACGACCAAGCGCCGATCGACCACGCACACATAGAAATACATACATACACACACGTACATACACGCACATACAACCACACACACACACACACACACACACAAACAAACACAGGTCAGAAAAAACGTGAACGAGCAGATTAAGGATAACATCTCAGTTTTCCTTAATCTATTTGTGACAAACTCTTTCAAAATGTCCACCAAATTAACTCCACCAAATCAATGAAAAGTATACAATTGCCAACTAACGTGATACAAATAGTATCCAATTTCATTTAGTCGAGACAATTTCCCATTCTGCACAGGGTAAAGAACAATCTCGACCAACTCTTTGGTAACAGTCACAGAAAAAAAAAATAAGATAACTCATTAGATGATTTTCTTTCATTGTTAGAAACTTCCAGCCTTCAGAGCTCATTACTGTGTCAGTGTTGACAAAAGCTGAGGTCAAGAGGTACTGTGCCGTGCTTCAAGTTGCCATTAAAAATTGACGCCGATGATGAGCGTCCCAATGGGACCGGCGCTCCCCTTAAATGACTCTAAGGACGACAGTCAAGTCCCGTTCAAGATGGCATGGCTTGGGCAGCCATAAAGGGACCGACGTTACACGTTATTGACTCTAAGGGCAAGAGTCTAATATGCTAAGGACATTGAAGAGACTTTTTGGGCATTATAAAGCTGTTATGGGCTTTCTTTTTTAAAGGGCTTCATTACGAAACGTGGAAAACTCTAATGGGCTCTGAAAATTTTTGGGCTTATCTTTACTTGGACTAAAAAGATTAGTTGCAGGCCAGCAAGAGCCATAAGTCAACAAATTGAATGAAATTATTTGGGCTTCAATGGGCGTGCCCTCAGCTGAATAAAATCCTTTCTTTTTTATAAAGAAATTGACGAAGAGCGAGACTGACAATTTCCTTTTATGCTTTATTTATTTTTCCCCCTAAGGTAAGTTTCTTAAGTTATAGAATCACTTGGTATGAACCAAAAAATGATTGTGAACAAAAATAATAAAAGAATCGGGATTCAGTGATATGAATCTCCAGAACTAAGGCTTCAACAGTCATGTTTGTTTTATCAGTAACCATAGCAACCAACCACTTCTTGCTAGCGTGATGCTTGCTCTTGCGACTTCGTCTGAGTGAAGCCGACTTTGGTTACAATCTTTTTTTTTCAAATTTTCAAATGTCAAATTACTATTGCGTTAAGAAGATGAATGACGAACGAAGAGAGGCTGAACCTATACAATTGATAGATACATTGTTGAGATGTTTTTACGGAATTCTAGAATATTGTAACAGAAGTCGTTTCTACTCAGTCGAATTAGCGGAGGCAGGTGCCACCAATAAGTCCCAGTGGGTCCCAACTGATATTTCGTCCATGGAATCGCCAGACGATTTTATTAAGCTATACCCATGCATTTATTTATTTTGTTTATTATTATTTGTGCTGTTATGATGTTTTATTGTTTAATTGTTCATTTATCATTATTATAATATATTTTCGCATCTGACCTAGTTATGGATAAAAAGGTCTCCTATGGGCATGATCCTCCTTTGTAAGCCTTTGTAATCCTTTCTCTCTTCCTCATTTCTCACTCTATCCAACCTAGTAACCCCTATCATACTTCTCAGGCACCTCATCTCAAACTCATTAAAACTCCTCCTCTCTTCCTTCCTTATGTTCCATGTTTCTGCTCCGTACAGGAAGAAACATTGATTTTTAACTCGGTATGTATCTAATGTTGGGTAATTTCAGATTGAGGAATTCCTTCTTTGTAAGCTACTCGGAGGGCATTATAAATTAATCGGTGTATGACGAATTTACAAGATATTTACCGAGTACTTCCTATGGAAAAATATGCCCTCACCTTTTTCCGTTGTATGTTATGGATTCAATCCTTATGCCTCCTTGCTCCTTACCAGGCAGTCATTAATTGGCTTACTGCATTTCAACTAACACGTGTCTCCCATCCTTGTATCAAGCTGTTTCTCGTTAGTTGTGAGTAATTTTTACTCCTGATTTTCTTGATTGTGGTAAAGATTATTTATGTTAGAAAATATTAGAAAAAGTTTATACTAATTTAAAAAGGTGCTTAAACGGAAATAGAAATAAATAAATAAATAAACAAAAGAGTGAGTAGAGGGTAATTTTTATTTTTACTGGTAAAGTATCGTCCCTACTATATTAGGGCTCTGTCAGACTATTTGTTTTATTAAATGTAAGATTAATTGTGATATAATTTAGCAATCAGTATATTCCATTGAATTCCCATACATTATTTCTGTTCGATACTAACGGGTCTTTCTGTTATTAATTTCCAGTGTTAAGATTAGTGCACTCTAGCCAGTGATTTAACAGTAGACTTCTATTTTGTTGGTATTCACTAACAAACCTACCCTAAAGGGGCATTTAGACGGCCAAACGGTTTGACAAACCCGGTTTGTCAAACAAGTGTTTGAAGTGATATTTCACGGTGCGAATAGGGTATTTGGTTGTCAAACACGGTCGACAAACGTGTTTGACGACCAAATGCCCCATTCACACGGTCAAACATCACTTCAAACACTTGTCTGACAAACCGGGTTTGTCAAAGTGTTTGATCGTGTAAATGGCCCTTAATGTAAGAATCCTTGGTGCGAGTGGTTGATGAATATAGCACCATCTGCATACTTGAGCTTAACGATAAATGTGGTCGTGCGGATTCTGGTACACATTCTGGCATGTTAAAAACAATATCGAGGATGATAGGGAAATGTACTGCATCTTTTCTTGAATAGAAATATTTCCGTTGCCGTCATATTCAGTAAATAAAATTGATTGGTGTTATCAAAAAGTAAAAATTCTGAACCATGCATCTGTTTGCGCTGAAACCACCCTCGGTGTCGACAAAGCCTGAGGCAAACCCGGTTTTTTGTCTCTCCATCAACTCAGTCCCAGCCTCATTCTAATCCAATACCTCCTCCTCTTCCTCCTCCTCCTCCTCCTCCTCCTCCTCCTCCTCCTTCTCCTTCTCTTCCTCCTTCTCCCCGATCCTCTCGCGACCACAAGTGAGCTTATTGTCTTCTTCAGAGGCTCGCAACTTTAGAAATATATCCACGAAACTTTCCAAACTTTGCCATCAGTCAGGCCCACAGAACGGGGAGAAGAGGCTTTGAAATCAATAAAGAAATTCTTTCCATTCTCTTCCAACCACGTGACTACTTAGGGTTTGGCAGAGATGGGTGGGATTGTTCGTATGGGCGAGGTTGAAGTGGATATTGTTCAGCTGGGTTTAGCTTAGGTTTAGATTAGGTTAAGGGACGTTAGGTTTGGGTTATGTTAGGGTACGTTAAAGTACGTTACGTTAGGTAAAGTTAGGTTACGTTAGGTTTGGTTTGGTTTTTCTTAGTTTTGGGTAGTTTATGTCCCAGTTTTAGAATAATGTGAATTATTGGACACATTCATTAGCAGAGAAATAAAGGAAGAACCAGTCAATTTATTCACAACAAAATCTACGTAGGGGACAATGACCGCTGGTGTGTAAAAAAAATAACAAGTTGAGCACTCCGATTAGTAGAGAATGATGCCTAACAAATGCATATCTTTATTAATTTTACTATAAACATATCCAAAATTCAATTCAATGTCCAATCATAACTTACTACCGACCATTAGTCTATCATAGTTGCCATCATTATTGAGTAAATCTTAACTATAACAATTAAGATCTGTTGTCTTAATCACTTTTTCCCTCAACTGACCAGACTAAATGATGGTCATTATGTGCCGTTGAGAATCAAGCCAAATCCTTCTCAGTTGCATAGGCGATTGGAGAGAATGCCCTCCGGCGACGTCTTTTACTTATTCGTTTATCTATTAATTTATTTTCAAAAGCGATATCGTTTCCAGAGGAAAATCTCTTGTAATGATATCTTGCTTCTCTGGTGCACTGGAAATCAAAATGACTCCAACATGACCTTAGGTGACTATCGTTGCCCGTCACGAGCCCCTGACAAAGGTGGAGGATTTTTGCTGCAATAGCTGACCACTTCCTGGGGCACACTCTTTCATACTAATTTTATCAAGAAACATCAGTCATGAAATAAACTTTCATGGTTCCAGGAATTTTGTAGGTTAGATTTGAAGGTTACAACAAAGATAGTGAATGTAATTAACAATTTATTTGCAATAAATAGATTTTTTTGTACAAAATTATTGAGAAGATTGGGAAGGAGACCTTAGGCTTTCATCGTCCATATCCAAGAGGCGCCTTGCACACGTGCTCTCCAAGACACCTGTCGAAACAGCACTTGTCCACGCCACTGCACGCTCCGTCATTCGAGCAGGTGATGGGAGGTCCGAAGATTCGCGGACACACGGGCCTCACTGGTGGACACTGACCGGGCTTGACGATCTGTGTTGCGATGGGGTTGGCTGGTTGGTTGTTACTCTCACAGCAGTAGGCCGCTCCTTCAGGAGTCTTGCACCAATAACGGCAGTTGCTACTGGGGGCGACAGGAGGAACAACTCCACCGCCGATCCCGTGACCGACGCCGCCGACTACGGGATGGCCTTGGTGACCGAAAGGAGGTCTTCCGACATGGGGTCTCCCTCCGAAGTGACCAGCACCTCCAAGACCAGGGGCTCCGAAAGGAGGACCTTGAGCATGAGGAGGATGTCCTCTAAAGAATCGAGTGTTTGCAGCTCCACCACTTCCACTCGCAGCATTACCCTTGTCGTCTTTGAGTTTCTTACCCGCCACCAAGGCGAGGGACATGAGCAGGACGCACAGGACTTTCATTATGAGGGTCAGTGATTAGCAGAGTAGAAACCTTTCCCTATGAAAACTTCTGCGGGAAAATGAGGTGAATATGATGCTTGCCTCCTTACACGCGGTGTTGCGCAGATGAAGCTGGAAGGTCGTGTGTGTCTGCTCTCGTCCCGCCTTTGCTTATATAGCGGATATCGGTCCCACTATTCCCTCACTCCACCCCCTTCCACACCTCCCCGAATGCTACTCTCAGTTTTAAAGAACTGGTATTCCCTCCGCTTTGCCTCACCTCCTACTTGTCCAGGGGACTTTCTGTTCTACGTCATAACAGATCTTTCCTGGAAACAGGGTTCAAAATGTGTAAAGTCTTCAGAGTTTGACGAGGGGTTCACTTAGTTGCCAAATAGGCGAATATATCAACACACGCACGTATTTCGTACTCGTATATATATATATATGTATATATATATATGTATATATATATGTATATATATATATATATATATATATATATATATATATATATATATATATATTTGAAAAGGTAGGGATGTTTTTTGGGGGCTTTTATGGATTTGGAAAAGGCTTACGACAGGGTAGACAGGAAGGCAATGTGGGAGCTACTGCAGATGTATGGGATAGGAGGAAAGCTTTTAAGAGTAGTCAAGAGTTTTTATGAGAGTAGTAGAGCTTGTGTTAGGATTAGAAATGGAGAGAGTGAGTGATTTGAAGTAATGGTTGGACATATTCAGGGATGTGTTATGTCGCCTTGGCTGTTCAATCTATACATGGATGGGGTGGTGCAAGAGCTGAATGCAAGGGTGGTGGGTCAGGAGTTGGAGATGGTTAAAGAAAATGGAGAAAAGTGGGAAATAAGTCGGTTGTTGTTTGCTGAAAACACTGCTCTTGTAGCAGGATCAGAGGAGGGATTGTGGAAGTTAGTGACAGAGTTTGAGGTTTGTGAAAAAAGGAAGCTGAAGATAAATGTGGGCAAATGTAAGGTGATGAGATGTACAAGGGGAGAGAGTTACAGCAGGCTGGAAGTGAGCATATATATATATATGTATATGTATATATACATATAAATATATATATATGTATATATATATGCATATATATATATATATACATATACATATACATATACATTTACATATACATATACATATACTAGCCAAATTACTCTCGCGTTGCTGCGAGTTCGTGAACAATCCCTAACCTAACCATACAACACATAACTTTAACCCTTAACCCTAACCAAAATATTTTTAATTGAAATATAGCTTTAAACACTCCCCTTCCTAGATGTGCGCCCCCTACCCGAAGGTTGGGAAGCTCTAGTTCGAAAATACATGCATACAAAAACACAAATATCATGTGCACATACTTTTGCGTGTGTGTGAGTGTGTGTGTGGATTGACAATAAATGTCTGCAACTAAATAGTGAAGAAATGTATCTACTTTATTTATCTTCAGAATATATACGGTTATAGGGGTTTATATGGAAAAACCTAGCAAGAGTTTGTAAATAATCAACTTCCGCCGCACTAACATTAAATTAAAATAAGCAATATTTCAACATTTGGTAAAATTGTGCAATTATTTTACATTTGCATGATTTTTTCTTGCAAAAGCTATCATGGTTTGTGGCAACATTAATTTCACAAATATAAATAATATTTATGAACACATACAATGGTTTGTTTAATTATATTGATTCATATGTTACAAAAATAATAACTTAAGGTGGGACTACAGTAGTGGCGTGTTCCCTCACCATAAACCACCTAACTTTAACCCTTAACCCGAACCAAAATATTTTTTTAATTAGATATAGCTTTAAATAGTCCCCCTTCCAGGTGTGCAACCTCCCTTCCGAAGTTGGGATACCATATTTTGAATATATATGCATACACAAACACAAATATCATGTGTACACATTCTTTTGTGTGCGTGTGTATGTGCATGTGTGTGTATGTGGATTGACAATAAATGTCTACAGCTGAAAGGTGACGAAATATTTCTAGTTTATTTATCTTCAGAATATATAAAGTTATAGGGGTTTATCTGCATAAACATAGAAGTTTGTGAACGAACTATTTCCGCCCACACAAAAATTAAATGAAAATAACCAATATTTCAACATTTGGTAAAATTATACAATCATTTTCCATAAACATGCTTTCTTCTTACAAAAGCTATCATGATTCATTAATTTCACAAATGTAAATAATATTTATGGATACATACAATGGTTTGTTTAATAATATTAATTCTTAAGTCACAACAAATACTACGCGACTTCAGGGGATACTACATAAACCTCCTACATAACCTCCTAACTTTAACCCTTAACCCTACCTATTTTTTTTTTTTTTTCGAGTACCAAGTACCTGGAGTGATAGGATATCAGAATATATATGGTTATGGGGGTCTATCTCTAAACCCTAGGAGGAGTTCGTGTACAAACAAACAAATAAACAATCAGACAGACAGACAAAGGCTACTACTTTATTATAGTAGATATATACAGATATATGTGTATGTATATATATATACATATATATATATATATTGATAAGTATTTTAGACAAATTATTTGGATGATGGAGAACATAAACACAAGGGAAGGCTCGGAACCCTAAACACTCTAACGTTTCGTTCGCGTAGAACTTCTTCAGAGAGTGTATGCAGAACTGCAATTGAAGTTTATGTACTAAATCTAATTATCTTTTCGGACACTTGGGAAAGGTCGTTTTTCTGGCGTGTTTTAGAATTAAAATACTAGTTTCTTTAGCTAAATTGATAAACCCTCCTCGATGATTCGATGAATTATTAGTAGAAATATATGCTGATTCAACAATTCTTCTAGTGAATTTATCAAAACCTTTATGTAGCACTTCAGCTTCTCTCCAGTTTGGTAAATGATCGAATTTTTCTGCATGAACTACTAAAGAATTAGATGTCCTATGTGCTTTTATGTCGTTTTTATATTCATAAATTCTTTTTTCTAATCCCCTTGACGATTCGCCATAATAAGCCATTGAGCAACTATTGCACGGGATTTTGTATACGACGCTGTTTTCGGAATTGGTTCTCTTTTCAGAAGTCTTTATTAAATCACCTATCCTCTTGTTAGTTATTTTAGCTATGTTTATACCCGATTTTGTTAAATATTTGTCTATTATTGGTGACGTTTCTGAGCCAGGTACTGATATAAGATTTGTATTATTTTTATCATTTCTCTCTTTCTTTCCGCGATTGTAAATATTTATTGCTTTTCTTTTTGTTCTTTTCAACATTCCCTCTGGATATCCAAGTTTGTCAAAGGTTTTCATAATGTAATCAAATTCGCCTTCTAGGTATTCATTACTACAGATTCGTAGTGCCCTGAGAAAAAATCCTATTACTATACCACTCTTTGTCCTATCATCATGTGCGGAGAAGTAATGTACTAAATCCTCTTTGTTTGTTTCCTTTCTGTGTGCTGAGAAAGTTACAGTTTTTCCCACTCGTCGTATTGACGTATCTAGGAAGGGCAATTGTCCGTTTTGTTCCTCTTCTACGGTGAACTGAATATCGCTGTTGACCGCGTTAAGCATTCTCACTTTATTATTTACATTGGTGTTTTCGGGGATGATTGCGAGGACGTCGTCTACATATCTAAACCAGTGTGATCCCCTACCATTGATTCTGATGAAGTTTTCTTTTTCTAATAACTCCATATATAGACAGGCCATCACTGCACTTAAAGGACTACCCATAGCGAGACCTCTATGTTGTTCATATTCGTCACCATTAAAAGTAAACGCACCAAAATTTACGCATAAATCTATCAATTCTATATAATCTTGTTTTCTTATGGGTAGGTCAGTATCGTTCATATCTTTTATTACTCTCTTTACTGCTTCTAACGCACCGTTAGTGGAAATATTTGTATATAAGGCCTTGACATCATAGCTTACTAACTTTTTCCCCGTGAAATCTAAATCTTTTAGTCTTGTCAAAAGATCGTTAGAATTTTTCAAATGTGTATTGCTGATCGATCCCATTGCCTGTGATAGCGGTTTGGCTAGACATTTCGCTAGTCAGTGGGGTGTACTGCCAACCCCTGAAGTTATGGGTCGCATTGGAACGTTGGGTTTGTGAATTTTTGGAATACCGCGCATTCTGGGAGGATTGGGGTATTCCTCCAGAAGTCCCATTAATTTCTTTCCTTTTTCAGTTTTATTATTTTTTTTACCCATAAGAAAACAAGATTATATAGAATTGATAGATTTATGCGTAAATTTCGGTGCGTTTACTTTTAATGGTGACGAATATGAACAACATAGAGGTCTCGCTATGGGTAGTCCTTTAAGTGCAGTGATGGCCTGTCTATATATGGAGTTATTAGAAAAAGAAAACTTCATCAGAATCAATGGTAGGGGATCACACTGGTTTAGATATGTAGACGACGTCCTCGCACCCACATCTATACACGCACTCGCATTCGTAGCTGTACCTGTAAACGTGCAAGCACACTCACGCGAGCATGCGTTCGGCCATTTTGGTACACTGCAGATGGTACAGTCTTTCTCCTTCATCACTCAGACTTAATCTGACTTTGGAAAGAGGTCTGTACGATGAGAAGAGTATCTTGAGTTTTAGGCCTGTTGAAACACATATGGCTGTGAACGCAACTTAAAGCCAGTATATTCAAATCGATCATACTGCCTTGGCATTAGCGCTGAATTGCAGCACTGTTCAATTCTATTTCTAATATCTGCCATGGCACGGAAAGGTTGAAAAGTCACGAAAGTGTGACACGAGCTGTTGCCTACCACTTACCGGGAGTCGAATCAAGTCCTCTCACTCTTTTAGATATATTGTTTACCATGTCACAAGTAAAGTAGTGTTTTGGTCGAAGTTACTATATTGATAAAAGTCACAATTTAGGAATGTGTGCGTAGTGTGATATTATTGTCTATCCTGGCTTACATAAGTTTAATTATAATTATATTAGATGGAACGGCACATTGGAAGTCCCTTCGTGAGCGTATTGTAAAATACATCAGTTATAATGACAAATACCGTTGACTTCTGTTAAACCTGACTCTTCGAGCACTTGGATCAAATTTCATTGTCCAATTGACCACCTCCAACCAATGTAGGGGTCGCTTATTTCGTGGTAGGTGGTCCTCTTCCCAGCGGCGGCTGCCTCCTGGCCAAACCGACGGTGATTCTCAGTCCAACACCAGGAGTCTCCCATTTGGGATCAAGATGAAAAAAAATATATATAATGATAACCATTCCCTTACGACTCCTAATGGTAATTTGATTGTAAAAATGCAAATCCACTATTATATATATATAACAATAATTATAATTCACCAAGAAAGAACGAATTAGACATCCCGGTCTGGGAAAACATAATGACAAATGAGGACGAAAAAAGTTCTTTCGGCAATAGCGTAGGTGTGGGGAACCCAGGCACGGACAAGAAAGCAATTCCAGAGGAGAGACCTTGAAGTCGCAAAAGAAACTCCTCCACACTCCTCCACTCAAGGGGCGGGGGAGATGGTGGCATTGTTCATATGGGGGAGATGGTAGTGCATATTGTTTAGTTGGGTTAAGGTTAGAATTATGTTTAGGTTTAAGCTCAGGTTAGGGGATGTTAGGGGAGGGGAGGT
>NC_134812.1:28956717-28959217 GCF_046742065.1 Oratosquilla oratoria
TGTCACTCGAGCATACAAATATAAGAAAGTTTCACTCAACTTATATCTCTCTTGATAGTGTATTGGGCTAAGCCACTGCCGCTTTGTCAGGGGTGAGCTGAGTTCGAGTCCTCGGCTCTACCAAGTTTCAATTTCCAACGTATGCCTCCTTCGAGCTATTCTCAGTCTCGACTCCGATGACATGGAGTTAAAAGTGCTTTGGAGTTGAAAAGATATTAATCTGTTCACTGGAAACCATTCAGCATATGTATAAACTTTCCCACATGCGCATACTAGCGACTACACTATCATAGTGGGGATGGGTTGAACGCAATATTTCGTGTATGTGGATGTCACTCGAGCATACAAATAAAGAAAATTGTGCTCAACTTATATCTTTCTTGATAGCGTATTGGCCTAAGTCACTGCCGCTTTGTCACGGGTGAGCCGAGTTCGAGTCCTCGGCTCGACCACGTTTCAGTTTCCAACGTATGCCTCCTTCGAGATACTCTCAGTCTCGACTGCGATGGCATGGAATTAAAAGTGTTTTGGAGTTGAAAAGATATGAATCTGCTCACTGGGAACCATTCAGTGTATGAATATGTATATATATATATATATATATATATATATATATATATATATATATATATATATATATATATATATGTTCCTCCTGTCGCCCCCAGCAGCAACTGCCGATACTGGTGCAAGACTCCTGAAGGAGCGGCCTACTGCTGTGAGACCAACAACCAACCAGCCGACCCCATCGCAACACAGATCGTCAAACCCGGTCAGTGCCCACCAGTCAGGCCCGTGTGTCCGCGCATCTTCGGACCTCCCATCACCTGCTCGAATAACGGAGCGTGCAGTGGTGTGGACAAATGCTGCTTCGACAGGTGCCTTGGAGAGCACGTGTGCAAGGCGCCTCTAGGATATGGACGATGAAAATCTAAGATCTCCTCCCCAATCCTGCTCTCAAGAACTTTGTTCCTATTGCAATTCGGCACATCTGCAACATTGCACTGACTCCATGATATATATATGCCATGCCCATACAAATCATACTTTTTTATACATAGTACAACAATCTATTTATTGGAAATAAACTGTTAATTATATTCATTGTCTTTGTTGTAACCTTCAAATCTAACCTATGAAATCCCTGAAACCATGAAAGTTTATTTCATGACTGTGATGCTTCTTGTAGAGTTAGTATGAAAGAGTGTGTCCCAGGAGGTGGTGAGCTATTGCAGCCAAAGCCTCTACCATTGTCAGGGGCTCGTGACGGCTACCGTTAATCACCTAAGGTCATAATGAAGTCATTTTGATTATCAATGCATCAGAAATACAAGATGTTATTGTCAGAAACGATATCGCCCTTGAAAATGAATAAATAAATAGATAAGTGAATAAGTAAAAGACACCACCGCAGGGCACTCTCTCCAATCACCTTTGCAACTGAGAAGGATTTGGCTTGATTCTCAACGGCTATTAATGACCATTTCATAGTCTGGTCAGCTGCGGGAAAAGGTGATTACGACAACGGATCTCAACAACTATCGTTAGGCTTTAGTCGATAATGATGGCAACTATGATAGATTAATGGTCGCTAGGAAGTTATTATTGGGTATTAGATTTCATTGTAGATGTGTTTATAGTAGAATCAATAAAAATATATACATTTGTCAGGCATCATTCGCTACTAATCGGAGTGCTCATTTTATCAATTTTGAAACACCAGCGGCCATTGTCCCCTATATATAGATTTTGTTCTGAATAAATTCTGACGACTTTATTCATCATAAAAATTGCGTCCAAATGTGTCTTTATATTATATTTATCTGAGCAATCATCAATTTGTTTTGAGCTTTAGTTGTAGGACGAGAAAGAGAAGCGCTTTACGTTTAGACTGGCTCTTCATTTATTTTTCGGTTAATGACTGTATCCAAAAATCGTCATTATTTCAAAACTCGGACCTCAACTACCCAAAACTAAGAAAAACCAAACCAAACCTAACGTAACCTAACTTTACCTGACGTAACTTACTCTAACGTACCCTAACTAACCTAATCCTGACGTAACCTAACCTAAATCTAAGCTAAACCCAGCTAAACAATATCCACTTCAACCTCGCCCATACGAAAACTTCCACCCACCTCCGCCAACCCCTGAGTAGTCACGTTGAAATATATTCTAAAATTTTCATCATTAGTATATTCTAAACCTGTTATTGTTCCTACACATTAAAGTTATGACTTATAGTACCTTCTAAAGTTGTCATTATTTGTATATTCTCAACTTGTCATTATTAGTATATTCTAAATTTGTCATTGGTAGTATATTCCAAACTTTTCATTATTAGTATACATTGAAGTTATCATTAATAGTACCTTCTAAATGTATCAATATTAGTTTATTCTAAACTTGTTTATACTAAAAATAATATAAACTTGTCAGTATTAGTATATCCTAAACATGTTATAATCATTATATTCTAAACTTGTCATCATTAGTGCAT
>NC_134812.1:28964217-28969217 GCF_046742065.1 Oratosquilla oratoria
CTGATGAAATGGGTTGTTAAAAATTATATTAAAGATGAGATAAAGGCAATGGGTGCTGACAGCACGGCAATCGATATTGGGTACAAGAATGAAGACATAACAGGGCTGGATTGTCAATTATATCGTTTTTGCATCTAAATGAGCTTCCTTTGAGGCACCTGTGCAGGATATATATTGTTTCAACAGAAAGTGGAAATAAATGGAAAATGGAGAAAAAAAAATGTAAAGCCATATCCAGCAGTGAAATTCTACCAGTGTCACCAAATGGTTTTCACTGTATTACTAAAGGAGCTCCTTTTCACGATATACATGTGAATGAGCATAGTCGGGACCAAACTTACCTGTGCTTAATTATCAATGCTATTAGAATTGACGATGATCTCCTACATATGAACGAAACCAGGGCCAACATCTCATGCAAAATGACTCATCACTGCCAGCAGAATATATCAGTTTTATATGGCAACAGAAAAACCTAATAATGATTTTATGTCCTCACAGAGTTTTTTGTGTGTCATTATGGGCCCATCTGATTCCACATCAAATTCACTACAAAGTTATCGGAGGGATCTAAACATCTGAAGCAGATCAATTTTCTGCCAATACTTTCACCTTCCAGTGAATGCCTACTGGGCCCATCCTGAGACCGTCCTTTGGCAATGCTCTCAGAGATCATTTTTGTGTCAGTGTTGTCAAAAACTGAGGTCAAGGGAATGTGGCGTGCTTCAAGTCGCTAGCAACTGTTGAGTATGGGTCTCTAATAACAAGACAGAAAATTGATTTTTGTAGACAAATAGAATTCGTATTTCAAATAAATGGTTACAAATATGCATGATGCTAGTTTAATATTTATTCAAAATTAATATATATATATCTTTGGATTGTACAAAAACGCACATTGTGTCGTCTCCATGAGTATGAAGTAAATAGGTTGGATTCATTGACAATGTAGAGGAAAAGCCTCGGGTGAAGCCCCAATCTTCTTTTGATGAGCTACTTTAAAGATTCTTATCGTCCATATCTAAGGGGTGCCTTGCACACGTGCTCACCAAGACATCTGTCAAAGCAGCATTTGTCCACGCCACCACAGACCCCGTCGTTCGAGCAGGTGCTGGGAGGCCCGAAGATTCGTGGGCACACGGGCCTGACGGGCGGACACTGACCGGGCTTGACAATCTGCGTAGCGATGGGATCGGGCCGTTGGTTGTTGTTCTCGCAGCAGTAGGCCGCTCCCTCAGGAGTCTTGCACCAGTAGCGGCAGTTGCTACTGGGAGCGACAGGAGGAACAACTACACCCCCGATTCCGTGACCGACGCCGCCGACTACGGGATGGCCTTGGTTACCGAAAGGAGGTCCTCCGACATGTGGTCCCCCTCCGAAGTGACCAGGACCGCCTAGCCCAGGTGACCCAAAGGGAGGCCCCTGTGCATGATGGGGACGTCCTCCGAAGAATCGAGTTGCAGCGCCACCACTTCCGCTCGCAGCACCCTTTTTGGCGGCCTTGGGGTCTTTGCCTGCCACCAAGACGAGGTAGGACATGAGAAGGACACACAGGACTCTCATTCTGCAGGTTGGAGAATATCACGTGGACAGTTGAAGGTTCTATCAAGAAGTAGCTTGATATTGAAAGGCTTGGATGCGCTGACAAGCGGCAAGACGAAGGAAACGTCACTTCTTGCTTGTTGGAGTCAGAAGACCAAGTGTGTCCGTCCACGTCTGCGGTGGCTCATATAACGGACAACGCAACTCACCCCTCCCTCCTCCCTCCCTCCATCGTCTTCTTCGTGTTCTAGCTCGCATGGGACGGAGCGGGATTCCCTCGGTTGCATTCAGAGCTCAAAGTTGTTTTTTTGACAGACGTCATCATCCTCGGTTGTTTCCCGGCTCTAGTATGCGAAAGTTGAACCAGGAGCACAGCTTAGCTTCCAGTGTTCCCATTGAAGTTTTGCTAGGGCACACGCTCCCTACCACCCACATCTGCACAACTCGCACTTGGAATCACATCTGCACACGTGCACGCACACATGCATACACATTCACAGGCATTCAGCAACATTAGTACACTGCAGGATCAGCCTATCCCCCTTTGAGGCGATACAGCCTTTTTATCTCACCATTTGCCTGTATGTTGAGAAGTGCATCTGAAATTTTAGGCGTGCTGAATCTGTTTGTGAACCTAATTTGAAACAATTGTGATCAAACCTGTCATACTGACTTTGGGGAGAGCAGTGAAATGCAGCAATGTTCTACTGCACCTGTGATTTCTACCATTGTAGAGAAAAGTCAGAAGGCCATGAAAGTATGACTTGAGCACTTGCCTAGCACTTACCGGGAGTCGCTATTTTTAGTATGTTGTTTACCATGTCACAATCAAAATAATATTTTTTGTCGAAGTTCCTATGTTATACAAACAATCTACAACACTTAGGAAAATATGTTTTGTGTGATATGATGCTTTTCTCTCCTGGCCTATACAAGTTATATTATTAGTATGTTAGATGGAACGGCACATAGGAAGTTGCTTCATAAGTGTATTGTCAAATACATCAGTTATAATGATGAACACTGTTACTTTTCATTTAGTCTAACTCTTCATAAACTAGTGACAAATACGATGACTTTGGCCATAATTAAGCTAATCTAGCACTAAACTCCTCGTTTTCACATCTTTTAAGGTTGGTGACCGATTTGCTCTCATAAGATAATGAAGATGCATTCTTAATTTCTACGTTCCCTTCTTTGAGTTACACACACAAACACACACGCACTCATATGCTCATATGCACACACACACACGTTCACACACCTCTGCTATTTGTTGGGATTCGATCTTATCTAGTACCGACGCATGCTCAGGTTCTACACCGATAGTTATCATTCATTGTCACTTGCCTTGACTGTTCCATCACAAAGACCTATGTGGAGTTTGTGCTTGTCTAAGTTTCTCATCTCTTATGTCTACAAAAAAAATATATCTCGTATTAAACTAAATACGATCAATACGGCGAGCCGGCCACATGCATAAGCCCATGCCAATATGGCATTGGAAAAGTAATATGATGATGAAAGGTGATGAAAGTATTAATACATCAATGAAAAAGAATCAATAGATTAAGCATATAATGATGGAATTGCAAAAGAAATTCATTTGTTAATAGATGAATAAGTGAAATAGATATACGTACCAGGGAACAACAGAAAACGATTAAATAAATCAATCAATTGATATAAAGTCTATTAATTGGAACATGAATACATATGGAAACAAATGAATAGACAAATGATTGTATAGGTAATAACGTTGTGGCACTCAATAAAGATAATGTAGTTTTCTTTCATACTTCAACTCATGTTTGGCGAGCACTTTGTTCAAGACGGTGCCGAAAACTTAGGTTGGTATTCTTCTAAGTAGAATCAATTTTGGAGATTTAAAATCTCCAGAAGATAAAGTACCACAACTATCTCCACGTTCCCTTTATTGATTTTATATTGATTAATGTTAGATGATTTTTTACAGCTCTGAGAATTTTCTCTCTCCTTTCGTGAGATAGACTCCTCCTTTGAAAGTGATCCTCACTAGTACCGCAGATTACTTTTTCCTATATGCTCACTTGACCATTGATCAAATTGGTTTATTCAAAACATAATCAAAAATTAATGAGAACCATCAATAACTTTGGCCTTATTAAATTAAGAGAAACCTTTTGTGTGCCACCAAGAACTTGACATTTAGTCTGCACACAAGTTGATGCATTTTCTTATTCCTTATTTGACTTTCACTTCTAAATAGAATTGAAATGAAATATCTCATAATTGTTAATCCATGCTACAAGACTACTGAAGTACTATGTCTAGTCGTGTAATAAAGGAATTAATATACGAATGAATACAATTTAATTTCCGTTTTATGATCTCTGCTTTTCCCTTTGTTTACGGTTGCGTATTATGATATGCATGATAGAAATCGCATCAATATTATTGACGTGGTTTCCATAGAAAGACTTCTTATACGTCATTACCAACAGCAATCATGAGTTATGAAATGCAGCTATTTACATATTGAATGAAGTTGCAACAAATAAATATCATTCTGGTTTCTTAACAATGAATATATGTTTGCACTAAATGACCAAAAAAAGAAACCCATCATATTTTCTGTTGGTATGAGACAGTGATGAAAACATGGCTTATGAGTAACCTAAAAAATTCGAGCTTTTTCTGGGCCTCCAATTCCATATCCACCTTCGGCATTACCTCTCATGAGCTTGGGGTGTCCAAGGTCACGGACACAAGAAGAGTACACAGAAGGTTAAATTTAAAACTTCCCAAGTGGTAAATATGCATAGTACGGAGCTCGAATATTGCTGAAATTTGGTCAGATGCTCGGCTGCTTCTTGCAATCTTAGAGTCCGATGACCAAGCGCCAAACTCGCATCTTCCTCTCTTCCTTCCTCACCTCCTCCTCTTCTTGCTCGCGCATGCACAACTGGTCTTCCCTGGCTTTTGCCCGTGCTGGAACTGGTTCTTTGATTGACGTCATCATTTTTTCTGCAATCTCCTGCCTGTGGACTGCATGACAAAAAAAAATACTGATTTTTTTTCAAAGTCCGTGGCCACGCACACACACACACGCATGCACTCACGCAAAAAGAAGGCTTAATGAAAATTAAAAGATTCGTGGGTAGGAATACTCTGGCGTGGTTCCAACAGCTACCGATGAATGCCACTTGTCCTGACTGTTCGACCACTTAGAACAAAGGCAATGACATCAGTTCAGTGCCTCTTGCCACAAGTCAACCACACCACACAAGTCCACCACAACATTTATTTTAGATACAAAATTACTATAACATTTATCTTCTTCAATATTGAACTATTGTTAACCACTGTATTTAAAAAGTATTATGAGCACCATTATCAACAGTGCACGACTCAGTGTACAATTGCATACACAGACGCGCACACGCGCACACAAACACATACACTCACACACACGACTT
>NC_134812.1:28979217-28981717 GCF_046742065.1 Oratosquilla oratoria
AATGAGCTTAGTCGGGACAAAGTATACCTGTACAGAATTATCACTGTTATTAGAAGTGTTATAATTGACGATGGTTTCCTACATATGAACGAAGCCAGGGCCAACATCTCATGCAAAATGACTCACCACTACCAGAAGAATATATCGGTTTAACATGGCAACAGAATAAACTAATAATGATTTTTATGTCCTCACAGAGTTTGTTGTGTGTCACTATGGGCCCATCTGATTCTACATCAAATTCTCTCCGAAATGATCGGAGGGATCTAAACATCTGAAACAGATCAATCTTCTGAAAATGATTCAACCTGCAAATGAAGACATAGTATGGCAAACAATCCAAATGTTTGGCTACTGGGCACATCCTGAGAATGTCCTTTTATCATTGCTCTCAGAGCTATTTTTGTTTCAGTGTTTTCAAATTTTGTGGTCAAGAGGTTGTGACGTTCTTCAAGTCGCTATCAACTATTTAGTATGGGTCTCTAGTAACAAGACAGAAAATTGATTTTTGTAGACAAATAGAATTCGTATTTCAAATAAGAGGTTACAAATATGCATGATACGAGTTTGATTTTTATTCAGAATAAATATATATCTTTGGATTGTACAAAAACGCACATTGTGTCGTCTCCATGAGTATGAAGTAAATAGGTTGGATTCATTGACAATGTAGAGGAAAAGCCTCGGGTGAAGCCCCAATCTTCTTTTGATGAGCTACTTTAAAGATTATTATCGTCCATATCTAAGAGGCGCCTTACACACGTGCTCTCCAAGACACCTGTCGAAGCAGCACTTGTCCACACCGCTGCACGCCCCATCGTTCGAGCAGGTGATGGGAGGTCCGAAGATGCGAGGGCACACGGGTCTCACTGGCGGGCACTGACCGGGTTTGACGATCTGGGTTGCGATGGGGTCGGGCCGTTGGTTGTTGTTTTCGCAGCAGTAGGCTGCTCCTTCAGGACTCTTGCACCAGTAACGGCAGTTGCTGCTGGGAGCGACAGGAGGAATAACTCCACCCCCGATTCCGTGACCGACGCCGCCGACTACGGGATGGCCTTGGTTACCGAAAGGAGGTCCTCCGACATGTGGTCCCCCTCCGAAGTGACCAGGACCGCCTAGCCCAGGTGACCCAAAGGGAGGCCCCTGTGCATGATGGGGACGTCCTCCGAAGAATCGAGTTGCAGCGCCACCACTTCCGCTCGCAGCACCCTTTTTGGCGGCCTTGAGGTCTTTGCCTGCCACCAAGACGAGGTAGGATATGAGCAGGGCACACAGGACTCTCATTCTATAGGTTGGAGAATATCACGTGGACAATTGAAGGTTCTATCAAGAAGTAGCTTGATATTGAAAGGCTTGGATGCTCTGGCAAGCGGCAAGACGAAGGACACGGCACCTCTTGCTTGTTGGAGTCAGAAGACCAAGTGTGTCCGTCCACGTCTGCGGTGGCTCATATAACGGACAACGCAACTCACCCCTCCCTCCTCCCTCCCTCCATCGTCTTCTTCGTGTTCTAGCTCGCATGGGACGGAGCGGGATTCCCTCGGTTGCATTCAGATCTCAAAGTTGTTTTTTGACAGACGTCATCATCCTCGGTAGTGTCCCGACTTTGGTATGCGAAAGTTGAACAAGGAGCACAGCTTAGCTTCCAGTGTTCCTATTGAAGTTTTGCAAGGGTACACGCTTCCTACCACCCACATCTGCACCACTCGCACTTGGAATCGCATTTGCACACGTGCACGCACACATGCATACACATTCACAGGCA
This sequence comes from Oratosquilla oratoria, assembly GCF_046742065.1. Taxonomy (NCBI): domain Eukaryota; kingdom Metazoa; phylum Arthropoda; class Malacostraca; order Stomatopoda; family Squillidae; genus Oratosquilla; species Oratosquilla oratoria. The sequence goes on from NC_134812.1 coordinate 28,980,983, forward strand.
TTCAGCAACACTAGTACACTGCAGGATCAGCCTATCCCCCATTGAGGCGATACAGCCTTTTTACCTCACCACTATGGCTTAATTTAATTTGACTTCGGAAACCTGCCTGTATGTTGGGAAGTGCATCTGGAATTCTAGGCGTGCTGAAACGAATCTGTTTGTGAACCTAATTTGAAACAATTGTGATCAAATCTATCATACTGACTTTGGGGAGAGCAGTCATATGCATCAATGTTCTACTGCACCTGTGATTTCTACCATTGCAGAGAAAAGCTAGAAGGCCATGAATGTATGACTTAAACACTTGCCTAGCACTTACCGGGAGTGGCTATTTCAAGTATGTTGTTTACCATGTCACAATCAAAATGATATTTTTTGTCGAAGTTCCTATATTAAGCAAACAATCCACAACACTTAGGAATATACATGTTTTGTGTGATATGCTTATCTCTCCTGGCCTTTACAAGTTATATTATTAGTATCTTAGATGGAACGGCACATAGGAAGTTGCTTCATAAGTTTATTGTCAAATACATCAGTTATGGTGATGACAACTGTCACTTTTCATTTAGTGTGACTCTTCATAAACTAGAGACAAATACGATGGCTTTGGCCATAGTTAAGCTAATCTAGCAGTGAACTCCTCGTTTCACTTTTTTTTTTATCTTTCAAGGTTGGTGACCGATTTGCTCTCATAAGATAATGAAGATTCATTCTCAATTTCTACATTCCCTC
>NC_134812.1:28986717-28991717 GCF_046742065.1 Oratosquilla oratoria
CATACAAATCATACATTTTTATACATATTACAACAATCTATTTATTGTAAATAAAGTGTTAATTACATCCATTGCCTTTTTTGTAACCTTCAAATCTATCCTATGAAATCCCTGAAACCATGAAAGTTTATTTCATGACTGTGATGCTTCTTGTAGAGTTAGTATGAAAGAGTGTGTCCCAGGAGGTGGTGAGCTATTGCAGCAAAAGCCTCTACCATTGTCAGGGGCTCGTGACGGCCACCGTTAATCACCTAAGGTCACGATGAAGTCATTTTGATTACCAATGCATCAGAAAAGCAAGATGTTATCGTCAGAAACGATATCGTCCTTGAAAATAAATAAATAAATAGATAATTGAATAAGTAAAAGACACCGCCGGAGGGCATTCTTTCCAACCACCTTTGCAACTGAGAAGGATTTGTCTTGGTTCTCAACGGCTATTAATGACCATTTCATAGTCTGGTCAGCTGAGGGAAAAGGTGATTACGACAACGGATCTCAACAACTATCATTAGGCTTTAGTCGATAATGATGGCAAATATGATAGATTAATGGTCGCTAGGAAGTTATTATTGGGTATTAGATTTCATTGTAGATGTGTTTATAGTAGAATCAATCAAAATATATACATTTGTCAGGCATCATTCTCTACTAATCGGAGTGCCCATTTTATCAATTTTGAAACACCAGCGGCCATTGTCCCCTATATATAGATTTTGTTCTAAATAAATTCTGACGACTTTATTCATCATAAAAATTGCGTCCAAATGAGTCTTTATATTATATTTATCTGAGCAATCATCAATTTGTTTTGAACTTTAGTTGTAGGACGAGAAAGAGAAGCGCCTTACGTTCACACTGGCTCTTCATTTATTTTTTGGTTAATGACTGTATCCAAAAATCGTCATTATTTCAAAACTCGGACCTCAACTACCCAAAACTAAGCAAAACCAAACCAAACCTAACGTAACCTAACTTTACCTGACGTAACTTACTCTAACGTACCCTAACTAACCTAATCCTGACGTAACCTAACCTAAATCTAAGCTAAACCCAGCTAAACAATATCCACTTCTACCTCGCCGATACGAAAGATTCCACCCACCTCCGCCAACCCCTGAGTAGTCACGCTGAAATATATTCTAAAAATTTCATTATTAGTATATTCTAAACCTGTTATTGTTCCTACACATTAAAGTTATCACTTATAGTACCTTCTAAAGTTGTCATTATTTGTATATTCTCAACTTGTCATTATTAGTATATTCTAAATTTGTCATTGGTAGTATATTCCAAACTTTTCATTATTAGTATACATTAAAGTTATCATTAATAGTACCTTCTAAATGTATCAATATTAGTTTATTCTAAACTTGTTTATACTAAAATTAATATAAACTTGTCAGTATTAGTATATCCTAAACCTGTTATAAGCATTATATTCTAAACTTGTCATCATTAGTGCATTCTAAATTTGTCATTATTAGCTTATTCTAAACATGTCATTAGTAGTACACATTAAATTAATCATTAATATTACCCCTCAAAACTTGCCATTATTAGTATATAATAAACTTGTCATTATCATTTTATTCTAAAATTTCCTTTTTAGTATACATTAAGGGTATCATTAGTAGTACCTTCTAAACTTGTCGTCATTAGTATATTCTAAAATTGACATTACTAATATAATCTAAACATATCGTTTTTAGTATATTCTAAACTTGTCATTATTAGGATATTGTAAACTAGTCATTATTAGTATGTTCTGAACTTCTAATTGTTTTTCCAAATTAAGTTATGTTTAAATGTACTTTCTACAATTATCATTTTCTAGTATATTCTAAAATAGTAGCTATTAGTACACATTATTGTTTTCTGAATTTGTCCTTATTACTTTATTTTAAATTTGTAATTATTGATACAGTCTAAACTTGTCATTATTACTACATTCTGAACCTGTCTTTATTAGTACCTTCTAAACTTGTCATTATTAGTTAACATGTTATCATTAACAGTACCTTCTAAAATTTTCATTATTAGTACATTCTAAAATTGTCGTTATTAGAACACATTAAAATCAACATATATAGTACCTACTAAACTTCTCATTATTAGTATATTCTTAACTTATCATTATTAGTATATTCTATACTCAAAGCCTCTCCTCCTCCTCATTTTACAATAAACACATCCACAATGGAATCTAATACCCAATAATAACTTCCTAGCGACCATTAATCTATCATAGTTGCCATCATTATCGACTAAAGCCTAATGATAGTTGTTGAGATCCGTTGTCGTAATCACCGTTTCCCTCAGCTGACCAGACTATGAAATGGTCATTTATAGCCGTTGAGAATCAAGACAAATCCTTCTTAGTTGCAAAGGTGATTGGAGAGAATGCCCTTTTACTTATTCATTTATCTATTTATTTATTTATTTATTTTCAAGGGCGATATCGTATAAGGAGTTGATACACGATTTCTTCTTGTATTAAAATACTCTACAAGAGGGTTTCGTACCTAAGGGTGCATGTTGAATAACATAGAATTTATGGAAATAATGACAAATATTTAAGGAACATTATCCAAGTAATACATAAAATTCTTCAAAATTTTAAAATGATACAATGACCTTGTCCAAAAGTAAAATGAAAATTCCGTATCACTTATTCTGTTCAATGGTGACCGCATAATAGTCACTGGAACTAAAAGATTTGAAAAGTACCTTTGTGAAGAGTCCACGACCAAGCGCACGATCGACCACGCACACATAAAAATACATACATACACACACGTACATACACGCACACACAACCACATTCACATACACAAACAAACACAGGTCAGTCAAAACGTAAACGAGCAGATTAAGGATAACATCTCAGTTTTCCTTAATCTACTTGTGACAAACTCTTTCAAAATGTCCACCAAATTAACTCCACCAAATCAATGAAAAGTATACAATTGCCAACGAACGTGATACAAATAGTATCCAATTTCATTTAGTCGAGACAATTTCCCATTCTACACAGGGTAAGAGACAATCTCGACCAACTCTTTGGTAACAGTTACAGAAAAAAAATAAGATAACTCATTAGATGATTTTCTTTCATTGTTTGAAACTTCCAGCCTTCAGAGCTCATTACTGTGTCAGTGTTGACAAAAGCCGAGGTCAAGAGGTACTGTGCCGTGCTTCAAGATGCCATTAACTATTGAGCATGGGTCTCTAATGACAAGACAGGAAATTGATTTTTGTAGCAACATAGAATCCGTGTTTCAAATAAGAGGTTACAAATATACATGATACGAGTTTGATTTTTATTCAAAATAGATATGTATCTTTGGATTATGCATAAACACACGTTGTATCGTCTCCATAACTATGAAATAAATAGGTTGGATTGAGTGATGATGCAGAGCAAAAGCCTCGGGTGAGGCCCCAAGCTTCTTATGATGAGCTACTTTAAAAGATTATCATCGTCCATATCCAAGAGGCGCCTTGCACACGTGCTCACCAAGACACCTGTCGAAGCAGCACTTGTCCACGCCACTGCACGCTCCGTCATTCGAGCAGGTGATGGGAGGTCCAAAGATACGTGGGCACACGGGCCTCACTGGCGGGCACTGACCGGGCTTGACGATCTGCGTGGCGATGGGGTCAGCTGGTTGGTTGGCGCTCTCACAGCAGTAGGCCGCTCCTTCAGGAGTCTTGCACCAGTAACGGCAGTTGCTACTGGAGGCGACAGGAGGAACAATTCCACCGCCAATCCCGTGACCCACGCCTTGGTGACCGAAAGGAGGTCTTCCGTCATGGGGTCTCCCTCCGAAGTGACCAGCACCTCCTATTCCAGGTGACCCAAAGGGAAGGCCCTGTGCATGATGGGGACGTCCTCCGAAGTATCTAGTATTTGTAGCGCCGCCACTTCCGCTCTCAGCACCACCTTTAAGGTGTTTACCCGCCACCAAGACGAGGTAAGACATGAGCAAGGCACATAGGACTTTCATTCTGCAGGTCGGAGAATATCACGTGGACAGCCAAAGATTCTTCCAAGAGAAGGTTTTATATTGAAAGGAGTGGATGCGCTGACAAGATGAGGAACACTGTACGTCCTCTTAATGCAATCTAAGACCAAGTGTGTCTGTCCACGTCTGCGGTGGCTTATATAGTGTGCAACGCTATTCACCCCTCCCTCCTCCCTTCCTCCCTCGTCCTCTTCGTGCGCTAGTTCGCATGGAATGGAGCGGGATTCCCCCGGTTTTGCTCAGAGTTCAAAGCGGCTTTTTGACTAACGTCATCATCCTCGGTTGTTCCCCAGCTATGGTTTGCGAAATTCAATCGGGAGCACAGGTTCATTTCCAATGCTCCTGGTGAAATTTCGCAAAGGTTCATGCGCACTTGTACCCACATCTACACACGCACTCGCATTCGCAGTTGTGCCTGTATATGTGCAAGCACACTCACGTGAGCATGCGTTCGGCCATTTTGGTACTCTGCTGATGATACAGTCTTTCTACTTCATAACTGTGACTTAATCTCACTTTGGAAAGAGGTCTGTACGATGAGAAGAGTATCTTGAGTTTTGGGCCTGTTGAAACACACATAACTGTGAACGCAATTTGAAGCCAGTGTATTCAAATCGATCATACTGCCTTGGCATTAGCGCTGAATTGCAGCACTACTCTATTCTATCTCTAATGCCTGCCATTGCAGGGAAAGGTTGAAAAGTCACGAAAGTGTGGCTTGGTCACTTGCCTATCACTTACCGGGAGTCGAATCAAGGCCTCTCATTCTTTTAGATATATTGTTTACCATGTCACAAGTAAAGTAGTATTTTTGTCAAAGTTACTATACTGATAAAAATCACAATTTAGGAATGTGTGCCTAGTGTGATATGTCTATCCTGGCGTACATAAGTTTAATTATAATTATTTTAGATGGAACAGCACATTGGAAGTCCCTTCGTGAGCGTATTGTGAAATACATCAGTTATAATG
>NC_134812.1:29001717-29021717 GCF_046742065.1 Oratosquilla oratoria
CACATTATAGTTTTCTGAATTTGTCCTTATTACTTTATTCTAAATTTGTAATTATTAATATAGTCTAAACATGTCATTATTACTACATTCTGAACCTGTCTTTATTAGTACCTTCTAAACTTGTCATTATTAATTAACATGTTATCATTAACAGTACCTTCTAAAATTTTCATTATTAGTACATTCTAAACTTGTCGTTTTTTAGAACACATTAAGATCAACATATATAGTACCTACTAAACTTCTCATTATTAGTATATTCTTAACTTATCATTATTAGTATATTCTATACTCAAAGAATCTCCTCCTCCTTATTTTACAATAAACACATCCACAATGGAATCTAATACCCAATAATAACTTCCTAGCGACCATTAATCTATCATATTTGCCATCATTATCGACTAAAGCCTAATGATAGTTGTTGAGATCCGTTGTCGTAATCACCGTTTCCCTCAGCTGACCAGACTATGAAATGGTCATTAATAGCCGTTGAGAATCAAGACAAATCCTTCTTAGTTGCAAAGGTGATTGGAGAGAATGCCCTCCGGCGGTGTCTTTTACTTATTCATTTATCTATTTTTTTTTTCAAGGACGACATCGTTTCTGACGATATCATCTTGCTTTTCTGATGCATTGGTAATCAAAATGACTTCATCATGACCTTAGGTGATTAACAGTGGCCGTCACGAGCCCCTGACAATGGTAGAGGCTTTTGCTGCAATAGCTCACCACTTCCTGGGACACACTCTTTCATACTAACTCTACAAGAAGCATCACAGTCATGAAATAAACTTTCATGGTTTCAGAGAATTCATAGGTTAGATTTGAAGGCTACAACAAAGGCAATGAATGTAATTAACAGTTTATTTACAATAAATAGATTGTTGTACTATGTATAAAAATGTATGATTTGTATGGGCATGGCATATATATATCATGGAGTCAGTGCGATGTTGCAGATGTGCCGAATTGCGATAGGAACAAAGTTCTTGAGAGCAGGATTGGGGACTTTCATCGTCCATATCCTAGAGGCGCCTTGCACACGTGCTCACCAAGACACCTGTCGAAGCAGCACTTGTCCACGCCACTGCACGCTCCGTCATTCGAGCAGGTGATGGGAGGTCCGAAGATGCGTGGACACACGGGCCTCACTGGTGGGCACTGACCGGGCTTGACGATCTGTGTTGCGATGGGGTCGGCTGGTTGGTTGTTGGTCTCACAGCAGTAGGCCGCTCCTTCAGGAGTCTTGCACCAGTAACGGCAGTTGCTACTGGGGGCGACAGGAGGAACAACTCCACCGCCGATCCCGTGACCGACGCCGCCGACTACGGGATGGCCTTGGTGACCGAAAGGAGGTCTTCCGACATGTGGTCTACCTCCGAAGTGACCAGCACCTCCAAGACCAGGGGCTCCGAAGGGAGGACCTTGTGCATGAGAAGGATGTCCTCCAAAGAATCGAGTATTTGCAGCTCCACCACTTCCACTCGCAGCATCACCTTTATTGTCTTTGAGTTTCTTACCCGCCACCAAGGCGAGGGACACGAGCAGTACGCACAGGACTTTCATTATGAATGTCGTTAATCAGCAGGGTAGAAATCTTTCACAAGGAAAACTTCTGCGGGAAAATGAGGTGTATATAATGCTCGCCTCCTTACTCGCGGTGTTGCACAGATGAACCTGGAAGGTCGTGTGTCTCTGCTCTCGTCCCGCCAGTGCTTATATAGCTGCAACCCGTCCCACTATTCCTTCCCTCCACCCCCTTCCACACTTCCCCGTTTGCTACACTCAGTTTTAATGAACTTGTATTCCCTCCGCTTTTCTTCACATACTCCATGTCCAGGGGTTTATATGCTCTACGTCAAAACAGCACAATCTTTACTGGAAACGGTTACAAGTGTGAAAACCCTTCAGAGGTTAACGAGGAGTTTTATTTGTTGCTGCTTAGACGAATATACACACACACACACACACAGACATATATATATATGTATATATATATATATATATATATAAATACATATATATATATATATATATATATATATATATATATATATATATAAAACAAAGGTTTTTCCCCCTTACAAGGGAGGTAGCCAAAAAACAAAAGCATAGAATCAACTCCCATCTATTCCGTCCCTTACATAATCCACTCCCCTCTACCCTCTTCTCTCCCTCTCATCTTGGCACCTCCTGGATGATGGATCATCCCTGCATCTTGTTCACTGCCCTAGGTCAGAAGCAGTGTCGCAAGACCCAGTACATCCACAACAAGGCCGCTTCATTAAATCGGTGACACCCCTCTCCGTCCTTTCATGCAGAAAAGGACAAGACGGGGAGAAATCCCTTTGGGCTGCGTCAATTTATTTCTCATACATATTCCCTCACCCTCCATCCCCCACCCGCTCCACCTCATGCATTACAGCATCACCCATACACAACCATTCCCCATTCACCCCAATCTTCTGTCCTCTCCCGTCCTTCCTCAACAGACATTCCCCTCTTTCCCAATGCCCCTTTTACCCCATCCATCCATCTCATCCTAGGTCGACCCCTCATGTTTACTCCTTCCACCTCTGCCTTCCACACCTCTTTTACTAGTCTTTCTTCACTCATTCTTTCCATGTGTCCAAACCATCCTAATACTCTTTCATCAACCCTATCTCCCAACTCCCGTCCCATCCCTGTTCTCCTCTATCTATGCTCAAAATAGAGGTTCTGTATGTGGGCTGATTTAGGGGATGAGGACCTGGTACCTCTCAGACGTAGGAGGGCTGATCTTAAGAGTGGGAATAGTAGTCTACATCTCATCCACGCAGGGTACTGATTTTTGGTTGTTTTTTCTTTTCTGCCATCACCTCTGCCAGACAAGCCTATAATACCATTGCCCTTGGACTCGTCCCACTTCAAGTCGTAAAGTGAATGAGCCCAAGTCCACATTATGTACACGCTCCTCATAAAATATTAATACTAATACTAGTACTAATTCTAATACTAATGCCAATACTAATGCTAATACCAATACCATGACTAATACTAATACCAATACCAATACTAATATCAATACTAATACTAATACTAATACTAATACTAATACTAACACTAATACTAATCCTAATACTAACACTAATACTACTAATACTAATACTACTACTAATACTAATATTAATACTAATACTAATACTAATTCTAATGCTGATATTACAAATACTAATACTACAACTACTGCTATTACTAATACTAATACTACTACTACATTACTACTACTACTAATAATAATAATAATAATAATAATAATAATATTAATAATAATAATAATAATAATAATAATAATAATAATAATAATAATAATAATAATAATAATAATAATAATAATAATAATAATAATAATAATAATAATAATAATAATGATAATGATAATGATAATGATAATGATAATGATAATGATAATGATAATGATAATAATAATAATAATAATAATAATAATAATAATAATAATAATAATAATAATAATAATAATGATAATAATAATAATAATAATAATAATAATAATAATAATAATAATAATAATAATAATAATGATAATAATGATAATAATGATAATAATGATAATAATAATAATAATAATAATAATAATAATAATAATAATAATAATAATAATAATAATAATAATAATAATAATAATAAAATTAAATATTAATAATAATAATAAAATTAAATAATAATAATAATGATAATGATAATCAATAATAATAATAAAATAAAAAAAAAAATAACTAATAATAAAATTAAATAATAATAATTAATAATGATTAATAATAAATAATAATAATAATAATAATAATAATAATGATAATAATAATAATAATAATAATAATAATAATAATAATAATAATAGTAATAATAATAATAATGTTATTTTTATTGTAACATCAATCTGTGTCATGAGCATGTTTCTACCCGAGAGTGACCCTGCCCTGCAGAAGACCAAGAAGTTGGGCGCAGAAGAATTTCCGATCGACGTCTCAGCAGGGAGCGTCCCTCCAGGGGGTCAGACGCCGATGAAGAGCTTCCCGAAGAAGAGTGGCTTGGGCAGCCACAATGGGACCGGCACTCCCCTTAAATGACTCTAAGGACGAGAGTCAAGTCCCGTAAAGAGATGACATGGCTTGGGCAGCCATAAAGGGACCGACGTTACCCGTTATTGACTCTATGGGCAAGAGTCCAATACGCTAAGGTCAATAAAGAGACCTTTTTGGCATTAAAAAGCTGTTATGGGCTTTCTTTTTTAAAGGGTTTCATTACGAAACATGGAAAAGTCTAGAGGGCTCTGAAAATTTTGGGCGTATTTTAACTTAGGCTAAAATGATTATGGGCTACAACACGCTAAGGTCATTGAAGAGCCCTTTTTGGCAGTAAAAAGCTGTTATGGGCTTTCTTTTTTAAAGTGCTTCATTACGAAACTTGGAAAAGTCTAATGGGCTCTGAAAAATTTTGGGCGTATCTTAACTTGAGCTAAAAGATTATGGGCTACAACACGCTATGGTCATTGAAGAGACCTTTTTGGCATTAAAAAGCTTTTATGGACTTTCTTTTTTAAAGGGCTTCATTACGAAACATGTAAAAGTCTAATGGGCTCTGAAATTTTTTGGGCGTATTTTCAACTGGACTAAAAAGATTAGTTGCAGGCCAGTAAGAGCCTTAAGTCAAGAAATTGATTGAAATGATTTGGGTTTCATTGGGCTAGCCCTCAGCTGAATAAAATTCTCTGTTCTTTTTATAAAGAAATTGACGAAGAGCGAGCTTGACAATTTTCTTTTATGCTTTATCTATTTTCCCCCCTAAGGTAAGTTTCTTAAGTTATAGAATCACTTGGTATGAACCAAAAAATGATTGTGAACAAAAATAATAAAAGAATCGGGATTCAGTGATACGAATCTTCAGAACTAAGGCTTCAACAGTCATGTTTGTTTTATCAGTAACCATAGCAACCAACCACTTCTCGCTAGCGTGCTGCTTGCTTTTGCGACTTCGTCTGAGTGGGACCGATTTTGGTTACGATCTTTTGTTTTTCAAATTTTCAAATGTCAAATTATTATTCCGTTAAGAAGATGAATTGCGAACGAAGAGAGGCTGAACCTATACAATTGATAGATACATTGTTGAGATGTTCTTGCGAAATTCTACAATATTGTAACAGAAGTCGTTTCTACTCAGTCGAATTAGCGGAGGCAAGTGCCACCAATAAGTCCCATTGGCTTCCAACTGATATTTCGTCCATGCAAACGCCAGACGATTTTATTAAGCTATACCCATGCATTTATTTATTTTGTTTATTATTATTTGTGCTGTTATGACGTTTTATTTGTTTATTTATTTATTTATCATTATTGTAATTTAATTTCGCATCCGACCTAGTTATGAATCAAAAGGTCTCCTGTGGGCATGATCCTCCTTTGTAATCCTTTGTAATCCTTTCTCTCCTCCTCATTTCTCACTCTATCCATACTTCTCAGGCACCTCATCTCAAACACATTAAAACTCCTCCTCTCTTCCTTCCTTATGTTCCATGTTTCTGCCCCGTACAGGAAGAAAAATTTGTTTTAACTCATTATGTATCTAATGCTGGGTAATTTCAGATTGAGGAATTCCTTCGTTGTAAGTTACTCGGAGGGCACTATCAGTTGATAGATGTATTACAAATTTACAAGATATTTACAGAGTACTTCCTATGGAAGAATATGTCCTCACCTTTTTCGTTGTATGTTATAGATTCAATCCTTATACCTCTATGCTCCTTACCAGGCAGTCATTAATTGGTTTACTGCATTTCATCTAACACGTGTCTCCCATCCTTGTATCAAGCTCTGTTTCTCGTTAGTTGTGAGTAATGTTTTACTCTACCCGTGATTTTCTTGATTTTGGTAAAGATTATTTATGTTAGAAAATGGGAAGTTTATATTCATCTAAAAAGGTGCTAAAACGGAAATAGAAATAAATGAATAAATAAAAGAGTGAGTAGAGGGTAATTTTCATTTTTACTGGTAAAGTATTTCCCCTACTAGATTAGGGGCTGTCAGACTATTTGTTGTATTAAATGTAAGATTAATTGTGATATAATTTAGCACTCAGTATATTCCATTTACTTCACATGTATCATTTCTGTTTTATACTAACGGGTCTTTCTGTTATTTATTTCCAGGGTTAAGATTAGTGCACTCTAGCCAGTGAGTTAACAGTGGACTTCTATTTTGTTGGTATTCACTACCAAACCTACCCTAAAGGGGCATTTAGACGGCCAAATGGTTTGACAAACCCGGTTTGTCAAACAAGTGTTTGAAGTGATATTTCACCGTACAAATAGGATATTTGGTTGTCAAACACTTTCGACAAACGTGTTTGACGACCAAATGTCCCATTCACACGGTCAAACATCACTTCAAACACTTGTCTGACAAACCGGGTTTGTCAAAGTGTTTGACCGTGTAAATGGCCATTAATGTAAGAATCCTTGGTGCGAGTGGTTGATGAATGTAGCACCATGTGCGTACTGGAGCTTAACGATTAATGTGGTAGTGTGGTTTCTCGTACATATTCTGGCATGTTAAAAAACATGATATCGAGGATAATAGGAAAACGTACTGTATCTTTTCTTAAATAGAAATATTGTCGTTGTCGTCATATCCTGTAAATAAAATTGGTAGGCTTTATCAAAAAAGTAAGAATTCTGAACCATGCATCTGTTTGCGCTGAAACTACCCTCGTGTGTCGACAAAGCCTGAGGCAAACCCGGTTTTTGTCTCTCCTTGAGCTCAATCCCAGCCTAATTCAAATCCAATACCTCCCCCTCCTCCTCCTCCTCCTCCTTGTTCTCCCCGATCCTCTCACGACCAGAAGTAAGCTTATTTTCTTCTTCACAAGCTCCCAACTTTAAAAATATATCTACGAAACTTTCCACAGTTTCCAATAAGTCATGCCCATAGGACGGGTAGGAGAGGCTTTGAAATCAATTAACAAATTCTTTCCATTCCCTTCCAACCACGTGACTACTTCAGGTTTGGCTGAGGTGGGTGGGATTGTTCGTATGGGCGAGGTTGAAGTGGATATTATTCAACTGGGTTTAGCTTAGGTTTAAATTAGGTTAAGAGACGTTAGGTTTAGGTTATGTTAGAGTACGTTAAAGTACGTTAAATTAAATAAAGTTAGATTACGTTAGGTTTGGTTTGGTTTTTCTTAGTTTTGGGTAGTTGAGGTCCGAGTTTTAAAATAACGGGAATTATTGGACACAGTCATTAGCAGAGAAATAAAGGAAGAACCAGTCTGAATTTATTCACAACAAAATCTATGTAGGGGACAATGGCCGCTGGTGTGTAAAAGATAACAGTTTGAGCACTCCGATTAGTAGAGAATGATGCCTGACAAATGGATATTTTTATTCATTTAACTGTAAACACATCCAAAATTAGATTCAATGTCCAATCATAACTTACTACCGACAATTAGTCTATCATAGTTGGCATCATTATCGAGTAAACCTTAACTATAACAATTAAGATCTGTTGTCTTAATCACTTTTTCCCTCAACTGACCAGACAAAATGATGGTCATTATGTGCCGTTGAGAATCAAGCCAAATCCTTCTCAGTTGCAAAGGTGATTGGAGAGAATGCCCTCCGGCGACGTTTTTAATTATTCGTTTATCTATTAATTTATTTTCAAAAGGGATATCGTTTCCAGAGGAAAAACTCTTGCAATAGTATCTTGCTTCTCTGATGCACTGGAAATCAAAATGACCCCAACATGAACTTAGGTGACTATCGGTGGCCGTCACGAGCCCCTGACAAAGGTGGAGGTCTTTAACTGCAATAGCTGACCACTTCCTGGGGCACACTCTTTCATACTAACTTTACAAGAAACATCAGTCACGAAATAAACTTTCATGGTTCCTGGAATTTCATAGGTTTGATTTGAAGGTTACAACAAAGATAGTGAATGTAATTAACAATTTATTTGCAATAAATAGATTTTTTTGTACAAAATTATAGAGAAGATAGGAAAGGAGGCCTTAGCCTTTCATCGTCCATATCCAAGAGGTGCCTTGCACACGTGCTCTCCAAGACACCTGTCAAAGCAGCACTTGTCCACACCACTGCACGCTCCGTCATTCGAGCAGGTGATGGGAGGTCCGAAGATGCGTGGGCACACGGGCCTTACTGGTGGGCACTGACCGGGCTTGACGATCTGTGTTGCGATGGGGTCGGCTGGTTGGTTGTTGCTCTCACAGCAGTAGGCCGCTCCTTCAGGAGTCTTGCACCAGTATCGGCAGTTGCTACTGGGGGCGACAGGAGGAACAACTCCACCGCCGATCCCGTGACCGACGCCGCCGACTACGGGATGGCCTTGGTGACCGAAAGGAGGTCTTCCGACATGGGGTCTCCCTCCGAAGTGACCAGCACCTCCAAGACCAGGGGCTCCGAAGGGAGGACCTTGTGCATGAGGAGGATGTCCTCCAAAGAATCGAGTATTTCCAGCTCCACCACTTCCACTCGCAGCATCACCTTTGTTGTCTTTGAGTTTCTTACCCGCCACCAAGGCGAGGGACATGAGCAGGACGCACAGGACTTTCATTATGAATGTCGGTGATCAACGGAGTAGAAACCTTTCACAAGGAAAACTTCTGCGTGAAAATAAGGCTTATATGATGCTCGGCTGCTTACTCGCGGTGTTGCGCAGATGAAGCTGGAAGGTCGTGTGTGTCTGCAACAAACAACACAACAAAAGGGGGGGGGATAGATAGTTTGAAGCTGGGTTTAAGGAGGAGGGTTGGGGTGTTAGTAGAAGACGACAGTAATGAAAATGAAGGAAGTTAAGTATAACAGAGTGGGGCAGACCCACTTGCATGGTTTTTTTATATGTTTGGACGGTCGTGTTGGTCATTTTGTTAGAAGGGCGTATGAGGTTGACCAGGGGGGTGCGTACGCATTTTTTTTTTTTTTTTTTTTTTTTTTTTTTTTTTTTTTATTATATGCATGTTTTAGTTTGCCTTTATATAGGTTATTGAATTTAAGGGGTATTGGTTGTTTGGGTATTAATGGTGCCCACTAGCAAGGGGAGGGTCGGAATTTACTCAGTATGTACATGCATATGTTTTGATAACAAGTGCGATTTTTTAAACCGGCTCCTCAGGGAGTTTGTGATGTTATTTATTAATTTTTTATTTATCTCTTTAGTTATTTTGTTGTTCTTTGGCGTTCTCCTTTTATATTTATTATTTGATGGTAATTTGATTTCAGTATATCGCACGTGTTATCTTTTTTTTTTTTTTTTTTTTTTGCATACATACATGTGAATACAGTGTAACCACTTTCACACATATGTATGCACATATACATAATTATAAAACATTGGAATAATATGCACGGCAATTTGTCTTAATTAGACTATGATTAATGTTTATCTTAATTACACTATTGAACTGATTTGAAGTTAAGAATTTATGTAAGCAAAGGAGTCAAAAATGAATTTATTGAAGCAAGATTTTTGGTGCATATTATTTAAGTGACGACACGTGTGGTTGACACGCTACCTCACTACACATAATGACATTGATATTGACAAATTAAATATATTTAAGTTTTAGTTTAAATATGATTTGTTTATTGGATGTGTGTGTAGATTAGAATTAGCTGTAATATGGTGTGGGTGGATTGGTGTTTATTCTAGGGGAAATTCTTGGCCACCAGTGGTGGTCAGGAATGTTGTCTGTGTCTAGTTTGTTGCTCTGAGTTATAAGGTCTTGATTGACGGTTGTAAGGCTATTCCATGTTTTCTTTCCTAGTCTGTGGCATCTTGTGTTAAGAGGTTCTATTTTATCTTGTTTGTGTAGTTGTTCCATTGTTGTGTTGTAAGGCGGTGTGTGTTTGTGTGCTTTTCTTATGATCTTGTTTTGTGTAGCTTGTATTTGCTTGTATGTGCTGTTGTTTAATGTGGTGTTGAGTATTGGAGGGTATTCTAATTGTGGCCTTATTAGTGTCTTGTATAGTTTTAATTGGATTTTTGTGTTTAGTTTTTTAAATCTTTTTAGTTTTTTATTTGTGTTGTTAGCTAACTTTATACGTGTGTTTATGTGTGGTCTTATGCCTTGTGTTCCTATGCGTGCTCCTAGTGTGATTAATTGTTTTTTGAATGGTATGTTATTTCCTTCTATTGTGATTGGTGTTGGTTTGCGTGCGGAAATGGAGAGTATTTGGAATTTTGTTTTATTTGTGGCTATTTTCCATTTCTTTTCAAATGTGTCTATTGTTTGTATTTCTCTTTCTGTCTTTTTGGCTAACATATTTCTACTTTTGTGTTTGGGGTAGGTGATAATTTGTGTAAGGTCGTCTGCGTATTGTATTTGGAAGCAGTGTGGTGAGGGTTTTGGTATGTCTCTTGTGTAAAGGTTGAATAGTGATGGTGATATTATGCTTCCTTGTGGTACTCCACTGTGTAGTTTGAATGTTGGTCCTGTATAAGTATTTATTTTTATGTTTGATGTTCTGTTGTCTAAGTAATTGCATATAAGTTTGTTTATGGGGTCTGGTAAGTTGATCTGTAGTATCTTATATTTAAGTCCTTCGTGCCAGACTTTATCAAAAGCTTTTGAAATGTCTCTTGAAACTATGTTGCATCCTTGTTTGTGTTTTTGGCTGTTGGCGATGTGTTCGTAAAGTGTTGCTAGTGCTGTGTGTGTGCCTCTTCCTGGAGTGAATCCGTGTTGGTTTGGGTTGATTTGGTTGTTGTTTACTAAGTGAGTGTATAGTCTGTTTGTTATGATTCTTTCGAATATTTTGGCTGGTACTTCTAGAAGAGAAATTGGTCTGTAGTTCCCTACGTTTGTTGTCTGTTTGTTCTGCTTTGGGATGAATATGAGTGTGGAGTGTTTGAATATGTTTGGGAAGTATCCTAGGCTTAATGTTTCGTTTAGTGTTGTTGTTAAGTAATCAAGCATGTTGTCTGGTACGTGTTTTAAAATAATTTTGTTTATTCCTGATTGTCCTGGTGTTTTATTTTTCATGTTTTTTATTGTGGTTTTGATGTCGTGTGATATTATTGGCTGTGTTATTGTGTTTTCTGGGTCTAGTCTATTTAGATCTACTATGTCATGTGGGGTGAGATCTTGTGAATGTTGTTGTAAGTGAGCTAGTATTACTTGTTCGTGTGTTTGGTCAAATTGTATGTTTTCTTCCGGAGTGATTTTGAATGTGTTCTCCCAGTGTTTGCGGAATGCTGTTTCTTTTTCTTTGTCAGTATGGTATTTTGTGTTGTTTTCTTTTATGTATGGGATGTTAATTGTGTTGGTACCTGTTAGTCTTTTTATGTCATTCCAGAAGAGTTTTGGGTTTTTGGTGTTTATGTTGATTTTGTTCATTAAGTTGTTCCATGTTTCGTTGTATAGTTTTTTGCTTTCTTCTATTAGGTCTTGTTGGATTAGTCTGATTTGTGTTTTGGTGTTAGGATTCCAGAATCCATTTCTTGTGTTTGTTAATATTGTTTTATATTTCCATTGTAGTAGTTTGATTTTATCTGTTGTTTTGGGTGAAGGAAGTTTACGGTAAGTGGAGATTGGTATATGTAGGCGGATGGCTGTCTGTAACCAATTGTAGAATATGTTTAGTTTTTCGTCTATGTATTTTGTGTCTTTTGTTGTGTGGGATAATGTGTGAGATTGTCTATGTATGTTATGTGTATTGATGGTGTTTTCTAATGTGGTCTTGAAGTCTTTCCATTTTACTTTAGAGAAATTGTGTTTCGGTGTTGTTGGTATGAGGATGGGTTTGGTGGAGAGTTTAATTTCTATTGGTAAATGGTCTGAGGACGTTAGGTCGCCTTGTCTTATACTATGTATTAGGTGGTGGTGTCTGTTTGCGAGAATGATGTCTGGTTTTCCTACTCGTTGATGTGAAATGTAAGTGTGGAAATCAGGGCCAAGATAAGTCATGTGGTTTTGTTGGATGTATTTGTAAATAGTTATGCCTAGAGTGTCGTTGTAACTGTGTCCTAGTGAAATGTGATGTGCGTTTAAGTCTCCTATTAGGTAGACTGGAATTTGTTTGCGCATGAGACTGAGTATGTCTTGTGTCGGGAAATGTAGTCTGCGAGGGGGTAAGTATGTGGTGGCAATGATTATTGGTCCTTTTTGAGTTTGGAGTTCTATTGCTAGAACTTCCTCCTGAAATGAGTCTAGTAGTTTGTATGATATTCCTTTTCTTATTGCTATTGCTATGCCGGCGTTGTCTTCATTGTATGTGTTTAGTGAGTGTGTGTTATAGTTCCATATCTTTATGTTTTGTTTGCCTGTGGAGTTGAGTAATATTACTTCTGGAGATATCTTCAGGTAATAGTTGCTCAGCTCGTTTCTTCTGTGAAGTGTCCATTTTAGTACGTTATGTTGTATTATGGTTACTTGTTCTAACATGTGTTTTTATTATCTTTTATTAGTTTTTGATTGTTTTTGTTGTGAGTTATTTCTTTTGTTTCGTTTGTTAGTTTGGTCTTCTTGGGTGTTATTCTGAGTGTTTTCTGTGTTTGGGTGATCATGGGATTCTGTGTAGTTGTTACTGGAAAAAGATCTGTAGTTATTTGGTGTGTGTTTTGTGTATGTGGAGGTGGAAGCTTGAGGTTCTGTGGAGGTGGAAGCTTGAGGTTCTGTGGAGGTGGAAGCTTGAGGTTCGTGTGTGTCTGCTCTCGTCCCGCCTTTGCTTATATAGCGGATACCGGTCCCAGTATTCCCTCCATCCACCCCCTTCCTCACCCCCCCGTTTGCTACTCTCAGGTTTAAAGAACTGGTATTCCCACCCGCTTTGCCTCACCTCCTACTTGGCCAGGGGATTTTCTGTTCTACGTCATACCAGATCTTTCCTGGAAGCAGGGTTCAAAATGTGTAAAGTCTTCAGAGTTTGACGAGGGGTTCACTTAGTTGCCACAGAGGCGAATATATCCACACATGCACGTGTTTCATACTCGTGTATATATATGTATATATATATATGTATATATATATATATATAGTAATATGTATATATATATATACATATATATATATATATATATACATGTGTGTGTGTGTGTTGTTAAAATCGACAGCATTAAGTGGGTTGTTAATCTTCTTATGGATATTCTCTAGCTTTCTAATCGATACTCTGCCATTTGGATGGTGGGCATAAACCACGTTGCCAAAATGATTCATTTATTCAACGTTTCGTCTGCAAAGAGACATCTTCAGGAAAATCTGTAACATAAATATTATCGACATACAGAAATAAAGAAAAAAGGTGTTAACCTAAACAAAATTCACAATTATGGAAATAGATATCAATAAATCAGCAATAATACAAATCCTATCTCGATACATGGGCCGTTGGGGACCGCTACTTACGAAAATTTAAGGTCCAAAGAAATGACGAAGTAAATCGTCGGTTGGTGACTTATATATACAAACCTAGCCGGCTTGGGTTGTGGAAGGGGTAGTGGGAGAGGGATTAATAGGAGGGGTTGGCTTCTCATTAAGACGGGAAGGAGAGGGTCGGGGGGAGAGGGGTTGGGGGTTAGGGGGGTGCGAGGTCTGTTGGGGGGAGAATGGATGGAGTGGGTGGGAGGAGGTGGAGGGTGGGGTTGGGGCGTATTGACATAGGGTGTGGTCACGAGTGGTGGTGGCTTCACTGCACCCAAGCCGGCTTAGGTGCATTTCTTTGGACCTTTAATTTTTGTAAGTAGCGGTTCCCAACGGCCCATTGAATGAGGTCTCCTGTCGGCATGCTCCGCCTTTGTAATCCTTTGAGGTACTGCAGATGTATGGGATAGGAGGAAAGCTTTTAAGAGCAGTCAAGAGTTTTTACGACAGTAAATAGAGAGAGTGAGTGATTTGAGGTAATGGTTGGACTTCGTCAGGGATGTATTATGTCGTCCCGGAGGTTCAATCTATACATGGATGGGGTGGTGCGAGAGCTGAATGCAAGGGTGGTGGGTCAGGAGTTGGAGATGGTTAAATAAAATGGAGAAAAGTGGGAGATAAAGCAATTGTTGTTTGCTGAAAACACTGCGCTTGTAGCAGGATCAGAGGAGGGATTGAGGAAGTTAGTATCAGTGTTTAGAAGGGTGTGTGAAAGAAGGAAGTTGAAGATAAATGTGGGTAAATGTAAGGTAATTAGATGTACACGGGGAGAAAGTGACAGCATGTTGGAAGTGACCATATATACATATATATATATATATATATATATATATATATATATATATATATATATATATATATATATATACATATACATATGCTAGCCAATTATCCGCCCGTTGCTGCGACTTCGTGAACAATCCCTAACCTAACCATACCATACCTAACTTTAACCTTTAACTCTAACCAAAATATTTTTAATGAAATAAAGCTTTAAACACTCCCCCTACCAGATGTGCCCCCCCTAACCGAAGGTTAGGAAACCCTAGTTTGAAAATACATGCATACACAAACACAAATATCATGTGCACATTCTTTTCCGCGCGTGTGTGAGTATGTGTGTGGATTGACAATAAATGCCTACAGCTAAAAGGTGAAAAAATTGATCTACTTTATTTATCTTAAGAATATATATGGTTATAGGGATTTATTTGGAAAAACCTAGGAAGAGTTTGTATATAATAAATTTCCGCCGCACTAAAATTAAATGAAAATAAGAAATATTCAAAAATTTGGCAAAATTATGCAATCATTTTACATTTGCATGATTTTTTCTTGCAAAAGCTATCTTAGTTTGTGGCAGCATTAATTTCACATATATATATAATATTTATGAACACATGCAATGATTTGTTTAATCATATTAATTCTTATATTACAAAAATAATAACTTAAGATGGGACTACAGTAGTGGCGTGTTTCCTCACCATAAACCACCTAACTTTAATCCTTGACCCTAACCAATTTTTTTTTTTTAATTAGATATAGCTTTAAATACTCCCCCTCTCAGGTGTGCAACCCCCCTTCTGAAGTTGGGAAACCCTGGTTTGAAAAAATATGCATACACAAACACAAATATTATGTGTACATATTCTTTTGTGTGCGTGTGTATGTACATGTGTGTGCGTGTTTGGTTTGACAATAAATGTCTACAGCTGAAACGTAAAGAAATGTTTCTAGTTTATCTTCAGAATATATGAAGTTATAGGGGTTTATCTGCAAAAACGTAGGAATTTGTGAATGAACTATTTCCAACCGCACAAAAATTAAGTGAAAATAACCAATATTTCAACACTTGGTCAAATTATACAATCATTTTCCATAAACATGCTTTCTTCTTACAAAAGCTATCATGATTCGTGGCAACATTAATATCACAAATGTAAATAATATTTATGGATACATACAATGGTTTGTTTTATCATATTAATTCTCAAGTCACAACAAATACTACGCGACTTCAGGGGATACTACATAAACCTCCTGCGTAAACCTCCTATCTTTAACCCTTAACCCTAACCATTTTTTTTTTTTTTTATGAAACATAGTTACCCAAGTACCTGGAGTGATAGGGTATCAGAATATATATGGTTATGGGGGTCTATCTCTAAACCATAGGAGGAGTTCGTGTACAAACAAACAAAGAAACAATCAGACAGACAGACAAAGGCTACTACTTTATTATAATAGATATATATATATATGTGTGTGTGTGTGTCTATATATATATATATATATGTGTGTGTGTGTGTGTGTGTGTGTGTGTGTGTGTGTGTGTGTGTGTGTGTGTGTGTGTGTGTGTGTGTGTGTGTGTGTGTGTGTGTGTGTGTGGTGTGTATGTATGTATTAGGGTGTAGTATCGTAACCATTTTTATAGCACATTTCAGGTTTTGTAGAGTAGACCACCTAAAATTTCGAAACAAAGATGAATAAATCTGAAAAAATAGTGACACTTTTTGGGAGCAAAAGTCTACTTAAAACTGACTTCTCCTTAGGATTAGGCTGGTTAGATTTAGTTATTATAATTTTTGGCTCTAGAGCTAGAATTGGGCAATTTTCTCACATGAAGAAATTTTGCATTTTAACTCGTTATGTATCTAAGGTTTAGACATTTTTAGATTAAGGAACTCCTTCTATATAAGCTGCTCGGAGGGCACTATAAATTAATCGTTGTATGATGAATTTAAGAGATATTTACTAAGTACTTCCTAGACCGTCTAATGCCTTTACTTTTTTAGGAATGTCCCCTCTGGGGCTACAGGTAGCAGGATTCCTGGTCCTATCTCCGTCCCGTTTTTTGTCACCTCATACAACTCAAGTGGGAAGACTTGGTGGCAACATTCTTTCCCCCCACCACAGGATAGGCGAAAAAAGGAAATAAATATTCAGAGAAATGGTACAGGACAGTAACAAGGGGTTGGGGGACTATGGTATTATCAATTCAGAAGATAACTCCCATGTAACTGACCATCACAAAGTCTCAAGGACCCGATAGGAAGGAATTTTACCGAATCTAATTCAGCCAGGTACATCCTTATTTAAGTACTTCTAAAGATAATGTTTGAATCTGAACTTTAAAGAGAGAATTATCGGACAGGGACAGAAAATCCGAAGATATGAATAGCGAATTGACGAAGAAGGTATAAGGAGTTGATACACGATTTCTTCTTGTGTTAAAATATTCTAGAAGAGAGTTTCGTAGCTAAGGGTACATGTTGAACAACATAGAATTTATGGAAATAATGACAAATATTTAAGGAACATTATCCAAGTAATACATGAAATTCTTTAAACTTTTAAGATAATACAATGACCTTGTCCAAAAGTAAAATGAAAATTCCGTATTAAGTGTCCTGATAAATGCTGACCACATAATAGTCACTGGAACTAAAAGATTTGAAAAGCACCTTTGTGAAGAGTCCACGACCAAGCGTACGATCGCATACATACATGCACGCACACGCACACATAAAAATACATACATACACACACATACATACACGCAAACACACGCACACACAACCACATACACACACACAAACAAACACAGGGCAATCAAAATGTGAACGAGCAGATTCAGGAGTAACATCTCAGTTTTCCTTAATCTACTTGTGACAAACTCTTTCAAAATGTCCACCAAATAATCTCCACCAAATCAATGAAAAGGAGACAATTACCAACTAACGTAATACAAACCTTATGCAATTTCATTTAGTCGAGACAATTTCCCATTCTACACAGGGTAAGACACAATTCGACCAACTCTTTCATAACAGTCACAGAAAAAAAAATCAAAACAACTCATTAGATGATTTGATCTCATTGTTCGAAACTTCCAGCCTTCAGAGCTCATTACTGTGTCAGTGTTGACAAAAGCTGAGGTCAAGAGGTACTGTGCCGTGCTTCAAGATGCCATTAACTATTGAGCATGGGTCTCTAATGACAAGACAGGAAATTGATTTTTGTACCTACATAGAATCCGTGTTTCAAATAAGAGGTTACAAATATACATGATACGTGTTTAATTTTTATTCAAAATAAATATGTATCTTTCGATTGTGCATAAACGCACGTTGTATCGTCTCCATAACTATGAAATAAATAGGTAGCATTGAGTGATGATGTAGAGCAAAAGCCTCAGCTGAGGCCCCAAGCTTCTTATGATGAACTACTTTAAAAGATTATTATCGTCCATATCCAAGAGGCGCCTTGCACACGTGCTCACCAAGACACCTGTCAAAGCAGCACTTGTCCACGCCACTGCAAGCTCCGTCATTCGAGCAGGTGATGGGAGGCCCAAAGATGCGAGGACACACGGGCCTCACTGGCGGGCACTGACCGGGCTTAACGATCTGCGTGGCGATGGGGTCAGCTGGTTGGTTGACGCTCTCACAGCAGTAGGCCGCTCCTTCAGGAGTCTTGCACCAGTAGCGGCAGTTGCTGCTGGGGGCGACAGGAGGAACAATACCACCGCCAATCCCGTGACCCACGCCTTGGTGACCGAAAGGAGGTCTTCCGTCATGGGGTCCCCCTCCGAAGTGACCAGCACCTCCTAATCCAGGTGCCCCAAAGGGTAGGCCCTGTGCATGATGGGGACGTCCTCCGAAGAATCGAGTATTTGTAGCGCCACCACTTCCGCTCTCAGCACCACCTTTAAGATGTTTACCCGCCACCAAGACGAGGTAGGACATGAGCAGGGCACATAGGACTTTCATTCTGCAGGTCGGAGAATATCACGCGATCAATCGAAAATTCTTCCAAGAGGTAGTTTTCTACTGGAAAGAGTGGATGCGCTGACAAGATGAGGGACACTGTACGTCCTCTTGTTGCAATCTCAGACCAAGTGTATCCGTCTCCGACTGCGGTGGCTTATATAGTGTGCAACGCTATTCACCCCTCCCTCCTCCCTTCCTCCCTCGTCCTCTTCGTGCACTAGCTCGCATGGAATGGAGCGGGATTCCCCCGGTTTTGCTCAGAGTTCAAAGGGGATTTTAGACTAACGTCATCGTCTTCGGTTGTTCCCCAACTATGGTTTGCGAAATTCAATCGGGAGCACAGGTTCATTTCCAATGCTCCTGGTGAAATTTCGCAAATGGACATGCTCCATTGCACCCACATCTACACACGCACTCGAATTCGCAGTTGTACCTGTATACGTGCAAGTACACTCACATGAGCATGTGTACGGCCATTTTGGTACACTGCAGGTGATACAGTCTTCCTACTTCATCACTCAGACTTAATCTGACTTCGGAAAGGGGTCTGTACGATGAGAAGAGTATCTTGAGTTTTAGGCCTGTTGAAACACATATGGCTGTATATTCAAATCGATCATACTGCCTTGGCATTAGCGCTGAATTGCAGCACTACTCTATTCTATCTCTAATGCCTGCCATTGCAGGGAAAGGTTGGAAAGTCACGAAAGTGTGGCTTGGTCTCTTGCCTATCACTTACCGGGAGTCGAATCAAGGCCTCTCATTCTTTTAGATATACTGTTTACCATATCACAAGTAAAGTAGTGTTTTTGTCGAAGTTACTATATTGATAAGAATCACAATTTAGGAATGTGTGCGTAGTGTGATATGATTGTCTATCCTGGCGTGCATAAGTTTAATTATGATTATCTTAGACGGAACGGCACATTGGAAGTCCCTTCGTGAGCGCATTGTAAAATACATCAGTTATAATGATAAATACCGTTGACTTCTGTTAAACCTGACTCTTCGAGCACTTGGATCAAATTTGCTATCATAAACTTCTCATTTTCACAGCATTTTTTCTTTCTTTTTATGATTGTTGAGAGATCTATCCTCGTAATGATATACAATTCCATTCTCGTTCCTCCCTTCCTTCAGCTCCTCTTCTATCCCACCGCTTATGACTCGTCCTCTTCAGCTTCCCTTGGTGCCATGTGGACGTGATAATTGGCACTACAATTTCATTGTCCAATTGATCACCTCCAACCACCGCAGGGGTCGCTTATTTCGTGGTAAGTGGTCCTCTTCCCAGCGGTGGCTTCCTCCTGGCTCAACCGACGGTGATTCTTAGTCCAACACCAGGAGTCTCCCGTTTGGGATCAAGATAAAAAAAAATTATATATAATAATAACCATTCCCCTACGACTCCTAGTGGTAATTTGATTATAAAAATGTAACTCCATTATTGTATATATATAAAAATAATTATAATTCAGCCAGAAAGAACGAATTAGACATCCCGGTCTGGGAGAACATAATGACGAACGAGGACAGAAAAAAGTTCTTTCGACAATAGCTTGTAGGCGTGGGGAAGCCAGGCACGCACAAGAAAGGAATTCCAGAGGAGACACCTTGAAGTCGCAAAAGAAACTCCTCCATACTCCTCCACTCAAGGGCCGGGGGAGATAGTAGCATTGTTCATATGGGGGAGATGGTGGTGCATATTGTTTAGTTAGGTTAAGGTTAAACCTATGTTTAGGTTTAAGCTCAGGTTTGGGGAGGTTAGGTTAGGTGAGGTTACGTTGAATT
>NC_134812.1:29026717-29054217 GCF_046742065.1 Oratosquilla oratoria
AATCCTTTGTAATCCTTTCTCTCCTCCTCATTTCTCACTCTATCCATACTTCTCAGGCACCTCATCTCAAACACATTAAAACTCCTCCTCTCTTCCCTCCTTCTGTTCCATGTTTCTGCCCCGTACAGGAAGAATTTTTTTTTTTAACTCATTATGTATCTAATGCTGGGTAATTTCAGATTGAGGAATTCCTTCGTTGTAAGTTACTCGGAGGACACTATAAGTTAATAGATGTATTACAAATTTACAAGATATTTACAGAGTACTTCCTATGGAAGAATATGTCCTCACCTTTTTCGTTGTATGTTATAGATTCAATCCTTATACTTCTATGCTCCTTACCAGGCAGTCATTGATTGGTTTACCGCATTTGAGCTAACACGTATCTTCCATCCCTGTGTCAAGCTCTGTTTCTCATTAGTTGTGAATAATCTTTTACTCTACCCGTGATTTTCTTGATTGTGGTAAAGATTATTAATGTTAGAAAATGGGAAGTTTATATTCATCTAAAAAGGTGCTAAAACGGAAATAGAAATAAATGAATAAATAAAAGAGTGAGTAGAGGGTAATTTTTATTTTTACTGGTAAAGTATTTCCCCTACTAGATTAGGGGCTCTGTCAGACTATTTGTTGTATCAAATGTAAGATTAATTGTGATGTAATTTAGCACTCAGTATATTCCATTGACTTCACATGTATTATTTCTGTTTTATACTAACGTGTAAGAGGCCGGTAGTTGTACGAATGGAAATGAGCCAGCCTGCTCGCCTGTTGTTATGAAAACATGAGGTGACGCTATGTCTATGTAAACACACCGACGGTGGTGACTGTTTTATAATCGATGTTGTATCAAAACTCTGTAAGCGCAGGTTAGCTTCGTTTGACTAATGCTGAGATAAACAATTTTGCTAGTGGCATTGTAATGGCTTTCCGGGTTGGTGCAAGG
Organism: Oratosquilla oratoria; assembly: GCF_046742065.1. Taxonomy (NCBI): domain Eukaryota; kingdom Metazoa; phylum Arthropoda; class Malacostraca; order Stomatopoda; family Squillidae; genus Oratosquilla; species Oratosquilla oratoria. Next base: position 29,027,664 of record NC_134812.1, read on the forward strand.
TGGAGAAGGAGGAAAAAACTATTGGTGCATGAATTCAAAGTCACGCCCATAAGGAGTGACATTTATTTGAGAAGTCACCGGAGATTGGTTTAGAAAAATTAGTGACGTCAGACGAAGGTAGCTTAGCGTAGGATACGGGATCTCGTCAGAGGGTGTGGAGAGAGGATCGAGAGAGGATCAGGAGACGATGTAGAGACGAGAGAAAGAGATCCCGAGTGTAAGCAGAAGGTGAAATTACAGTGAAAGAAGAAAGAAAATTCACCACCCTTTTATTAACCCAAAGGACGAGAGAACTAGGCACGGGGCCTAGAAAATAGTGAGACTACAGGAAAAAGAAGGCAAGGGGCCTTGAGACGAGTGATATTACAAGTCAAATTTAAGTGACAGTGGTGACAAGGGGAGGTGAAAGTGGTGGCAGCGGTGGGATGAACTGAGTGTTAAACACCTCCGAAGAGAAGTGGCGCAAGAAGTCTACGGGAACAAGACAACCAAGACGACTACGAGAGAAATCTACAACTTCAAGTAACTGCTACGTTGGGAACAAGCATTCTTCAAGATTCTTCAAGGTGATCATCATCTACAAGGCGGTCTTCAAGGCAGAGTGTGTGATGGAGGAGGAACAACGTCGTTGACGAATGACAAGACCGTAGAAGGACGTCAAACCAGACATTGACATCACGAAGCGACATCGCAAGCAGCCAGGCTAAAGCAAGGTATTAGTAATAAGTATGAGTACCCCTCAGAATTCTAACGTGTTGAGACACGAAATTCACACATCAAATACAAATATTCCAAAATTCACAGGAGAGTCTAACACATATGGTGTAAACAAGTTCCTGAACCTCATTGACACTCTTATAGTTAGTAAAAACATTACAAATGAGAATCGTAAGATTGAGATTCTCAAGGAGAATATAGATCCAGAGCATGGAAGGGCGAGGTTTGTCATTAACTTCCAGCAAATGGAAGCAATTAATCAATATGATAATTACAAAACAGCCTTTCTTAAACATTTCATGTCCAAATGTGATCAGGATCCTATTAGATCATTGGTAAAAATGATTAAGGAAGTTAGGACAAGTGAAATTGACACAGAGTACTTAGCTAGATTAGATAGATGGTCAAAAGACATGAATTCTATCTTGAAAGATTCAGACTGGATAGAAAGATCTAGTGAGAAGATGAAAATCTCACAGGTAATCAAATTGATTACATTTACCTTATTGGCAAAGAATTCCGATGACTTAACAGCAGAAAGGCTGTGCAAAGATTTAAAATCAAATATCTGTTTAGGAGAAGTAGATTATCTTCTTCAAGGATACAGTGAGACCAGAACAATAAACCCATATGTAATGCCTATAAATCAACAAAGCCAATATAAGAACTCTAGAGAGTTTAAGAAAACAGAAGTAGGACATAGGCGGCATGCTAGAAGTCCATCTAGGGATAGGGATACCAGAATCCTATGTTTTAATTGTAATGCATGGGGACACAAGGCACAAGAATGTTTTTATGGGATTATTTGCAGAAATTGCAAATACGAAGGTCACAATGAGTATCAATGTAGGAACCCTCCATTCTGTATTTACCATAATATAATCGGACACAGAACTCATGAATGCCGGAATTTTCGGGTACCCCCAGGGCTAAGAGGAAAACCCCCAGACACAGAATAAACCATTTCAGACCTCCCCGTATATATACCGATAGGCGGTATTGTGTTAAATATGGGAATGTTATTTATTTCCAGGGTTAAGATTAGTGCACTCTAGCCAGTTAGGTAATAGTAGACTTCTATTGTGTTGGTATTCACTACCAAACCTACCCTATAGGGGCATTTAGATGGCCAAACGGTTTGACAAACCCGGTTTGTCAAACAAGTTTTTGTAGTGATATTTCAACGTGTGAATAGGGTATTTGGTTGTCAAACACGTTCGACAAACGTGTTTGACGACCAAATGCCCCATTCACACGGTCAAACATCACTTCAAACACTTGTCTGACAAACCGGGTTTGTCAAATCATTTGGCCGTGTAAATGGCCTTTAATGTAAGAATCCTTGGTGCGAGTGGTTGATGAATGTAGCACCATGTGCGTACTGGAGCTTAACGATTAATGTGGTCATGTGGTTTCTCGTACACATTCTGGCATGTTAAAAACATAATATCGAGGATGATAGGGAAATGTACTGCATCTTTTCTTAAATGGAAATATTTCCGTTGCCGTCATATTCAGTAAATAAGATTGGTTGGTGTTATCAAAAAGTAAAAATTCTGAACCATGCATCTGTTTGCGCTGAAACTACCCTCGGTGACTACAAAGCCTGAGGCAAACCCGGTTTTTTGTCTCTCGTTCAACTCAGTCCCAGCCTCATTCGAATCCAATACCTCCTCCTCCTCCTTCTCCTCCTCCTCCTACTCCTTCCCCTCCTCCTCCTCCTTCTCCTCCTCCTCCTCCTCCTCCTTCTCTTTCTCCTTCTCCCCGATCCTCTCACGACCAGAAGTAAGCTTATTTTCTTCTTCACAGGCTCCCAACTTTAAAATTATATCCACGAAACTTTCCAAAGTTTCCCATCAGGCAGGCCCAGAGGACGGAGAGAAGAGGCTTTGAAATCAATAAAGAAATTCTTTCCATTCTCTTCCAACCACGTGACTACTTAGGGTTTGGCGGAGGTGGGTGGGATTGTTCGTATGGGAGAGGTTGAAGTGGATATTTTTCAACTGGGTTTAGCTTAGGTTTAAATTAGGTCAAGAGACGTCAGGTTTAGGTTAGGTTAGGGTCCGTTAAAGTACGTTACGTTAGGGAAAGTTAGGTTACGTTAGGCTTTGTTTGGTTTTTCTTAGTTTTGGGTAGTTGAGGTCCCAGTTTTAAAGTAAATGGGAATTATTGGACACAGTCATTAGCAGAGAAATAAAGGAAGAACCAGTCTGAATTTATTCACAACAAAATCTATGTAGGGGACAATGGCCGCTGGTGTGTAAGAAAATAACAAGTTGAGCACTCCGATTAGTAGAGAATGATGCCTGACAAATGGATATTTTTATTCATTCTACTATAAACACATCCAAAATTACATTCAATGTCCAATAATAACTTACTACCGACCATTAGTCTATCATAGTTGCCATCATTATCGAGTAAACCTTAACTATAACAATTAAGATCTGTTGTCTTAATCACTTTTTCCCTCAACTGACCAGACTAAATGATGGTCATTATGTGCCCTTGAGAATCAAGCCAAATCCTTCTCAGTTGCAAAGGCGATTGGAGAGAATGCCCTCCGGCGACGTTTTTTATTATTCGTTTATCTATTAATTTATTTTCAAAAGGGATATCGTTTCCAGAGGAAAAACTCTTGTAATGATATCTTGCTTCTCTGATGCACTGGAAACCAAAATGACCCCAACATGACCTTAGGTGACTATCGGCGCCCGTCACGAGCACCTGCCAAAAGGTGGAGGTCTTTAACTGCAATAGCTGACCACTTCCTGGGGCACACTCTTTCATACTAACTTTACAAGAAACATCAGTCACGAAATAAACTTTCATGGTTCCAGGAATTTCGTAGGTTAGATTTGAAGGTTACAACAAAGATAGTGAATGTAATTAACAATTTATTTGCAATAAATAGATTTTTTTGTACAAAATTCTTGAGAAGAAGATTGGGAAAGAGACCTTAGCCTTTCATCGTCCATATCCAAGAGGCGCCTTGCACACGTGCTCACCAAGACATCTGTCGAAGCAGCACTTGTCCACGCCACTGCAAGCTCCGTCATTCGAGCAGGTGATGGGAGGTCCGAAGATGCGTGGGCACACGGGCCTCACTGGTGGGCACTGACCGGGCTTGACGATCTGCGTGGCGATGGGGTCAGCTGGTTGGTTGTTGGTCTCACAGCAGTAGGCCGCTCCTTCAGGAGTCTTGCACCAATAACGGCAGTTGCTGCTGGGGGCGACGGGAGGAACAACTCCACCGCCGATCCCGTGACCGACGCCGCCGACTACGGGATGGCCTTGGTGACCGAAAGGAGGTCTTCCGACATGGGGTCTCCCTCCGAAGTGACCAGCCCCTCCAAGACCAGGGGCTCCGAAGGGAAGACCTTGTGCATGAGGGGGATGTCCTCCAAAGAATCGAGTACCTGCAGCTCCACCACTTCCACTCGCAGCATTACCCTTGTCGTCTTTGAGTTTCTTACCCGCCACCAAGGCGAGGGACATGAGCAGGACGCACAGGACTTTCATTATGAAGGTCAGTGATTAGCAGAGTAGAAACCTTTCACAATGAAAACTTCTGCGGGAAAATAAGGCGTATATGATGCTCGGCTGCTTCCTCGCTGTGTTGCGCAGATGAAGCTGGAAGGTTGTGTGTGTCTGCTCTCGTCCCGCCTTTGCTTATATATCGGATACCGGTCCCACCATTCCATCCCTCCACCCCCTTCCTCACCTCCCCGTTTGCTACTCTCAGTTTTAAAGAACTGGTATTCCCTCCGCTTTGCCTCAACTCCTAATTGTCCAGGGGATTTTCTGTTCTACGTCATAACAGATCTTTCCTGGAAACAGGGTTCAAAATATGTAAAGTCTTCAGAGTTTGACGAGGGGTTCACTTAGTTGCTACATAGGCAAATATATCCACACACGCACGTGTTTCATACTCGTGTATATATATATATATATATATATATATATATATATATATATATATACATATATATATATATCCATATATATATATATATATATATATATATATACATACATACATACATATATATTTATATATATATATATATATATATATATATATATATATATATATATATATATACTGTATATATGAAAAGGTAAGGATGTTTTTTGGGCTTTTATGGATTTGGAAAAGGCTTACGACAGGGTAGACAGGAAGGCAATGTGGGAGCTACTGCAGATGTATGGGATAGGAGGAAACCTTTTAAGAGCAGTCAAGAGTTTTTACGAGAGTAGTAGGGCTTGTGTTAGGATTAGAAATGGAGAGAGTGAGTGATTTGAGGTAATGGTTGGACTTCGTCAGGGATGTGTTATGTCGCCCTGGCTGTTCAATCTATACATGGATTGGGTCAGGAGTTGGAGATGGTTAAAGAAAATTAAGAAAAGTGGGAAATAACCCAATAGTTGTTTGCTGAAAACACTGCGCTTGTAGCAGGATCAGAGGAGGGATTATGGAAGTTAGTGACAGAGTTTGAGGTGCGTGAAAAATGGAAACTGAAGATAAATGTGGGCAAATGTAAGGTGATGAGATGTACAAGGGGAGAGAGTGACAGCAGGCTGGAAGTGAGCATATATATATATGTGTATATATATATATGTATATATATGTGTATATATGTATACATATATATATATATATATATATTCGTGAAGTAAGGAAGCAGGTTTTCTTTGATGCATGTAGAATTAAATACGACAGCATTCTGACAATTGTTAAATTTTTTCTTAATGTTTTCTATTTGTCTTATCAACTTTTTTCCAGTTGTAGGGTGAGCTGATACAAGTTCTCCAAAGTTTTCCATTTAATATTCTCGAGCTTTCGTCTTCAAAGAGACATCATCAGGATTGACAAAATTTCTGCAATAATGAATACAAATGTTGGTACATATAAGTTACAAAATAAATTACAAAAATACAAATACAAATATACAGGTAGAACAAAAGATATATAACGCGAGGTATTGCTTACGTCTACAAGGAAAGTACAAATGATAGAGAGAGAGAAAGGTTTAAATACATAAACTGCTATCCGAGTTCCCATTACGGAGTCTGGCTGATCGTCTGAGTGGTGGGGGAGTGGGGGGTAGGAGGGGAGGGGGAGAGGGGACCTCAATGTAGCGATGTCTCAGGTTAGCGCTACTGTACAGCTTAATGCTGGACGTCATGTCCGACTGAATATTTATAGTGGGGGCAGAGTCCCTGATGTGGAATGCCTCCAAGAGTTTCAACCTTCTAGGGTCCTCATTGTACGCAATAATTTTGGTACATTGAACTAAGGTGTCTCTGTCAATATTTCTATTGTGATATTTTGAATAATGGTCCTTGATCGCTCCGTCCTGTTGGTGAAATATTTCAACATTTGGTCAAATTATACAATCACTTTCCATAAACATGCTTTCTTCTTGTATGTATGTATGTATGTATGTATGTATGTATGTATGTATGTATGTATGTATGTATGTATGTATGTATGTATGTATGTATGTATGTATGTATGTATGTATGTATTAGGGTGTAGTATCGTAACCATTTTTGTATCACATTTCAGGTTTTGTAGAGTAGACCAATCAAAATTTGGAAATAAAGATGAAAAAATCTGAAAAAATAGTGACACTTTTTGGGACCAAAAGCCTACTTAAAACTGACTTCTCCTTAGGATTAGGCTGCTTAGATTTGATTATTATAGATTTTGGCTCTGGAGCTAGAATTGGGCAATTTTCTCACAGGAAGAAAATTTGCATTTTAACTCGTTATATATCTAAGGTTTAGGCATTTTTAGATTGAGAAATTCCTTCTATGTAAGCTACTCGGAGGGCACTATAAATTAATCGATGTATGATGAATTTAAGAGATATTTACAAAGTACTTTCTATGACCCTCTTATGCGTTTACTTTTTTTTAGGAATGTCCCCTCTGGGGCTACAGGTAGTAGGATTCCTAGTCCTATCCCCATCCAATTTTTTGCCACCTCGTACGACTCAAGTGGGAAAACTTGGTGGCAGCATTCTTTCCCCCCACTACAGGGTAGATGAGAAAAGAAAGTGAATATTCAGAAAAATAGTACAGGACAGTAACAAGGGATTGGGGGACTGTGGTATTATCAATTCAGAAGATAACTCCCATGTAATTGACCATCACAAAGTCTCAAGGACCCGACAGGAAGGAATTTTACTGAATCTAATGCAGCCAGGTACATCCTTGTTTAAGTACTTCTAAAGATAATGTTTGAATCTGAACTTTAAAGAGAGAATTATCGGACAGGGTCAGAAAATCCGAAGATATGAATAGCGAATTGACGAAGAAGGTATAAGGAGTTGATGCACGATTTCTTCTTGTGTTCAAATACTCTACAAGAGGGCTTCGCACCTAAGGGTACATGTTGAATAACATAGAATTTATGGAAATAATGACAAATATTTAAGGAACATTATCCAAGTAATACATAAAATTCTTCAAACTTTTAAAATGATACAATGACCATGTCCAAAAGTAAAATGAAATTTCCGTATCAATTATTCTGTTCAATGGTGACCGCATAATAGTCACTGGAACTAAAAGATTTGAAAAGTACCTTTGTGAAGAGTCCACGACCAAGCGCACGATCGACCACGCACACATAAAAATACATACATACACACACGTACATACACGCACACACAACCACACTCACACACACAAACAAACACAGGTCAGTCAAAACGTGAACAAGCAGATTAAGAATAACATCTCAGTTTTCCTTAATCTACTTGTGACAAACTCTTTCAAAATGTCCACCAAATTAACTCCACCAAATCAATGAAAAGTATACAATTGCCAACTAACGTGATACAAATAGTATCCAATTTCATTTAGTCGAGACAATTTCCCATTCTACACAGGGTAAGCGACAATTTCGACCAACTCTTTGGTAACAGTCACAGAAAGAAAATAAGATAACTCATTAGATGATTTTCTTTCATTGTTAGAAACTTCCAGCCTTCAGAGCTCATTACTGTGTCAGTGTTGACAAAAGCTGAGGTCAAGAGGTACTGTGCCGTGCTTCAAGTTGCCATTAAAAATTTAGCATGGGTCTCTAATGACAAGACAGGAAATTGATTTTTGTAGCAACATAGAATCCGTGTCTCAAATAAGAGGTTACAAATATACATGATACGAGTTTGGTTTTTATTCAAAATAGATATGTATCTTTGAATTATGCATAAACGCACGTTGTATCGTCTCCATAACTATGAAATAAATAGGTTGGATTGAGTGATGATGCAGAGCAAAAGCCTCGGCTGAGGCCCCAAGCTTCTTATGATGAGCTAATTTAAAAGATTATTATCGTCCATATCCAAGAGGCGCCTTGCACACGTGCTCACCAAGACACCTGTCGAAGCAGCACTTGTCCACGCCACTGCACGCTCCGTCATTCGAGCAGGTGATGGGAGGCCCAAAGATGCGAGGACACACGGGCCTCACTGGCGGGCACTGACCGGGCTTGACGATCTGCGTGGCGATGGGGTCGGCTGGTTGGTTGTTGCTCTCACAGCAGTAAGCCGCTCCTTCAGGAGTCTTGCACCAATAACGGCAGTTGCTACTGGGGGCGACAGGAGGAACAATTCCACCGCCAATCCCGTGACCCACACCTTGGTGACCGAAAGGAGGTCTTCCGTCATGAGGTCTCCCTCCGAAGTGACCAGCACCTCCTATTCCAGGTGCCCCAAAGGGAAGGCCCTGTGCATGATGGGGACGTCCTCCGAAGAATCGAGTATTTGTAGCGCCGCCACTTCCGCTCGCAGCACCACTTTTAAGGTGTTTACCCGCCACCAAGACGAGGTAGGACATGAGCAAGGCACATAGGACTTTCATTCTGCAGGTCGGAGAATATCACGTGAACAGTCGAAGATTCTTCCAAGAGGTAGTTTTCTACTGAAAGAAGTGGATGCGCTGACAAGATGAGGGACACTGTACGTCCTCTTGTTGCAATCTCAGACCATGTGTGTCCGTCCACGTCTGCGGTGGCTTATATGGTGCGCAACGCTATTCACCTCTCCCCCCTCCCTTCCTCCCTCGTCCTCTTCGTGCACTAGCTCGCATGGAATGGAGCGGGATTCCCCCGGTTTTGCTCAGAGTTCAAAGGGGATTTTAGACTAACGTCATCGTCTTCGGTCTTTCCCCAATTATGGTTTGCGAAATTCAATCGGGAGCACAGGTTCATTTCCAATGTTCCTGTTGAAATTTCGCAAAGGTACATGCGCCCTTGCACCCACATCTACACACGCACTCGCATTCGCAGTTGTACCTGTATACGTGCAAGTACACTCACATGAGCATGTGTACGGCCATTTTGGTACACTGCTGGTGTTACAGTCTTCCTACTTCATCACTCAGACTTAATCTGACTTCGGAAAGGGGTCTGTACGATGAGAAGAGTATCTTGAGTTTTAGGCCTGTTGAAACACATATGGCTGTATATTCAAATCGATCATACTGCCTTGGCATTAGCGCTGAATTGCAGCACTACTCTATTCTATCTCTAATGCCTGCCATTGCAGGGAAAGGTTGAAAAGTCACGAAAGTGTGGCTTGGTCTCTTGCCTATCACTTACCGGGAGTCGAATCAAGGCCTCTCATTCTTTTAGATATACTGTTTACCATATCACAAGTAAAGTAGTGTTTTTGTCGAAGTTACTATATTGATAAGAATCACAATTTAGGAATGTGTGCGTGATCACAATTGTTTCAGATTAGGTTCACAAACAGATTCGTTTCAGCACGCCTAAAATTCCAGATGCACTTCTCAACACACAGGCAAGTTTCCGAAGTCAAATTAAATTAAGCCATAGTGGTGAGGTAAAAAGGCTGTATCCCCTCAAAGGGCGATAGGCTGATCCTGCAGTGTACCAATGTTGCTGAATGCATGTGGATGTGCACGCGCGAGTGCGTACACGTGTGCAAATGCGATTTCAAGTGCGAGTGCAGATGTGGGTGGTAGGGAGTGTGTGCCCTTGCAAAACTTCAATAGGAACATTAGAAGCTAAGTTGTCCTCCTGGTTCAAATTTCGCATACCAGAGACGGGAAACAACCGAGGATGATGAAGTCAGTCAAAAAACAACTTTGAGATCTGAATGCAACCGGGGGAATCCTGCTTCCTCTCATGTCGGGCTAGAACACGAAGAAGACGATGGAGGAAGGGAGGAGGGAGGGGTGAGTTGCGTTGTCCGTTATATGCACCACCGCAGACGTGGACGGACACACTTGGTCTTCTGACTCCAACAAACAAGAGGTGCCGTGTCCTTCGTCTTGCCGCTTGCCAGAGCATCCAAGCCTTTCAATATCAAGCTACTTCTTGATAGAACCTTCAATTGTCCACGTGATATTCTCCAACCTATAGAATGAGAGTCCTGTGTGCCCTGCTCATGTCCTACCTCGTCTTGGTGGCAGGCAAAGACCCCAAGGCCGCCAAAAAGGGTGCTGCGAGCGGAAGTGGCGGTGCTGCAACTCGATTCTTCGGAGGACGTCCCCATCATGCACAGGGGCCTCCCTTTGGGTCAGCTGGGCTAGGCGGTCCTGGTCACTTCGGAGGGGGACCACATGTCGGAGGACCTCCTTTCGGTAACCAAGGCCATCCCGTAGTCGGCGGCGTCGGTCACGGAATCGGCGGTGGAGTTATTCCTCCTGTCGCTCCCAGCAGCAACTGCCGTTACTGGTGCAAGACTCCTGAAGGAGCAGCCTACTGCTGCGAAAACAACAACCAACAGCCCGACCCCATCGCAACCCAGATCGTCAAACCCGGTCAGTGCCCGCCAGTGAGACCCGTGTGCCCTCGCATCTTTGGGCCTCCCATCACCTGCTCGAACGATGGGGCGTGCAGTGGCGTGGACAAGTGCTGCTTCGACAGGTGTCTTGGAGAGCACGTGTGTAAGGCGCCTCTTGGATATGGACGATAATAATCTTTAAAGTAGCTCATCAAAAGAAGATTGGGGCCTCACCCGAGGCTTTTGCTCTACATTGTCATTGAATCCAACCTATTTACTTTATACTCATGGAGACGATACAATGTGCGTTTTTGCACAATCCAAAGATACATATTTATTCTGAATAAAAATTAAACTCGTATCATGCATATTTGTAACCTCTTATTTGAAATACGAATTCTATTTGTCTACAAAAATCAATTTTTTGTCTTGTTATTAGAAACCCATACTCAACAGTTGCTAGCGACTTGAAGCACGCCACAACCCCTTGACCTCAGTTTTTGACAACACTGACACAAAAATGATCTCTGAGAGCATTGCCAAAGGACGGTATCAGGATAGGCCCAGTAGGCATTCACTGGAAGGTGAAAGTATTGGCAGAAGATTGATCTGCTTCAGATGTTTAGATCCCTCCGATCATTTCGGAGAGAATTTGATGTGGAATCAGATGGGCCCATAATGACACACAACAAACTCTGTGAGGACATAAAATCATTATTAGGTTTTTCTGTTGCCATATAAAACTGATATATTCTGCTGGTAGTGGTGAGTCATTTTGCATGAGATGTTGGCCCTGGTTTCGTTCATATGTAGGAGATCATCGTCAATTATACCACTTCTAATAGCATTGGTAATTAAGCACAGGTAAGTTTGGTCCCGACTACGCTCATTCACATGTACATCCTGAAAAGGAACTCCTTTAGCAATACAGTGAAAACCATTTGGTGATACTGGTAGAATTTCACTGGTGGATATGGCTTTACAAATGGTTTTATTTTTCATTTTCCATTGAGTTCCACTGTCTGATGAGCCAATATATTTCCTGTACAGGTGCCTCAAAGGAAGCTCATTTAGATGCAAGAACGATATAATTGACATTCCAGCCCTGTTATGGCTCCATTCTTGTAGCCAATATTAATTGGCATGCTGTCAGCCCCCCTGCCTTGATCTCATCTTTGATATAATTTTCAACAAGCCATTTCATCAGTCCATCTGCAATACCTGCACCTGTTCTTCGTTTGATAGTTAGACGATCCAAATAGAAAACACCAGGTTCTCTTACAAGCACATAGTGATCTTGAATTTCTTTTGATTCATACCCTTTGTTCCCTTTTTTCTTTATAGTTACTGTTGTGTCTCTCCTTCCATAAAAAGGCAGTCACTTTCTTATGTACCAAACTTTCAAACTCTGTAAAATTCCTTCTTAAACTCTGTCGGGCCCTTCAAACTTTGTGATGGTCAATTGCATAGGAGTTGTCTTGTGAATTAGTAATATCATAGTCGAATAGGGCTGCACTACTAATAACGGCGACAGCAGCTCTATTTGACACAGAGCACCAATCTGCTTCTATGGCAATTGTTGGTATTGGTATGATGTTGTTCTCTGTTTTCGCAAAAACTTTCTTCCATTCAACACCAAAATGTCAAATGATAATATTTCTGAAGTTGTAATTTTTCTCTTTCCTCTTCTCTTATTGTTACTCTTCTTCTTCTTCTTCTCTTCTTTCCTGGATTCGATCTTATCTGATTTTCCTTTTTCAATCAATTGACTTGTTTTTACATACACCCCACCAATATTCATGTGACGCCCAGTTTTATGATCAATAAGAAATTCATGCTCTCGACGTGGCACTTTTATGTTTTTTTGACACTTGCAGTCCAAGGGATCAGCACACTGGTAGCCTGCTATGTATAAGGAAAAGTTGATCCAATGATAAGATAAACTTCTTACTCTTAGTGGCATTCATTCCTTGTTTTGATGCCACAGAATCTTCTTCCACCAATCGGAGTATTTTTTTTTCTATTGGCCGAAAAGGAATACTGCATTTTTTCATATCTCAGTAAGGACTTCGGATACTTCAGGAATAATATCCTCGTTGTTCTCGTATCTACTGTCTTTTACATACTGAATATATCATCCAACCTGTTGTTATGTTGGTAACTCCTAATGAGGAAGTTCTGGAAATGGGAAGACAAAGTCGCTGTGACTTAATGATATTCTGGATCTTTTGGTCATTTTAGTCTTGGAAATGAATAATAGGAAGATCCGTTAGTATAAAACAGAAATTATATTTATGAAGCCAGTGAAATATACTGAGTGCTAAATTACATCACAATTACTGTTACATTTGATAACGAAACTAGTCTTACGAAACCTTAGCCTAATAGGAATGATACTTTACCAAGTAAAATAAAATTAACCTCTACTCATTCTTTTTTATTTTCTTTATTTACGTTTCAGCACCTTGTCAAATGAATATAACCTTCCCATTTTTAACATAGATAATCCTTACCACAACCAATAAAACCACGGATATAGTAAAAAATTACTCACAACTAATGAGAAACAGTTTGACACAAGGATGCGAACATGTGTTAGCTCAACTGTAGTAAACCTATTCATGACTGCCTGGCAAAGAGTAAGGAGGCATAGGGAGTTAATCTATAACATACACTGGAAAAGGTGAAGGCATATTCTTCCACAGGAAGTACTCTGTAAATATCTTATCAATCCGTCATACATCGATTAATTTATAGTGGCTTCCGAGTAGCTTACAAACAAGAAATTCTTCAGTCAAGAATTGCCTAAACCTTAGATATATAATGAGTTAGAATACAATTTTTCTTCCTGTGAGAAAATTGTTCATTTATAGCTCTAAAGACGAAAGCTATAACAGCTAAATACAACCAACCTAATCCAAAAGAAAAGCCAATATCTAAGCAGAATCTGTTCCCCAAAAAGGGTGTGTGTTACTATTTTTTTCCGTCTTTAATTCCAAATTTTGGATGGTTTTTCTCTACAAAACCTGAAATGTGCCTCATAAATAGTTGCGACACTACACTCTAATATATATATATATATATATATATATATTATATACATATATATATATATATATACATATATATTTATATACATATAATTATGTATATATATATGTGTATGTATGTACATGTATGCATATATATGTATATATATATACAATATATATATATATATATATATATATACGCACACACACACACACACACACACACACACACACACACACACACACACACACACACACACACACACACACACACACACAAACACACACACACACACACACACACACACACACACACACACACACACACACACACATATATATATATATATATATATATATATATATAATATACATATACATATACATCAATGTATATATGTATATATATATATATATATATATATATTTATCTATATATATATATATATATGTATATATAAATGTATATATATATATGTATACATATATATGTATATATATACATATATATATATATATATATATATATATATATACCGCATATATATGTACACATGTAACATGTGCGTGTATGGGTATATTCGTCTATGTAGCAACAAAGAAAACTCGTCATACTCTGAATACTTTTTACATTTTGAACCCTGTTTCCAGGAAAGATCTGTTATGACGTAGAACAGACAATCCCCTTGACAATTAGGATGTGAGGCAAAGCGGAGGGAATACCAGTTCTTTAAACCTGAGAGTAGCAACCGGGGAGGTGAGGAACGGGGTGGAGGGATGGAATGGTGGGACGGGTTGCCGCTATATAAGACAAGGCGGCACGAGAGCGGACACACACAACCTTCCAGCTTCAGCTTCAACCACGAGTAAGCAGCCGAGCATCATATATACCTCATTTTCCCGCAGAAGTTTTCCCTGTGAAAGTGCTTTACTCTGCTAATCACCGCCCTTTATAATGAAAGTCCTGTGCGTCCTGCTCATGTCCCTCGCCTTGGTGGCGGGTAAGAAACTCAAAGAGAACAAAGGTGATGCTGCGAGTGGAAGTGGTGGAGCTGCAAATACTCGATTCTTTGGAGGACATCCTCCTCATGCACAAGGTCCTCCCTTCGGAGCCCCTGGTCTTGGAGGTGCTGGTCACTTCGGAGGAAGACCCCATGTCGGAAGACCTCCTTTCGGTCACCAAGGCCATCCCGTAGTCGGTGGCGTCGGTCACGGTATCGGCGGTGGAGTTGTTCCTCCTGTCGCCCCCAGCAGCAACTGCCGTTATTGGTGCAAGACTCCTGAAGGAGCGGCCTACTGCTGTGAGAGCAACAACCAACCAGCCGACCCCATCGCAACACAGATCGTCAAACCCGGTCAGTGCCCACCAGTCAGGCCCGTGTGTCCACGCATCTTTGGACCTCCCATCATCTGCTCGAATGACGGAGCGTGCAGTGGTGTGGACAAGTGCTGCTTCGATAGGTGTCTTGGTGAGCACGTGTGCAAGGCGCCTCTAGGATATGGACGATGAAAGTCTAAGATCTCCTCCCCAATCCTGCTCTCAAGAACTTTGTTCCTATCGCAATTCGGCACATCTGCAACATCGCACTGACTCCATGATATATATATGCCATGCCCATACAAATCATACATTTTTATACATAGTACAATAATCTATTTATTGTAAATAAACTGTTAATTACATTCATAGTCTTTGTTGTAACCTTCAAATCTAACCTATGAAATCCCTGAAACCATGAAAGTTTATTTCATGACTGATGCTTCTTGTAGAGTTAGTATGAAAGAGTGTGTCCCAGGAGGTGGTGAGCTATTGCAGCAAAAGCCTCTACCATTTTCAGGGGCTCGTGACGGCCACCGTTAATCACCTAAGGTCATAATGAAATCATTTTGATTACCAATGCATCAGAAAAGCAAGATGTTATCGTCAGAAACGATATCGTCTTTGAAAATGAATAAATAAATAGATAAATGAATAAGTAAAAGACACCACCGGAGGGCACTCTCTCCAATCACCTTCGTAATTGAGAGGGATTTGGCTTGATTCTCAACGGCCATTAATGACCATTTCATAGTCTGGTCAGCTGTGGGAAAAGGTGATTACGACAACGGATCTCAACAACTATCATTAGGCTTTAGTCGATAATGATGGCAACTATGATAGATTAATGGTCGCTAGGAAGTTATTATTGGGTATTAGATTTCATTGTAGATGTGTTTATAGTAGAATCAATAAAAATATATACATTTGTCAGGCATTATTCTCTACTAATCGGAGTGCTCATTTTATCAATTTTGAAACACCAGCGGCCATTGTCCCCTATATATAGATTTTGTTCTGAATAAATTCTGACGACTTTATTCATCATAAAAATTGCGTCCAAATGTGTCTTTATATTATATTTATTTGAGCAATCATCAATTTGTTTTGAGCTTTAGTTGTAGGACGAGAAAGAGAAGCGCTTTACGTTCAGACTGGCTCTTCATTTATTTTTCGGTTAATGACTGTATCCAAAAATCGCCATTATTTTAAAACTCGGACCTCAACTACCCAAAACTAAGCAAAACCAAACCAAACCTAACGTAACCTAACTTTACCTGACGTAACTTACTCTAACGTACCCTAACTAACCTAATCCTGACGTAACCTAACCTAAATCTAAGCTAAACCCAGCTAAACAATATCCACTTCAACCTCGCCCATACGAAAAATTCCACCCACCTCCGCCAACCCCTGAGTAGTCACGCTGAAATATATTCTAAAAATTTCATTATTAGTATATTCTAAACCTGTTATTGTTCCTACACATTAAAGTTATCACTTATAGTACCTTCTAAAGTTGTCATTATTTGTATATTCTCAACCTGTCATTATTAGTATATTCTAAATTTGTCATTGGTAGTATATTCCAAACTTTTCATTATTAGTATACATTAAAGTTATCATTAATAGTACCTTCTAAATGTATCAATATTAGTTTATTCTAAACTTGTTTATACTAAAATTAATATAAACTTGTCAGTATTAGTATATCCTAAACCTGTTATAAGCATTATATTCTAAACTTGTCATCATTAGTGCATTCTAAATTTGTCATTATTAGCTTATTCTAAACATGTCATTAGTAGTACACATTAAATTAATCATTAATATTACCCCTCAAAACTTGCCATTATTAGTATATAATAAACTTGTCATTATCATTTTATTCTAAAATTTCCTTTTTAGTATACATTAAGGGTATCATTAGTAGTACCTTCTAAACTTGTCGTCATTAGTATATTCTAAAATTGACATTACTAATATAATCTAAACATATCGTTTTTAGTATATTCTAAACTTGTCATTATTAGGATATTGTAAACTAGTCATTATTAGTATGTTCTGAACTTCTAATTGTTTTTCCAAATTAAGTTATGTTTAAATGTACTTTCTACAATTATCATTTTTTAGTATATTCTAAAATGGTAGCTATTAGTACACATTATTGTTTTCTGAATTTGTCCTTATTACTTTATTTTAAATTTGTAATTATTAATATAGTCTAAACTTGTCATTATTACTACATTCTGAACCTGTCTTTATTAGTACCTTCTAAACTTGTCATTATTAGTTAACATTTAAGTTATCATTAACAGTACCTTCTAAAATTTTCATTATTAGTACATTCTAAACTTGTCGTTATTAGAACACATTAAAATCAACATATATAGTACCTACTAAACTTCTCATTATTAGTATATTCTTAACTTATCATTATTAGTATATTCTATACTCAAAGACTCTCCTCCTCCTCATTTTACAATAAACATATCCACAATGGAATCTAATACCCAATAATAACTTTCTAGCGACCATTAATCTATCATAGTTCCCATCATTATCGACTAAAGCCTAACGATAGTTGTTGAGATCCGTTGTTGTAATCACCTTTTCCCTCAGCTGACCAGACTATGCAATGGTCATTAATAGCCGTTCAGAATCAAGCCAAATCCTTCTCAGTTGCAAAGGTGATTGGAGAGAATGCCCTCCGGTGGTGTCTTTTACTTATTCATTTATCTATTTATTTATTCATTTTCAAGGACGACATCGTTTCTGACGATATCATCTTGCTTTTCTGATGCATTGGTAATCAAAATGACTTCATCATGACCTTAGGTGATTAACAGTGGCCGTCACGAGCCCCTGACAATGGTAGAGGCTTTTGCTGCAATAGCTCACCACTTCCTGGGACACACTCTTTCATACTAACTCTACAAGAAGCATCACAGTCATGAAATAAACTTTCATGGTTTCAGGGATTTCATAGGTTAGATTTGAAGGTTACAACAAAGACAATGAATGTAATTAACAGTTTATTTACAATAAATAGATTGTTGTACTATGTATAAAAATGTATGATTTGTATGGGCATGGCATATATATATCATGGAGTCAGTGCGATGTTGCAGATGTGCCGAATTGCGATAGGAACAAAGTTCTTGAGAGCAGGATTGGGGAGGAGATCTTAGACTTTCATCGTCCATATCCTAGAGGCGCCTTGCACACGTGCTCTCCAAGACACCTGTCGAAGCAGCACTTGTCCACACCACTGCACGCTCCGTCATTCGAGCAGGTGATGGGAGGTCCGAAGATGCGCGGACACACGGGCCTCACTGGTGGGCACTGACCGGGTTTGACGATCTGTGTTGCGATGGGGTCGGCTGGTTGGTTGTTGCTCTCACAGCAGTAGGCCGCTCCTTCAGGAGTCTTGCACCAGTATCGGCAGTTGCTGCTGGGGGCGACAGGAGGAACAACTCCACCGCCGATTCCGTGACCGACGCCGCCGACTACGGGATGTCCTTGGTGACCGAAAGGAGGTCTTCCGACATGGGGTCTTCCTCCGAAGTGACCAGCACCTCCAAGACCAGGGGCTCCGAAGGGAGGACCTTGTGCATGAGGAGGATGTCCTCCAAAGAATCGAGTATTTGCAGCTCCACCACTTCCACTCGCAGCATCACCTTTGTTCTCTTTGAGTTTCTTACCCGCCACCAAGGCGAGGGACATGAGCAGGACGCACAGAACTTTCATTATGAAGGTCGGTGATTAGCAGAGTAAAGCACTTTCACAGGGAAAACCTCTGCGTGAAAATGAGGTTATATGATGCTCGGCTGCTTACTCGTGGTTGAAGCTGAAGCTGGAAGGTTGTGTGTGTCTGCTCTCATGCCGCCTTGTCTTATATAGCGGCAACCCGTCCCACCATTCCATCCCTCCACCCCGTTCCTCACCTCCCCGTTTGCTACTCTCAGTTTTAAATAACTGGTATTCCCTCCGCTTTGCTTCGCCTTCTACTTGTCCAGGGGATTACCCGTTCTACGTCATAACAGATCTTTCCTGGAAACAGGGTTCAAAATGTAAAAAGTATTCAGAGTATGACGAGTTTTCTTTGTTGCTACATAGACGAATATACCCACACACGCACATATTATATGTATATATATATACACATATATATATATTATATATGTATATATATACATATATATATATACATATATAGATAGATATATATATATATATATATATATATATATATATATATATGTATATATATATATATATAATGTATATGTATATTATATATATATATATATATGTGTGTGTGTGTGTGTGTGTGTGTGTGTGTGTGTGTGTGTGTGTGTGTGTGTGTGTGTGTGTGTGTGTGTGTGTGTGTGTGTGTGTGTGTGTGTGTGTGTGTGTGTGTGTGTGTGTGTGTGTGTGTGTGTGTGTGTGTGTGTGTGTGTGTGTGTGTGTGTGTGTGTGTGTGTGTGTGTGTGTGTGTGTGTGTGTGTGTGTGTGTGTGTGTGTGTGTGTGTGTGTTTGTGTGTGCGTATATATATATACATATATATATATATATATTATATATATACATACATACATGTATATATATATATATGTATATTATATATTATATATATATATATATATATATATATATATATATATATATATATTAGAGTGTAGTGTTGCAACTATTTATGAGGCACATTTTAGGTTTTGTAGAGAAAAACCATCCTAAATTTGGAATTAAAGACGGAAAAAAATAATAACACACACCCTTTTGGGGACCAAATTCTGCTTAGATATTGGCTTTTCCTTTGGATTAGGCTGGTTGTATTTAGCTGTTATAGCTTTCGTCTCTAGAGCTATAAATCAAAAATATTTCTCACAGGAAGAAAAATTGTATTCTAATTCATTATGTATCTAAGGTTTAGGCAGTTTTAGATTGAGGAATTCCTTTGTTTGTAAACTATTCAGAGGGCACTATAAATTAATCGATGTATGGCGAATTTACGAGATATATACAGAGTATTACCTATAGAAGGATATGGTTTTACCTTTTTGAAAGTATGTTGTAGGTTGACTCCCTATGCCTCCTTGTCCCTTACCAGGTAGTAATTAATTGGTTTACTGCAGTTGAGTTAACAAGTGTCTCCCATCTTTGTGTCAAGCTCTGCTTTTCATTAGTTGTGAGTAATTTTCTACTCTACCGTGATTTTCTTGGTTGTGGTAAGGTTTAATTATGTTAAAGAATGGGAAGGTTATATACATTTGACAAGGTGCTGAAACGTAAATAAAGAAAATAAAAAAGAATGAGTAGAGGTTGATTTTTATTTTACTTGGTAAAGTATCATCCCTATTAGGCTAAGGTTTCGTCAGACTAGTTTCGTTATCAAATGTAACACTAATTGTGATGTAATGTAGCACTCAGTATATTTCATTGGCTTCATATATATCATTTCTGTTTTATACTAACGGATCTTCCTATTATTCATTTCCAAGACTAAAATGACCAAAAGATCCAGAATATCAACAAGTCACAGCGACTTTGTCTTCCCATTTCCAGAACTTCCTCATTAGGAGTTACCAACATAACAACAAGTTGGAAGATATATTCAGTATGTAAAAGACAGTAAATACAAGAGCAACGAGGATATTATTCCTGAAGTATCCGAGGTCCTTACTGAGATATGAAAAAATGCAGTATTCCTTTTCGGCCAATAGAAAAAAAAATACTCCGATTGGTGGAAGAAGATTCTGTGGCATCAAAACAAGGAATGAATGCCACTAAGAGTAAGAAGTTTATCTTATCATTGGATCAACTTTTCCTTATACATAGCAGGCTACCAGTGTGCTGATCCCTTGGACTGCAAGTGTCAAAAAAACATAAAAGTGCCACGTCGAGAACATGAATTTCTTATTGATCATAAAACTGGGCGTCACATGAAAATTGGTGGGGTGGATGTAAAAACAAGTCAATTGATTGAAAAAGGAAAATCAGAGAAGATCGAATCCAGGAAAGAAGAGAAGAAGAAGAAGAAGAGTAACAATAAGAGAAGAGGAAAGAGAAAAATTACAACTTCAGAAATATTATCATTTGACATTTTGGTGTTGAATGGAAGAAAGTTTTTGCGAAAACAGAGAACAACATCATACCAATACCAACAATTGCCATAGAAGCAGATTGGTGCTCTGTGTCAAATAGAGCTGCTGCCGCTGTTATTAGTAGTGCAGCCCTATTCGACTATGATATTACTAATTCACAAGACAACTCCTATGCAATTGACCATCACAAAGTTTGAAGGGCCCGACAGAGTTTAAGAAGGAATTTTACAGAGTTTGAAAGTTTGGTACATAAGAAAGTGACTGCCTTTTTATGGAAGGAGAGACACAACAGGAACTATAAAGAAAAAAGTGAACAAATGGTGTGAAGCAAAAGAAATTCAAGGTCATTATGTCCTTGCAAGAGAATCTGGTTCTTTCTGTTTAGATCTGACCATTGAACGAAGAACTAGTGCGGGTATTGTCGATGGACGGATGAAATATCTTGTTGAAAATTATATTAAAGATGAAATGAAGGCAGTGGGAGCTGACAACATGGCAACTAATACTGGCTACAAGAATGAAGCTATAAGAGTGCTGGAATGTCAATTATATCGTTCTTGCATCTAAATGAGCTTCCTTTGAGGCACCTGTACAGGAAATATATTGGCTCAACAGAAAGTGGAACTCAATGGAAAATGGAAAAAAAAAATTGTACAGCCATATCCACCGGTGGAATTCTACCAGTATCACCAAATGGTTTTCACTGTATTGCTAAAGGAGCTCCTTTTCAGGATGTACATGTGAATGAGCGTAGTCGGGACCAAACTTACCTGTGCACAATTATCAATGCTATTAGAGGTGGTATAATTGACGATGATCTCCTACATATCAATGGAACCAGGGCCAACATCTCATGCAAAATGACTCACCACTACCAGCAGAATATATCGGTTTTACATGGCAACAGAAAAACCTAATAATGATTTTTATGTCCTCACAGAGTTTGTTGTGTGTCACTATGGGCCCATCTGATTCCACATCAAATTCTCTCCGAAATGATCGGAGGGATCTAAACATCTGAAACAGATCAATCTTCTGTAAATGCTTCACCCTGCCAATGAAGCCATAGTATGGCAAACAATCCAAAGGAATGGCTACTGGGCCCATCCTGAGAATGTCCTTTTAGCAATGCTCTCAGAGCTATTTTTGTGTCAGTGTTGTCAAAAGTTGGGGTCAAGAGGTTGTGCCGTGCTTCAAGTCGCTATCAACTATTGAGTATGGGTCTCTAGTAACAAGACAGAAAATTGATTTTTGTAGACAAATAGAATTCGTATTTCAAATAAGAGGTTACAAATATGCATGATACGAGTTTGATTTTTATTCAGAATAAATATATATCTTTGGATTGTACAAAAACGCACATTGTGTCGTCTCCATGAGTATGAAGTAAATAGGTTGGATTCATTGACAATGTAGAGGAAAAGCCTCGGGTGAAGCCCCAATCTTCTTTTGATGAGCTACTTTAAAGATTATTATCGTCCATATCTAAGAGGCGCCTTACACACGTGCTCTCCAAGACACCTGTCGAAGCAGCACTTGTCCACACCGCTGCACGCCCCATCGTTCGAGCAGGTGATGGGAGGTCCGAAGATGCGAGGGCACACGGGTCTCACTGGCGGGCACTGACCGGGCTTGACGATCTGGGTTGCGATGGGGTCAGGCCGTTGGTTGTTGTTTTCGCAGCAGTAGGCTGCTCCTTCAGGACTCTTGCACCAGTAACGGCAGTTGCTGCTGGGAGCGACAGGAGGAATAACTCCACCCCCGATTCCGTGACCGACGCCGCCGACTACGGGATGGCCTTGGTTACCGAAAGGAGGTCCTCCGACATGTGGTCCCCCTCCGAAGTGACCAGGACCGCCTAGCCCAGGTGACCCAAAGGGAGGCCCCTGTGCATGATGGGGACGTCCTCCGAAGAATCGAGTTGCAGCGCCACCACTTCCGCTCGCAGCACCCTTTTTGGCGGCCTTGAGGTCTTTGCCTGCCACCAAGACGAGGTAGGATATGAGCAGGGCACACAGGACTCTCATTCTATAGGTTGGAGAATATCACGTGGACAATTGAAGGTTCTATCAAGAAGTAGCTTGATATTGAAAGGCTTGGATGCTCTGGCAAGCGGCAAGACGAAGGACACGGCACCTCTTGCTTGTTGGAGTCAGAAGACCAAGTGTGTCCGTCCACGTCTGCGGTGGCTCATATAACGGACAACGCAACTCACCCCTCCTTCCTCCCTTCCTCCATCGTCTTCTTCGTGTTCTAGCTCGCATGGGACGGAGCGGGATTCCCTCGGTTGCATTCAGATCTCAAAGTTGTTTTTTGACAGACGTCATCATCCTCGGTTGTTTCCCGACTCTAGTATGCGAAAGTTGAACCAGGAGCACAGCTTAGCTTCCAGTGTTCCCATTGAAGTTTTGCAAGGGCACACACTCCCTACCACCCACATCTGCACAACTCGCACTTGGAATCGCATTTGCACACGTGTACGCACACATGCATACACATTCACAGGCATTCAGCAACATTAGTACACTGCAGGATCAGCCTATCCCCCATTCAGGCGATACAGCCTTTTTACCTCACCACTATAGTTAATTTAATTTGTCTTCGGAAACTTGCCTGTATGTTGAGAAGTGCATCTGGAATTCTAGGCGTGCTGAAACGAATCTGTTTGTGAACCTAATTTGAAACAATTGTGATCAAACCTGTAATACTGACTTTGGGGAGAGCAGTGAAATGTAGCAATGTTCTACTGCACCTGTGATTTCTACCATTGCAGAGAAAAGTTAGAAGGCCATGAATGTATGACTTGAGCACTTGCCTAACACTTACCGGGAATTCGCTATTTTCAGTATGTTGTTTACCATGTCACAATCAAAATGATATTTTTTGTCGAAGTTCCTAGGTTTCACAAACAATCCACAAGACTTAGGAATACATATGTTTTGTGTGATATGATGCTTATCTCTCCTGGCCTATACAAGTTATATTATTAGTATCTTAGTGGAACGGCACATAGCAAGTTGCTTCATAAGTGTATTGTCAAAAACATCAGTAATAATGATGAACACTGTTACTTTTCATTTAGTCTAACTCTTCATAAACTAGTGACAAATACGATGACTTTGGCCATAATTAAGCTATTCTAGCACTAAACTCCTCTTTTTCACATCTTTTTCATCTTTTAAGGTTGGTGACCGATTTGCTCTCATAAGATAATGAAGATGCATTCTTAATTTCTACGTTCCCTTCTTTGAGTTACACACACAAACACACACGCACTCATATGCTCATATGCACACACACACACGTTCACACACCTCTGCTATTTGTTGGGATTCGATCTTATCTAGTACCGACGCATGCTCAGGTTCTACACCGATAGTTATCATTCATTGTCACTTGCCTTGACTGTTCCATCACAAAGACCTATGTGGAGTTTGTGCTTGTCTAAGTTTCTCATCTCTTATGTCTACAAAAAAAATATATCTCGTATTAAACTAAATACGATCAATACGGCGAGCCGGCCACATGCATAAGCCCATGCCAATATGGTATTGGAAAAGTAATATGATGATGAAAGGTGATGAAAGTATTAATACATCAATGAAAAAGAATCAATAGATTAAGCATATAATGATGGAATTGCAAAAGAAATTCATTTGTTAATAGATGAATAAGTGAAATAGATATACGTACCAGGGAACAACAGAAAACGATTAGAATAATAAATAAATTGATATAAAGTCTATTAATTGGAACATGAATACATATGGAAACAAATGAATAGACAAATGATTGTATAGGTAATAACGTTGTGGCACTCAATAAAGATAATGTAGTTTTCTTTCATACTTCAACTCATGTTTGGCGAGCACTTTGTTCAAGACGGTGCCGAAAACTTAGGTTGGTATTCTTCTAAGTAGAATCAATTTTGAAGATTTAAAATCTCCAGAAAATAAAGTACTAGAACTATCTCCACGTTCCCTTTATTGATTTTATATTGATTAATGTTAGATGATTTTTTACAGCTCTGAGAATTTTCTCTCTCCTTTCGTGAGATAGACTCCTCCTTTGAAAGTGATCCTCACTAGTACCGCAGATTACTTTTTCCTATATGCTCACTTGACCATTGATCAAATTAGTTCGTTCAAAACATAATCAAAGATTAATGAGAACC
Organism: Oratosquilla oratoria; assembly: GCF_046742065.1. Taxonomy (NCBI): domain Eukaryota; kingdom Metazoa; phylum Arthropoda; class Malacostraca; order Stomatopoda; family Squillidae; genus Oratosquilla; species Oratosquilla oratoria. Next base: position 29,052,777 of record NC_134812.1, read on the forward strand.
ATCAAGAATTTTGGCAAAGACTTGGCCTTGGTAAATTGAGAGAAACTTTTTGTGTACCACCAAGAACTTGACATTTAGTCTGCACACAAGTTGACGCATTTTCTTATTCCTTCTTTGACTTTCACCTTAGATAGGATTGAAGTAAAATATTTCATAATTGTTAATCCATGCTAAAATACTATTGAAGTACGTCTAGTCGTGTAATAAAGGAATTAGTATACGAATGAGTACAATTTAGTTTCCGTTTTATGATCTCTGCTTTTCCTTTTGTTTACGGTTGCGTATTATGATATGCATGATAGAAATCGCATTAATATTATTGACGTGGTTTCCATAGAAAGACTTCTTATACGTCATTACCAACAGCAATCATGAGTTATGAAATGCAGCTATTTACATATTGAATGAAGTTGCAACAAATAAATATCATTCTGGTTTCTTAACAATGAATATATGTTTGCACTAAATGACCAAAAAAAGAAACCCATCATATTTTCTGTTGGTATGAGACAGTGATGAAAACATGGCTTATGAGTAACCTAAAAAATTCGAGCTTTTTCTGGGCCTCCAATTCCATATCCACCTTCAGCATTACCTCTCATGAGCTTGGGGTGTCCAAGGTCACGGACACAAGAAGAGTACACAGAAGGTTAAATTTAAAACTTCCCAAGTGGTAAATATGCAAAGTACGGAGCTCGAATATTGCTGAAATTTGGTCAGATGCTCGGCTGCTTCTTGCAATCTTAGAGTCCGATGACCAAGCGCCAAACTCGCATCTTCCTCTCTTCCTTCCTCACCTCCTCCTCTTCTTGCTCGCGCATGCACAACTGGTCTTCCCTGGCTTTTGCCCGTGCTGGAACTGGTTCTTTGATTGACGCCATCATTTTTTCTGCAATCTCCTGCCTGTGGACTGCATGACAAAAAAAATACAGATTTTTTTTCAAAGTCCGTGGCCACGCACACACACACACGCATGCACTCACGCAAAAAGAAGGCTTAATGAAAATTAAAAGATTCGTGGGTAGGAATACTCTGGCGTGGTTCCAACAGCTACCGATGAATGCCACTTGTCCTGACTGTTCGACCACTTAGAACAAAGGCAATGACATCAGTTCAGTGCCTCTTGCCACAAGTCAACCACACCACACAAGTCCACCACAACATTTATTTTAGATACAAAATTACTATAACATTTATCTTCTTCAATATTGAACTATTGTTAACCACTGTATTTAAAAAGTATGATAAGCACCAATATGAACGGTACACGACTCAGTGTACAATTGCATACACAGACACGCACACGCGCACACACAAACACACATACACTCACACACACTACTTGATGGCGCAGTGGTAGCGATCGCGGCCGCCACTATGGCGGACTAGGTTCGAATCCCGCCCAGTCCTGAAATGATTTCAGTATAGCTCCGCTGCGAGT
>NC_134812.1:29059217-29069217 GCF_046742065.1 Oratosquilla oratoria
GATGTGTTTATAGTAGAATCAATAAAGATATATACATTTGTCAGGCATCATTCTCTACTAATCGGAGTGCTCATTTTATCAATTTTGAAACACCAGGGGCCATTGTCCCCTATATATAGATTTTGTTCTGAATAAATTCTGACGACTTTATTCATCATAAAAATTGCGTCCAAATGTGTCTTTATATTATATTTATCTGAGCAATCATCAATTTGTTTTGAGCTTTAGTTGTAGGACGAGAAAGAGAAGCGCTTTACGTTTAGACTGGCTCTTCATTTATTTTTCGGTTAATGACTGTATCCAAAAATCGTCATTATTTTAAAACTCGGACCTCAACTACCCAAAACTAAGAAAAACCAAACCAAACCTAACGTAACCTAACTTTACCTGACGTAACTTACTCTAACGTACCCTAACTAACCTAATCCTGACGTAACCTAACCTAAATCTAAGCTAAACCCAGCTAAACAATATCCACTTCAACCTCGCCCATACGAAAAACTCCACCCACCTCCGCTAACCCCTGAGTAGTCACGTTGAAATATATTCTAAAATTTTCATTATTAGTATATTCTAAATTTGTCATTGGTAGTATATTCCAAACTTTTCATTATTAGTATACATTAAAGTTATCATTAATAGTACCTTCTAAATGTATCAATATTAGTTTATTCTAGACTTGTTTATACTAAAATTAATATAAACTTGTCAGTATTAGTATATCGTAAACCTGTTATAATCATTATATTCTAAACTTGTCATCATTAGTACATTCTAAATTTGTCATTATTATCTTATTCTAAACATGTCATTAGTAGTACACATTAAATTAATCATTAATATTAACCCTCAAAACTTGCCATTATTAGTATATGATAAACTTGTCATTATTATTTATTCTAAAATTTCTTTTTTAGTATACATTAAGGTTATCATTACTAGTACCTTCTAAACTTGTCGTCATTAGTATATTCTAAAATTGACATTACTAATAAGAACATAAAAAACATAAGAAATAAAGGAGACTGCAAAAGACCATAAGGTCTACACTAGGCAGCTCCGTATCCATCACCACCTGTCATCCCCATCCATAAAGTTGTCTAATCGTTTTTTAAAACAACTGATAGTTTCAGCGCTTACTACATGGTTACTAAGTTTATTCCATTCATCGACCACCCTATTAGTAAACCAATTCTTGCCTATTTCCTTCTTAAATATAATCTAAACATATCGTTTTTAGTATATTCTAAACTTGTCATTATTAGGATATTGTAAACTAGTCATTATTAGTATGTTCTGAACTTCTAATTGTTTTTCCAAATTAAGTTATGTTTAAATGTACTTTCTACAATTATCATTTTCTAGTATATTCTAAAATAGTAGCTATTAGTACACATTATTGTTTTCTGAATTTGTCCTTATTACTTTATTTTAAATTTGTAATTATTAATATAGTCTAAACTTGTCATTATTACTACATTCTGAACCTGTCTTTATTAGTACCTTCTAAACTTGTCATTATTAGTTAACATTTAAGTTATCATTAACAGTACCTTCTAAAATTTTCATTATTAGTACATTCTAAACTTGTCGTTATTAGAACACATTAAAATCAACATATATAGTACCTACTAAACTTCTCATTATTAGTATATTCTTAACTTATCATTATTAGTATTTTCTATACTCAAAGCCTCTCCTCCTCCTCATTTTACAATAAACACATCCACAATGGAATCTAATACCCAATAATGACTTCCTAGCGACCATTAATCTATCATAGTTGCCATCATTATCGACTAAAGCCTAACGATAGTTGTTGAGATCCGTTGTCGTAATCACCTTTTCCCGCAGCTGACCAGACTATGAAATGGTCATTAATAGCCGTTGAGAATCAAGCCAAATCCTTCTCAGTTGCAAAGGTGATTGGAGAGAATGACCTCCGGTGGTGTCTTTTACTTATTCATTTATCTATTTATTTATTTATTTTCAAGGGCGATATCGTTTCTGACAATAACATCTTGTATTTCTGATGCATTGATAATCAAAATGACTTCATTATGACCTTAGGTGATTAACGGTAGCCGTCACGAGCCCCTGACAATGGTAGAGGCTTTGGCTGCAATAGCTCACCACCTCCTGGGACACACTCTTTCATACTAACTCTACAAGAAGCATCAGTCATGAAATAATCTTTCATGGTTTCAGGGATTTCATAGGTTAGATTTGAAGGTTACAACAAAGACAATGAATGTAATTAACAGCTTATTTACGATAAATAGATTGTTGTACTATGTATAAAAATGTATGATTTGTATGGGCATGGCATATATATCATGGAGTCAGTGCGATGTTGCAGATGCGCCGAATTGCGATAGAAACAAAGTTCTTGAGAGCAGGATTGGGGAGGAGATCTTAGACTTTCATCGTCCATATCCTAGAGGCGCCTTGCACACGTGCTCTCCAAGACACCTGTCGAAGCAGCACTTGTCCACACCACTGCACGCTCCGTCATTCGAGCAGGTGATGGGAGGCCCGAAGATGCGCGGACACACGGGTCTCACTGGTGGACACTGACCGGGCTTGACAATCTGCGTAGCGATGGGATCGGGCCGTTGGTTGTTGTTCTCGCAGCAGTAGGCCGCTCCCTCAGGAGTCTTGCACCAGTAGCGGCAGTTGCTACTGGGAGCGACAGGAGGAACAACTCCACTGACGATCCCGTGACCGACGCCGCCGACTACGGGATGGCCTTGGTGACCGAAAGGAGGTCTTCCGACATGGGGTCTCCCTCCGAAGTGACCAGCACCTCCAAGACCAGGGGCTCCGAAGGGAGGACCTTGTGCATGAGGAGGATGTCCTCCAAAGAATCGAGTATTTCCAGCTCCACCACTTCCACTCGCAGCATCACCTTTGTTGTCTTTGAGTTTCTTACCCGCCACCAAGGCAAGGGACATGAGCAGGACGCACAGGACTTTCATTATGAAGGTCGGTGATTAGCAGAGTAAAGCACTTTCACAGGGAAAACTACTGCGGGAAATTGAGGTGTATATGATGCTCGGCTGCTTCCTCGTGATTGAAGCTGAAGCTGGAAGGTTGTGTGTGTCTGCTCTCATGCCGCCTTGTCTTATATAGCGGCAACCCGTCCCACCATTCCATCCCTCCACCCCGTTCCTCACCTCCCCGTTTGCTACTCTCAGTTTTAAAGAACTGGTATTCCCTCCGCTTTGCCTCACATCCTACTTGTCGAGGGGATTGTCTGTTCTACGTCATAACAGATCTTTCCTGGAAACAGGGTTTAAAATGTAAAAAGTATTCAGAGTATGACGAGTTTTCTTTATTGCTACATAGACGAATATACCCATACACGCACATGTTACATGTGTACATATATATATATATATATATATATATATATATATATATATATATATACATATATAGATATATAGATAAATATATATATTTATGTATATATATATATATATAATGTATATATGTATATGTATATTATATATATATATATATATATATATGTGTGTGTGTGTGTGTGTGTGTGTGTGTGTGTGTGTGTGTGTATGTGTGTGTGTGTGTGTGTGTGTGTGTGTGTGTGTGTGTGTGTGTGTGTGTGTGTGTGTGTGTGTGTGTGTGTGTGTGTGTGTGTGTGTGTGTGTGTGTGTGTGTGTGTGTGTGTGTGTGTGTGTGTGTGTGTGTGTGTGTGTGTGTGTGTGTGTGTGTGTGTGTGTGTGTGTGTGTGTGTGTGTGTGTGTGTGTGTGTGTGTGTGTGTGTGTGTGTGTGTGTGTGTGTGTGTGTGTGTGTGTGTGTGTGTTTGTTTGTGTGTGCGTATATATATATATATATATATATATATACATATATATATATATATATATATATATATATATATCCATATATATATACATATCCATATATATATATATATATATATATATTAGAGTGTAGTGTCGCAACTATTTATGAGGCACATTTCAGGTTTGTAGAGAAAACCATAAAAAATTTGGAATTACAGACGGAAAAAAAATAGTAACACACACCCTTTTGGGGACCAAATTCTGCTTAGATATTGGCTTTTCCTTTGGATTAGGCTGGTTGTATTTAGCTGTTATAGCTTTCGTCTCTAGAGCTATAAATCAACAATTTTCTCACAGGAAGAAAAATTGTATTCTAATTCATTATATATCTAAGGTTTAGGCAATTCTAGACTGAAGAATTTCTTGTTTGTAAGCTACTCGGAAGCCACTATAAATTAATCGATGTATGACGGATTTATAAGATATTTACAGAGTACTTCCTCTGGAAGAATATGCCTTCACCTTTTTCAGTGTATGTTATAGATTCAATCCCTATGCCTTCTTGCTCCTTACAAGATTGTCATTGATTGGTTTACTACAGTTGAGCTAACACATGTTCGCATCCTTGTGTCAAACTGTTTCTCATTAGTTGTGAGTAATTTTTTACTATATCCGTGGTTTTATTGGTTGTGGTAAGGATTATCTATGTTAAAAATGGGAAGGTTATATTCATTTGACAAGGTCTTAAAACGGAAATAAGAAATAAAGATGAATGAGCAGAGGTTAATTTTAATTTTTCTTGGTAAAGTATAATCCCTATTAGGCTAAGGTTTCGTCAGACTAGTTTCGTTATCAAATGTAAGAGTAATTGGGATGTAATTCAGCACTCAGTATATTTCATTGGTTTCATATATATCATTTCTATTTTATACTGACGGGTCTTTCTATTATTTATTTCCAGGACTAAAATGACCAAAAGATCCAGAATATCAACAAGTCACAGCGTCTTTGTCTTCCCATTTCAAGAACTTACTTATTATGACTTCCCTACAAATCAACAGGTTGGAAGATATATTCAATATGTAAAAAGTAATAAATACAAGAGCAACTAGGGTGTTATTCCTGAAGTATCCGAGGCCCTTACTGAAATTTGAAAAAATAAATCAGTATTACAGTTCAGCAGATCAAAAGTTAAAAAAAAAGACCCCGATTCGTGAAAGAAGCGTCTGTGGTATCAAAACAAGGAATGAATGCCACTAAGAGTAAGAAGTTTATCTTATCATTGGATCAACGTTTTTATATAGCAGGCTACCTATGTACTGATCTCTTGGACTGCAAGTGTCAAAAGAACATAAAAGTGCCACGTCGAGAGTGTGAATTTTCTAGTGATCATAAAACTGGGCGTCACATGAAAATTGGTGGAGTGGATGTAAAAACAAGTCAATTGATTGAAAAAGGAAAATCAGAAAAAATCGAATCCAGGAAAGAAGAGAAGAAGAAGAAGAGTAACAATAAGAGAAGAGGAAAGAGAAAAATTACAACTTCAGAAATATTATCATTTGACATTTTGGTGATGAATGGAAGAAAGTTTTTGCGAAAACAGAGAACAACATCATACCAATACCAACAATTGCCATAGAAGCAGATTGGTGCTCTGTGTCAAATAGAGCTGCTGCCGCTGTTATTAGTAGTGCAGCCCTATTCGACTATGATATTACTAATTCACAAGACAACTCCTATGCAATTGACCATCACAAAGTTTGAAGGGCCCGACAGAGTTTAAGAAGGAATTTTACAGAGTTTGAAAGTTTGGTACATAAGAAAGTGACTGCCTTTTTATGGAAGGAGAGACACAACAGTAACTATAAAGAAAAAAGGGAACAAAGGGTATGAATCAAAAGAAATTCAAGATCACTATGTGCTTGTAAGAGAACCTGGTGTTTTCTATTTGGATCGTCTAACTATCAAACGAAGAACAGGTGCAGGTATTGCAGATGGACTGATGAAATGGCTTGTTGAAAATTATATCAAAGATGAGATAAAGGCAGGGGGGGCTGACAGCATGCCAATTAATATTGGCTACAAGAATGGAGCTATAACAGGGCTGGAATGTCAATTATATCGTTCTTGCATCTAAATGAGCTTCCTTTGAGGCACCTGTATAGGAAATATATTGGTTCAACAGAAAGTGGAACTCAATGGAAAATGGAAAAAAAAAAAAAACAATTTGTAAAGCCATATCCACCAGTGAAATTCTACCAGTATCACCAACTGGTGTTCACGGTATTGCTAAAGGAGCTCCTTTTCAGGATGTACATGTGAATGAGCGTAGTCGGGACCAAACTTACCTGTGCACAATTATCAATGCTATTAGAGGTGGTATAATTGACGATGATCTCCTACATACCAATGGAACCAGGGCCAACATCTCATGCAAAATGACTCACCACTACCAGCAGAATATATCAGTTTTATATGGCAACAGAAAAACCTAATAATGATTTTATGTCCTCACAGAGTTTTTTGTGTGTCATTATGGGCCCATCTGATTCCACATCAAATGCACTACAAAGTTATCGGAGAGGTCTAAACATCTGAAGCAGATCAATCTTCTGCCAATACTTTCACCTTCCAGTGAATGCCTACTGGGCCCATCCTGAGACCGTCCTTTGGCAATGCTCTCAGAGATCATTTTTGTGTCAGTGTTGTCAAAAACTGAGGTCAAGGGGTTGTGGCGTGCTTCAAGTCGCTAGCAACTGTTGAGTATGGGTCTCTAATAACAAGACAAAAAATTGATTTTTGTAGACAAATAGAATTCGTGTTTCAAATAAGAGGTTACAAATATGCATGATGCTAGTTTAATATTTATTCAGAATAAATATGTATCTTTGGATTGTGCAAAAACGCACATTGTATCGTCTCCATGAGTATGAAGTAAATAGGTTGGATTCAGTGACAATGTAGAGCAAAAGATTCGGCTAAGGCCCCAATCTTCTTGTGATGAGCTACTTTAAAAGATTCTTATCGTCCATATCTAAGGGGTGCCTTGCACACGTGCTCACCAAGACATCTGTCAAAGCAGCATTTGTCCACGCCACCACAGACCCCGTCGTTCGAGCAGGTGCTGGGAGGCCCGAAGATTCGTGGGCACACGGGTCTTACTGGTGGGCACTGACCGGGTTTGACGATCTGGGTTGCGATGGGGTCGGGCTGTTGGTTGTTGTTTTCGCAGCAGTAGGCTGCTCCTTCAGGAGTCTTGCACCAGTAACGGCAGTTGCTGCTGGGAGCAACAGGAGGAACAACTCCACCGCCGATTCCGTGACCGACGCCGCCGACCACGGGATGGCCTTGGTTACCGAAAGGAGGTCCTCCGACATGTGGTCCCCCTCCGAAGTGACCAGGACCGCCTAGCCCAGGTGACCCAAAGGGAGGCCCCTGTGCATGATGGGGACGTCCTCCGAAGAATCGAGTTGCAGCGCCACCACTTCCGCTCGCAGCACCCTTTTTGGCGGCCTTGAGGTCTTTGCCTGCCACCAAGACGAGGTAGGATATGAGCAGGGCACACAGGACTCTCATTCTATAGGTTGGAGAATATCACGTGGACAATTGAAGGTTCTCTCAAGAAGTAGCTTGATATTGAAAGGCTTGGATGCGCTGACAAGCGGCAAGACGAAGGAAACGTCACTTCTTGCTTGTTGGAGTCAGAAGACCAAGTGTGTCCATCCACGTCTGCGGTGGCTCATATAACGGACAACGCAACTCACCCCTCCCTCCTCCCTCCCTCCATCGTCTTCTTCGTGTTCTAGCTCGCATGGGACGGAGCGGGATTCCCTCGGTTGCATTCAGATCTCAAAGTTGTTTTTTGACAGACGTCATCATCCTCGGTTGTTTCCCGACTCTAGTATGCGAAAGTTGAACCAGGAGCACAGCTTAGCTTCCAGTGTTCCCATTGAAGTTTTGCAAGGGCACACACTCCCTACCACCCACAGCTGCACAACTCGCACTTGGAATCGCATTTGCACACGTGTACGCACACATGCATACACATTCACAGGCATTCAGCAACATTAGTACACTGCAGGATCAGCCTATCCCCCTTTGAGGCGATACAGCCATTTTACCTCACCACTATGGCTTAATTTGACATCGGAAACTTGTCTGTATGTTGAGAAGTGCATCTGGAATTCTAGGCGTGCTGAAACGAATCTGTTTGTGAACCTAATTTGAAACAATTGTGATCAAACCTGTAATACTGACTTTGGAGAGAGCGGTAAAATGTAGCAATGTTCTACTGCACCTGTGATTTCTACCATTGCAGAGAAAAGTTAGAAGGCCATGAATGTATGACTTGAGCACTTGCCTAACACTTACCGGGAATTCGCTATTTTCAGTATGTTGTTTACCATGTCACAATCAAAATGATATTTTTTGTCGAAGTTCCTAGGTTTCACAAACAATCCACAAGACTTAGGAATACATATGTTTTGTGTGATATGATGCTTATCTCTCCTGGCCTATACAAGTTATATTATTAGTATCTTAGTGGAACGGCACATAGCAAGTTGCTTCATAAGTGTATTGTCAAAAACATCAGTAATAATGATGAACACTGTTACTTTTCATTTAGTCTAACTCTTCATAAACTAGTGACAAATACGATGACTTTGGCCATAATTAAGCTATTCTAGCACTAAACTCCTCTTTTTCACATCTTTTTCATCTTTTAAGGTTGGTGACCGATTTGCTCTCATAAGATAATGAAGATGCATTCTTAATTTCTACGTTCCCTTCTTTGAGTTACACACACAAACACACACGCACTCATATGCTCATATGCACACACACACACGTTCACACACCTCTGCTATTTGTTGGGATTCGATCTTATCTAGTACCGACGCATGCTCAGGTTCTACACCGATAGTTATCATTCATTGTCACTTGCCTTGACTGTTCCATCACAAAGACCTATGTGGAGTTTGTGCTTGTCTAAGTTTCTCATCTCTTATGTCTACAAAAAAAATATATCTCGTATTAAACTAAATACGATCAATACGGCGAGCCGGCCACATGCATAAGCCCATGCCAATATGGTATTGGAAAAGTAATATGATGATGAAAGGTGATGAAAGTATGAATACATCAATGAAAAAGAATCAATAGATTAATCATGTAATGATGGAATTGCAAAAGAAATTCATTTGTTAATAGATGAATAAGTGAAATAGATATACGTACCAGGGAACAACAGAAAACGATTAGATAAATAAATAAATTGATATAAAGTCAATTAATTGGTCCTCTTCCCAGCGGAGGCTTCCTCCTGGCCCAACCGACGGTGATTCTCAGTCCAACACCAGGAGTCTCCCGTTTGGGATCAAGATGAAAAAAATATATATTTGATAATAACCATTCCCCTACGATTCCTGGTGGCAATTTGATTATAAAAATATAACTCCACTATTATATATATAAAAATAATTATAATTCAGCCAGAAAGAACAAATTAGACATCCCGGTCTGGGAAAATATAATGACAAATGAGGACGAAAAAAGTTCTTTCGGCAATAGTGTAGGTGTGGGGAACCCAGGCACGGACAAGAAAGGAATTCCAGAGGAGAGACCTTGAAATCGCAAAAGAAACTCCTCCACTCAAGGGGCGGTGGAGATGGTAGCATTGTTCATATGGGCGAGATGGTGGTGCATATTGTTTAGTTGGGTTAAGGTTAGACCTATGTTTAGGTTTAAGCTCAGGTTAGGGGAGGTTAGGTTAGGGGAGGTTAGGTTAGGGGAGGCTACGTTGAATTAGGCTAGGTTAGATTAGGATAGGTTAAGTTATATTAGGTTAGTTGTTGGTTTTTTTTTTTTTTTTTTTTTTTTTTTTTTTTGCGCCGGCTTCCATCATTTCCTGTAGTTCTTGCCGGCCGGTTGGGCTCTGATTCCGCCCTCGTTCCCGCTGACCGAACTATTTTCATTTCGATTATTTTGGCTGGCCGGATTCCATTAATTTCTGTGGTTGCTGCCGGCCGGCCCATTTCCAATTCGATTATTTTGGCCGGCCAGCTTCCATTATTTTCTGTGATTTTTTTTTTTCCGGCCGGCCGTCCATCATTCCACACTCGTACCCACCATCCGGCCCATTTTCATTCCGATTATTTTTGTCAGCCGGCTTCCACTAATTTTTGTTTGT
>NC_134812.1:29081717-29089217 GCF_046742065.1 Oratosquilla oratoria
GGTTGTGGTAAGGATTATATATGCTGAAAAATAGGAAGGTTATATTCATTTGACAAGGTGCTGAAACGTAAATAAAGAAAATAAAAAAGAATGAGTAGAGGTTGATTTTTATTTTACTTGGTAAAGTATCATCCCTATTAGGCTAAGGTTTCGTAAGATTAGTTTAGTTATCAAATGTAACAGTAATTGTGATGTAATTTAGCACTCAGTATATTTCATTGGCTTCATATATATCATTTCTGTTTTATACTAACGGATCTTCCTATTATTCATTTCCAAGACTAAAATGACCAAAAGATCCAGAATATCAACAAGTCACAGCGACTTTGTCTTCCCATTTCCAGAACTTCCTCATTAGGAGTTACCAACATAACAACAAGTTGGAAGATATATTCAGTATGTAAAAGACAGTAAATACAAGAGCAACGAGGATATTATTCCTGAAGTATCCGAGGTCCTTACTGAGATATGAAAAAAGCACTATTCCTTTTCGGCCAATGGGAAAAAAAAAATACTCCGATTGGTGGAAGAAGATTCTGTGGCATCAAAACAAGGAATGAATGCCACTAAGAGTAAGAAGTTTATATTATCATTGGATCAACTTTTCTATATATATAGCAGGCTACTAGTGTGCTGATCCCTTGGACTGGAAGTGTCAAAAAAACATAAAAGTGCCACGTCGAGAACATGAATTTCTTATTGATCATAAAACTGGGCGTCACATGAAAATTGGTGGAGTGGATGTAAAAACAAGTCAAATGATTGAAAAAGGAAAATCAGAGAAGATCGAATCCAGGAAAGAAGAAAAGAAGAAGAAGAGTAACAATAAGAGAAGAGGAAAGAGAAAAATTACAATTTCAGAAATATTATCATTTGACATTTTGGTGACGAATGGAAGAAAGTTTTTGCGAAAACAGAGAACAACATCATACCAATATCAACAGTTGCCATGGAAGCAGATAGGTACTCTGTGTCAAATAGAGCTGCTGCCGCTGTTATTAGTAGTGCAGCCCTATTCGACTATGATATTACTAATTCACAAGACAACTCCTATGCAATTGACCATCACAAAGTTTGAAGGGCCCGACAGAGTTTAAGAAGGAATTTTACAGAGTTTGAAAGTTTGGTACATAAGAAAGTGACTGCCTTTTTATGGAAGGAGAGACACAACAGTAACTATAAAGAAAAAAGGGAACAAAGGGTATGAATCAAAGGAAATTCAAGATCACTATGTGCTTGTAAGAGAACCTGGCGTTTTGTATTTGGATCGTTTAGCTATCAAACGAAGAACAGGTGCAGGTATTGCAGATTGACTGATGAAATGGCTTATTGAAAATTATATTCAGAATGAGATATAAGCAGTGGGAGCTGATAGCACGGTAACTAGTATTGGCTACAAGAATGGAGCTATAAGAGGGCTGGAATGTCAATTACATCGTTCTTGCATCTAAATGAGCTTCCTTTAAGGCACCTATACAGGAAATATATTGGTTCAACAGAAAGTGGAACTCAATGGAAAATGGAAAAAAAAAATTGTACAGCCATATCCACCGGTGGAATTCTACCAGTATCACCAAATGGTTTTCACTGTATTGCTAAAGGAGCTCCTTTTCAGGATGTACATGTGAATGAGCTTGGTCGGGACCAAGCTTACCTGTACAGAATTATCAGTGCTATTAGAAGTGGTATAACTGTTGATCTCCTACATATGAAATCAGGGCCAATATATCATGCAGGATGGGTCACCACTACCAGCAGAACATGTCGGTTTCAAGTGGCAACAGAAAAACCTAATAATGACTTTTATGTCTTCATAGAGTTTGTTGTGTGTCATTATGGGTCCATCTGTTTTCACATCAAAGTCTCTCCGAAATGATCGGAGGGATCTAAACATCTGAAACAGATCAATCTTCTGTAAATGCTTCAACCTGCCAATGAAGCCATAGCATGGCAAACAATCCAAAGGAATGGCTACTGGGCCCATCCTGAGAACGTCCTTTTAGCAATGCTCTCAAAGCTATTTTTGTGTCAGTGTTGTCAAAAGTTGGGGTCAAGAGGTTGTGCCGTGCTTCAAGTCGCTATCAACTATTGAGTATGGGTCTCCAGTAACAAGACAGAAAATTGATTTTTGTAGACAAATAGAATTCGTATTTCAAATAAGAGGTTACAAATATGCATGATACGAGTTTGATTTTTATTCAGAATAAATATATATCTTTGGATTGTACAAAAACGCACATTGTGTCGTCTCCATGAGTATGAAGTAAATAGGTTGGATTCAGTGACAATGTAGAGCAAAAGCCTCGGGTGAGGCCCCAATCTTCTTTTGATGAGCTACTTTAAAGATTATTATCGTCCATATCCAAGAGGCGCCTTACACACGTGCTCTCCAAGACACCTGTCGAAGCAGCACTTGTCCACGCCACTGCACGCCCCATCGTTCGAGCAGGTGATGGGAGGTCCGAAGATACGAGGGCACACGGGTCTCACTGGCGGGCACTGACCGGGTTTGACGATCTGGGTTGCGATGGGGTCGGGCTGTTGGTTGTTGTTTTCGCAGCAGTAGGCTGCTCCTTCAGGAGTCTTGCACCAGTAACGGCAGTTGCTGCTGGGAGCGACAGGAGGAATAACTCCACCGCCGATTCCGTGACCGACGCCGCCGACTACGGGATGGCCTTGGTTACCGAAAGGAGGTCCTCCGACATGTGGTCCCCCTCCGAAGTGACCAGGACCGCCTAGCCCAGGTGACCCAAAGGGAGGCCCCTGTGCATGATGGGGACGTCCTCCGAAGAATCGAGTTGCAGCGCCACCACTTCCGCTCGCAGCACCCTTTTTGGCGGCCTTGAGGTCTTTGCCTGCCACCAAGACGAGGTAGGATATGAGCAGGGCACACAGGACTCTCATTCTACAGGTTGGAGAATATCACGTGGACGATTGAAGGTTCTTTCAAGAAGTAGCTTGATATTGAAAGGCTTGGATGCGTTGACAAGCGGCAAGACGAAGGACACGTCACTTCTTGCTTGTTGGAGTCAGAAGACCAAGTGTGTCCATCCACGTCTGCGGTGGCTCATATAACGGACAACGCAACTACCCCTCCCTCCTCCCTCCCTCCATCGTCTTCTTCGTGTTCTAGCTCGCATGGGACGGAGCGGGATTCCCTCGGTTGCATTCAGAGCTCAAAGTTGTTGTTTTTTTGACAGACGTCATCATCCTCGGTTGTTTCCCGACTCTAGTATGCGAAAGTTGAACCAGGAGCACAGCTTAGCTTCCAGTGTTCCCATTGAAGTTTTGCTAGGGCACACGCTCCCTACCACCCACATCTGCACAACTCGCACTTGGAATCACATCTGCACACGTGCACGCACACATGCATACACATTCACAGGCATTCAGCAACATTAGTACACTGCAGGATCAGCCTATCCCCCTTTGAGGCGATACAGCCTTTTTACCTCACCATTTGCCTGTATGTTGAGAAGTGCATCTGAAATTTAGGCGTGCTGAATCTGTTTGTGAACCTAATTTGAAACAATTGTGATCAAACCTGTCATACTGACTTTGGGGAGAGCAGTGAAATGCAGCAATGTTCTACTGCACCTGTGATTTCTACCATTGTAGAGAAAAGTCAGAAGGCCATGAAAGTATGACTTGAGCACTTGCCTAGCACTTACCGGGAGTCGCTATTTTTAGTATGTTGTTTACCATGTCACAACCAAAATAATATTTTTTGTCGAAGTTCCTATGTTATACAAACAATCTACAACACTTAGGAAAATATGTTTTGTGTGATATGATGCTTTTCTCTCCTGGCCTATACAAGTTATATTATCAGTATGTTAGATGGAACGGCACATAGGAAGTTGCTTCATAAGTGTATTTTCAAATACATCAGTTATAATGATGAACACTGACACTTTTCATTTAGTCTGACTCTTCATAAACTAGAGACAAATACGATGGCTTTGGCCATAGTTAAGCTCATCTATCAGTAAACTCCTCGTTTTCACCTCTTTTTTTATCTTTTAAGGTTGGTGACCGATTTGCTCTCATAAGGTAATGAAGATTCATTCTCAATTCCTACGTTTCCTCCTTTGAGTCACACACACAAGCACACACGCATTCATGCGCTCATATGTACACACACACGTTCACACACCTCTGGTATTCGTTGGGATTCGATCTTATCTAGTACCGACGCATGCTCAGGTTCTACACCGACAGTTATCGTTTATTGTCACTTGCCTTGACTGTCCCATCACAAAGACCTATGTGGAGTATGTGCTTGTCTATGTTTCTCATCTCTTATGTCTACAAAAAAAAATACATTTCGTATTAAACTAAATACGATCAATACGGCGAGCCGGCCACATGCATAAGCCCATGCCAATATGGTATTGGAAAAGTAATATGATGATGAAAGGTGATGAAAGTAAGAATACATCAATGGAAAAGAATCAATAGATTAAGCATATAATGATGGAATTGCAAAAGAAATTCATTTGTTAATAGATGAATAAGTGAAATAGATATACGTACCAGGGAACAACAGAAAACGATTAAATAAATCAATCAATTGATATAAAGTCTATTAATTGGAACATGAATACATATGGAAACAAATTAATAGACAAATGATTGTATAGGTAATAACGTTGTGGCACTCAATAAAGATAATGTAGATTTCTTTCATGCTTCAACTCATGTTTGGCGAGCACTTTGTTCAAGACGGTGCCGAAAACTTAGGTTGGTATTCTTCTAAGTAGAATCAATTTTGGAGATTTAAAATCTCCAGAAGATAAAGTACCACAACTATCTCCACGTTCCCTTTATTGATTTTATATTGATTAATGTTAGATGATTTTTTACAGCTCTGAGAATTTTCTCTCTCCTTTCGTGAGATAGACTCCTCCTTTGAAAGTGATCCTCACTAGTACCGCAGATTACTTTTTCCTATATGCTCACTTGACCATTGATCAAATTGGTTCGTTCAAAACATAATCAAAGATTAATGAGAACCATCAATAACTTTCGCCTTATTAAATTGAGAGAAACCTTTTGTGTGCCACCAAGAACTTGACATTTAGTCTGCACACAAGTTGACGCATTTTCTTATTCCTTATTTGACTTTCACTTCTAAATAGAATTGAAATGAAATATCTCATAATTGTTAATCCATGCTACAAGACTACTGAAGTACTATGTCTAGTCGTGTAATAAAGGAAATCATATACGAATGAGTACAATTTGGTTTCCGTTTTATGAGCTCTGGTTTTCCTTTTGTTTACGGTTGCGTATTATGATATGCATGATAGAAATCGCATCGATGTCATTGACGTGGTTTCCATAGAAAGACTTCTTATACATCATTACCAACAGCAATCATGAGTTATGAAATGCAGCTATTTACATATTGAATGAAGTTGCAACAAATAAATATCATTCTGGTTTCTTAACAATGAATATATGTTTGCACTAAATGACCAAAAAAAGAAACCCATCATATTTTCTGTTGGTATGAGACAGTGATGAAAACATGGCTTATGAGTAACCTAAAAAATTCGAGCTTTTTCTGGGCCTCCAATTCCATATCCACCTTCGGCATTACCTCTCATGAGCTTGGGGTGTCCAAGGTCACGGACACAAGAAGAGTACACAGAAGGTTAAATTTAAAACTTCCCAAGTGGTAAATATGCATAGTACGGAGCTCGAATATTGCTGAAATTTGGTCAGATGCTCGGCTGCTTCTTGCAATCTTAGAGTCCGATGACCAAGCGCCAAACTCGCATCTTCCTCTCTTCCTTCCTCACCTCCTCCTCTTCTTGCTCGCGCATGCACAACTGGTCTTCCCTGGCTTTTGCCCGTGCTGGAACTGGTTCTTTGATTGACGTCATCATTTTTTCTGCAATCTCCTGCCTGTGGACTGCATGACAAAAAAAAATACTGATTTTTTTTCAAAGTCCGTGGCCACGCACACACACACACGCATGCACTCACGCAAAAAGAAGGCTTAATGAAAATTAAAAGAATCGTGGGTAGGAATACTCTGGTGTGGTTCCAACAGCTACCGATGACTGCCACTTGTCCTGACTGTTCGACCACTTAGAACAAAGGCAATGACATCAGTTCAGTGTCTCTAGCCACAAGTCCACCACACCACACAAGTCCACCACAACATTTATTATAGATACAAAATTACTATAACATGTATCTTCTTCAATATTGAACTATTGTTAACCAATGTATTCAAAAAGTATGATAAGCACCAATATGAACGGTACACGACTCAGTGTACAATTGCATACACAGACACGCACACGCGCACACACAAACACACATACACTCACACACACTACTTGATGGCGCAGTGGTAGCGATCGCGGCCGCCACTATGGCGGACTAGGTTCGAATCCCGCCCAGTCCTGAAATGATTTCAGTATAGCTCCGCTGCGAGTTGTTACTCCAACTCTCGTGAGCGATGATTTGGGTGTGTGTGTGCGTATGTTACAGCATTACCAATAGATCGGCCATATATGAGCTCTGAGCTCTATTCTGAGAGGGAAATAGCTGTCGATCACAAGTCCAACACATGATCCAAGACCATGGTGAATCACACACACACATACGCACACACGCGTATACTGAAACACACACAGACACGCACACACGCACACATACACACACACACACACACACACACAAACACACACACATACGCACATACGTACACACAAATACACACACACACACACACACACACGACTCGACGGCGCATTTTTTTGATCAATAAGGAATTCATGCTTTCTACGTGGCACTTTTATGTTCTTTTCACACATGCAGCCCACTGGTAGGCTATGTAAAAAAAAGTTGATCCAATGACAAGATAAACTTCTTCCTCTTAGTAGCATTCATTCTTTGTTTTGATACTACAGACGCTTCTTCCACCGATGAGATTTTTTTTTTTTTTTTTTTTTTCGACCGAACTGGACTACAGTTTTTTTTTTTTTTTTTTTTTTTTTTTTAAATCGTGGTAAGGGCCTCGGATACTTTAGGAATAACATCCTCGTTGCTCTTGTATGTGTTGCCTTTTGCATACTGAATATGTCTTCGAACTTGTTGTTTTGTTGGCAACTCATAATGAAGAAGTTCTGGAAATGTGAAGAAAAAGACGCTGTGACTTGTTGATATTCTGGATCTTTTGGTCATTTTAGTCCTGGAAATGACTAATAGAAACACCCGATAGAATAAAACAGAAATAATATATATGAAGCCAATGAAATATACTGAGTGCTAAATTACATCACAATTACTCTTACATTTGATAAGGAAACTAGTCTGACGAGACCCTAGCCTAATAGAGATGATACATTACCAAGTAGAAATGGAAATTAACCTCTACTCATTCTTTTTTATTTTTCTATTTCCGTTACAACACTTTGTCAAATGAATATAATAACCCACGTATTCTTTAACATAAATGATCCTTACCACAACAAAGAAAAT
>NC_134812.1:29091717-29106717 GCF_046742065.1 Oratosquilla oratoria
ACTTCCTACTCAATTCGTGTACTTTTATTTAGATCTCTCTGTAGTGATTCACAATCTTCTTCAGTTTTCACTCTTTTCAGTAATTTTGCATCATCTGCAAAGAAGCTCATATAGCTTTCAATTCCTTCATCCATATCATTAATATATATAGCAAACATTATTGGGGCCAGAACTGTTCCCTGCGGGACACCGCTTATTACTTCATTCCATTTTGAGTGCTGATCTCTTATCACTACTCTCATTTTTCTTTCTTGCAAAAAGTCTTCCATCCAATTTAGCAATTTACCTTGTATTCCTCCTTCATATTCTAATTTCTTAAGCAACTTCCTATGTGGTACTTTGTCAAAAGCTTTTTTTAGGTCTAGAAATGCACAATCAGCCCATCCATCTCTTTCTTGTATTATATCTATTAGCCTTGAATAGAAACATATTAAATTGGTGACGCATGATCGTCCTTGTCTGAATCCAAATTGCCTTGGATTTAGTACGTTGTTTTTTTCCAAGTATTTTACCCATCTACTTTTGATAATTCTTTCACAAATTTTTGCTATTGTACTTGTTAGAGAGACTGGTCTATAGTTGGTAGGTTCTTCTTTATTTCCTCCTTTATATATAGGTACTATATTTGCTTTTTTCCAATCTTCTGGAACTTTTCCTTCTTTTAAGGAACTGCTTATTATGCTATGTATTTTGTCTGTTAGTTCATTCTTGCATTCTTTCAAAATCCAGTTTGCTATTTCATCTGGCCCATGCGATTTTCTGACATCAAAATTACCCAAGTGTGTCAATATTTCATTCTTTGTTACTTCTATTTCTTCCATAGGGGGGACTTTTTCCTTCCACTCAATCTCTTCAGGTTGTATATTTTCCCTTGTAAACACTGATTTAAAATGTTTGTTCATAATTTCTGCCATTTCCATTTCCTCAGTGTATTCAACTCCTCCTTGTCTTAATTTCTCCAAGTCTTGTTTGTTTTTCAGTTTATTGTTTACAAATCTGTAGAATAGTTTTGGTTGATCTTTACACTTTTCTATAACATCTTTTTCATATTTTCTTTTTTTCTCTCTGCACTTTTGTACATATTCATTTCTATAACCAGTATATATTTTCCATTTTTCAGGTCTTCTGTCTTTTTTCCATCTGGTCCAGGCTTTGTCTCTTTTGTCTTTTAACTCCCTACAACTTTTGTTGTACCAGCATTTTACATATTCTTTTTCTTGTTTTTGTCTTGGGACATACTTTTCCACTCCTTTTTTGTAAATTTTTGTCAAAATATTCCATTTCTCTTCCACTGATGTTTCTTCTTTGTATATTTCTTCCCAGTTTTCTTGTTGGAAGAATTCTCTTATTTTATCAAAGTTTGTTTTTTCATACATCATTCTTCCTTTTCTATATTGTTCATTTCTTTTCATATATTTTTCTTCATTAAGTTCCAGTTCAATCAGTATGTGGTCACTTTTACCTATTGGTGTTTTATATTCAATCTTGTCCACTATTCTAGGTTCAGATGTAATTAATAAGTCTAGCCTCGATGGTTCTTCTTCATTTCTATACCTAGTGTTCTCTTGTATCCATTGTGTCATTGAATGGTCAGTAATCATCTCAAGTAGAGCATTTTCCCATGAGTCATCACCACTCTTTACTGTCATTTCTTCCCAGCAGATTTCTTTGCAATTAAAGTCGCCCATCATAACTATTCTTCCTCCATCTTCCATTATTTTAGTTAATGCTATCTTTGTGTCCTCTAACATACTTTTATGTTCACTCTCCTCCCATGAGGCTGTTTTCGGAGGCACATAATTGATCACAAATTTTCTGCTCTTCTTATCTCGGTCTTCCACTTCTATCATAATCATCTCTACTGTATTCTTTCCATATATGACACCTTTCACGTTTATATCCTTCTTAGTCAGGAACATAACTCCACCCCCTTGTTTTTTCTCTCTGTTTCTAATCCAATAATTGTATGTATCATGTCCTACACTGTTGGGTGGTAGTGGGCCTTTTAATTTTGTTTCTACAATTCCCATTATGTCCGGTTCTTTTTCTTTCAAATAATCATTCAGTTCATTCAATCCTGTTATCAATCCATCTATATTTGTGTAAGACACTCTTAGTTTTCTGCCACTTCCATTGTGTTCTCTGTTTCCCTTATGTTTTTCTTTAGTATGTCGAACTGCTTTATTTTCATGTTCACTACTCTCCAATAGAATCTCTCTTTCTCTGACTCCGTTCTTTCCTCGTTTTTTGCCTTAGCTTCAATTCTTTTCTGCTTTTCTGCCTCTCTTTCCTCCTTATTCATTTCTCTTTTTATCCATACCTTTTTATATTGATCATTTGTTGCTAGTTTCCCTGTCTTGGATAGAATTTTCTCTGCCGTTGTTTGTGACCTGAATTTAATCTTAATTGGTCTAGTCTTATCTGTACTATATTTTCCGAGTCTGAATTTTTCCTCAATTTCCTTTATAATTTCTGGTTCATCTTCCTGGACTAATTTTAATAAACTGCTTACTCTTTCATTTTCCTCCTTGATTCTTGCGGTTCTATCTGGGTTATGTTTCTCTTCCATTCCTAATATAATTATACATTTCTTTTTGTCAGCTAATTCTCTTACTATATTCTCCTTCTGTCTCATCACTTTAATAACTGAGTCTTCATTATGTTCTTTCAATTGTTGTTTGACTATGTCAGTGAATGAAACCTTATTCCCTTCTTGAGTTATTCTCCAATTTTTAGCTTCTGTAGCTATTTTCTCTCTGTTTTCATTACTATTCTTCTTCAATTTCTCATTCTCCTCCTTTACATTTCCTAACTGTCTTTTTAGGTCCTCTATTTCTTCAGTTAAGTTTCTGTTAGCCTTCTCTAGTTGTTCCAACCTTTCAATTCTCTGGAAAATGGAGTCTACATTACCTAACTTACGTTCCAAGTCCTCGATCACCTTATCAACTCTCTCCTCTAGTCTTATCAGTCGGGGGGGGGGGGGTTGTGTCCCCCCCACCCACATTAAATCCCTGGAACATATTCTCGTCACTTTCTACTGTATTGCTCCTCTCTATACTTCTAATCTTTACATTTTTATTTGCCATTTCGTCATCACTGAGCTGGTCCGGTGGTCGTTTCATGTTGACCTTACGCTTGTCTGCTTGGGCCAAGTCCTCCACATCCTCATTTCCTTCCATTTCCCCAGCAATCCCTCCCCTTCTCCTCTTTTCCTACTTACCTACTGCCCCACGAGCAATTTCCCCCCACCCTGTAAATACAAAAAGGTACTTCTCTTTGCGTTGGGATCCACAATCGGCACTTTTCTTCAGAACGTTCTTCAAGCCGTCCGTTCGTTGAAAGTGTGTGTGTGTGTGTGTGTGTGTGTGTGTATGTGTGTGTGTGTGTGTGTGTGTGTGTGTGTGTGTGTGTGTGTGTGTGTGTGTGTGTGTGTGTGTGTGTGTGTGTGTGTGTGTGTGTGTGTGTGTGTGTGTGTGTGTGTGTGTGTGTGTGTTTGTGTGTGTGTGTGTGTATGTATATATATATATATATATATATATATATATATATATATATATATATATATATACATGAAATATGTGGGTGTGTGGGTATATTCGTCTATGTAGCAACAAATAAATATCGTCAGACTCTGAATACTTATTAAATTTTTCACCCAGTTTCCAGGAAAGATCTCTTATGACGTAGAACGGGCCAGCCCCTGCACAAGTAGCAGGCGAAGCACAGCGGAGGGAATACCAGTTCTTTAAAACTGAGAGTAGCAAACGGGGAGGTGAGGAACGGGGTGGAGGGATGGAATGGTGGGACGGGTTGCCGCTATATAAGACAAGGCAGCACGAAGCACGAGAGCAGACACACACAACCTTCCAGCTTCATCTTCAACCGCGAGGAAGCAGCCGAGCATCACATACACCTCATTTTCCCCGCAGCAGTTTTCCCTGTGAAAGTGCTTTACTCTGCTAATCACCGACATTCATAATGAAAGTCCTGTGCGTCCTGCTCATGTCCCTTGCCTTGGTGGCGGGTAAGAAACTCAAAGACGACAAGGGTAATGCTGCAAGTGGGAGTGGTGGAGCTGCAAATACTCGATTCTTTGGAGGACATCCTCCTCATGCACAAGGTCCTCCCTTCGGAGCCCCTGGTCTTGGAGGTGCTGGTCACTTCGGAGGGAGACCCCATGTCGGAAGACCTCCTTTCGGTCACCAAGGCCATCCCGTAGTCGGCGGCGTCGGTCACGGAATCGGCGGTGGAGTTGTTCCTCCTGTCGCCCCCAGCAGCAACTGCCGATACTGGTGCAAGACTCCTGAAGGAGCGGCCTACTGCTGTGAGAGCAACAACCAACCAGCCGACCCCATCGCAACACAGATCGTCAAACCCGGTCAGTGCCCACCAGTCAGGCCCGTGTGTCCGCGCATCTTCGGGCCTCCCATCACCTGCTCGAATGACGGAGCGTGCAGTGGTGTGGACAAGTGCTGCTTTGACAGGTGTCTTGGAGAGCACGTGTGCAAGGCGCCTCTAGGATATGGACGATGAAAGTCTGAGATCTCCTCCCCATCCTGCTCTCAAGGACTTTGTTCCTATCGCAATTCGGCACATCTGCAACATCGAACTGACTCCATGATATATATATGCCATGCCCATACAAATCATACATTTTTATACATAGAACAACAATCTATTTATTGTAAATAAACTGTTAATTACATTCATTGCCTTTGTTGTAACCTTCAAATCTAACCTATGAAATCCCTGAAACCATGAAAGTTTATTTCATGACTGTGATGCTTCTTGTAGAGTTAGTATGAAAGAGTGTGTCCCAGGAGGTGGTGAGCTATTGCAGCCAAAGCCTCTACCATTGTCAGGGGCTCGTGACGGCTACCGTTAATCACCTAAGGTCATAATGAAGTCATTTTGATTATCAATGCATCAGAAATACAAGATGTTATTGTCAGAAACGATATCGCCCTTGAAAATGAATAAATAAATAGATAAGTGAATAAGTAAAAGACACCACCGCAGGGCACTCTCTCCAATCACCTTTGCAACTGAGAAGGATTTGGCTTGATTCTCAACGGCTATTAATGACCATTTCATAGTCTGGTCAGCTGCGGGAAAAGGTGATTACGACAACGGATCTCAACAACTATCGTTAGGATTTAGTCGATAATGATGGCAACTATGATAGATTAATGGTCGCTAGGAAGTTATTATTGGGTATTAGATTTCATTGTAGATGTGTTTATAGTAGAATCAATAAAAAACATATACATTTGTCAGGCATCATTCTCTACTAATCGGAATGCTTATTTTATCAATTTTGAAACACCAGCGGCCATTGTCCCCTATATATAGGTTTTGTTCTAAATAAATTCTGACGACTTTATTCATCATAAAAATTGCGTCCAAATGTGTATTAATATTATATTTATCTGAGCAATCATCAAATTGTTTTGAGCTTTAGTTTTAGGACGAGAAAGAGAAGAGCTTTACTTTTAGACTGGCTCTTCATTTATATTTCGGTTAATGACTGTATCCAAAAATCGTCATTATTTCAAAACTCGGACCTCAACTACCCAAAACTAAGCAAAACCAAACCAAACCTAACGTAACCTAACTTTACCTGACGTAACTTACTCTAACGTACCCTAACTAACCTAATCCTGACGTAACCTAACCTAAATCTAAGCTAAACCCAGCTAAACAATATCCACTTCAACCTCGCCCATACGAAAAATTCCACCCACCTCCGCCAACCCCTGAGTAGTCACGTTGAAATATATTCTAAAATTTTCATCATTAGTATATTCTAAACCTGTTATTGTTCCTACACATTAAAGTTATGACTTATGGTACCTTCTAAAGTTGTCATTATTTGTATATTCTCAACTTGTCACTATTAGTATATTCTAAATTTGTCATTGGTAGTATATTCCAAACTTTTCATTATTAGTATACATTAAAGTTATCATTAATAGTACCTTCTAAATGTATCAATATTAGTTTATTCTAGACTTGTTTATACTAAAATTAATATAAACTTGTCAGTATTAGTATATCGTAAACCTGTTATAATCATTATATTCTAAACTTGTCATCATTAGTGCATTCTAAATTTGTCATTATTAGCTTATTCTAAACATGTCATTAGTAGTACACATTAAATCAATCATTAATATTACCTCTCAAAACTTGACATTATTAGTATATAATAAACTTGTCATTATTATTTTATTCTAAAAATTTCCTTTTTAGTATACATTAAGGTTATCATTAGTAGTACCTTCTAAACTTGTCGTCATTAGTATATTCTAAAATTGACATAACTAATATAATCTAAACATATCGTTTTTAGTATATTCTAAACTTGTTATTATTAGGATATTGTAAACTAGTCATTATTAGTATGTTCTGAACTTCTAATTGTTTTTCCAAAATTAAGTTATCATTAGATGTACTTTCTACAATTATAATTTTTTAGTATATTCTAAAATGGTAGCTATTAGTACACATTATTGTTTTCTGAATTTGTCCTTATTACTTTATTCTAAATTTGTAATCATTAATATAGTCTAAACTTGTCATTATTACTACATTCTGAACCTGTCTTTATTAGTACCTTCTAAACTTCTCATTATTAGTTAACATTTAAGTTATTATTAATAGTACCTTCTAAAATTTTCATTATTAGTACATTCTAAACTTGTCGTTATTAGAACACATTAAAATCAACATATATAGTACCTACTAAACTTCTCATTATTAGTATATTCTTAACTTATCATTATTAGTATATTCTATACTCAAAGCCTCTCCTCCTCCTCATTTTACAATAAACACATCCACAATGGAATCTAATACCCAATAATAACTTCCTACCGACCATTAATCTATCATAGTTCCCATCATTATCGACTAAAGCCTAATGATAGTTGTTGAGATCCGTTGTCGTAATCACCTTTTCCCTCAGCTGACCAGACTATGAAATGGTCATTAATAGCCGTTGAGAATCAAGACAAATCCTTCTCAGTTGCAAAGGTGATTGGAGAGAGTACACTACGGCGGTGTCTTTTACTTATTCACTTATCTATTTATTTATTTATTTCCAAGGACGATATCGTTTCTGACGATAACATCTTGCTTTTCTGATGCATTGGTAATCAAAATGACTTCATCATGACCTTAGGTGACTAACGATGGCCGTCATGAGCCCATGACATTGGTAGAGCCTTTTGCTGTAATAGTTCACCACTTCCTGGGACACACTCTTTCATATTAACTCTACAAGAAGCATCACAGTCATGAAATAAACTTTCATGGTTTCAGGGATTTCATAGGTCAGATTTGAAGGTTACAACACAGACAATGAATGTAATTAACAGTTTATTTACAATAAATAGATTGTTGTACTACGTATAAAAATGTATGATTTGTATGGGCATGGCATATATATATCATGGAGTCAGTGCGATGTTGCAGATGTGCCGAATTGCGATAGGAACAAAGTTCTTGAGAGCAGGATTGGGGACTTTCATCGTCCATATCCTAGAGGCGCCTTGCACACGTGTTCCCCAAGGCACCTGTCGTAACAGCACTTGTCCACACCACTGCACGCTCCGTCATTCGAGCAGGTGATGGGAGGTCCGAATATGCGCGGACACACGGGCCTGACTGGTGGGCACTGACCGGGTTTGACGATCTGTGTTGCGATGGGGTCGGCTGGTTGGTTGTTGCTCTCACAGCAGTAGGCCGCTCCTTCAGGAGTCTTGCACCAGTAGCGGCAGTTGCTGCTGGGGGCGACAGGAGGAACAACTCCACCGCCGATTCCGTGACCGACGCCGCCGACCACGGGATGGCCTTGATTACCGAAAGGAGGTCCTCCGACATGTGGTCTTCCTCCGATGGGACCAGCACCTCCAAGACCAGGGGCTCCGAAGGGAGGACCTTGTGCATGAGGAGGATGTCCTCCAAAGAATCGAGTATTTCCAGCTCCACCACTTCCACTCGCAGCATCACCTTTGTTCTCTTTGAGTTTCTTACCCGCCACCAAGGCGAGGGACATGAGCAGGACGCACAGGACTTTCATTATGAAGGGCGGTGATTAGCAGAGTAAAGCACTTTCACAAGGAAAACTACTGCGGGAAAATGAGGTGTATATGATGCTCGTCTGCTTACTCGTGGTTGAAGCTGAAGCTGGAAGGTTGTGTGTGTCTCCTCTCGTGCCGCCTTGTCTTATATAGCGGCAACCCGTCCCACCATTCCATCCCTCCACCCCGTTCCTCACCTCCCCGTTTGCTACTCTCAGTTTTAAAGAACTGGTATTCCCTCCGCTTTGCCTCACATCCTAATTGTCGAGGGGATTGTCTGTTCTACGTCATAACAGATCTTTCCTGGAAACAGCGTTCAAAATGTAAAAAGTATTCAGAGTATGACGAGTTTTCTTTGTTGCTACATAGACGATAATACAAATACACGCACATGTTACATTTGTACATATATATGTATATATATATATATATACATATGTATATACATATATATATATATATATATATGTATATATATACATATATATATATATATATATATATATATATATATATATAGATATATGTATATATTATATATATATATATATACATATATGTATGTATATGTATATGTATATATATATATATATATATATATATAAATGTGGGTGTGTGGGTGTGTGTGTGTGTGTGTGTGTGTGTGTGTGTGTGTGTGTGTGTGTGTGTGTGTGTGTGTGTGTGTGTGTGTGTGTGTGTGTGTGTGTGTGTGTGTGTGTGTGTGTGTGTGTGTGTGTGTGTGTGTGTGTGTGTGTGTGTGTGTGTGTGTGTGTGTGTGTGTGTGTGAGTGTGTGTGTGTGTGTGTGTGTGTGTGTGTGTGTGTGTGTGTGTGTGTGTGTGTGTGTGTGTGTGTGTGTGTGTGTGTGTGTGTGTGTGTGTGTGTGTGTGTGTGTGTGTGTGTGTGTGTGTGTGTGTGTGTGTGTGTGTGTGTGTGTGTGTGTGTGTGTGTGTGTGTGTTTGTGTGTGTGTTTGTGTGTGCGTATATATAGTATATATATATATATATATATATATACATCCATATCTATATGCATTTATATATACATATATATATATATATATATATATATATATATATATATATATATATTAGAGTGTAGTGTCGCAACTATTTATGAGGCACATTTCAGGTTTTGTAGAGAAAACCATCCAAAATTTGGAATTACAGACGGAAAAAAAATAGTAACACACCCTTTTGGGGACCAAATTCTGCTTAGATAATGGCTTTTCCTTTGGATTAGGCTGGTTGTATTTAGCTGTTATAGCTTTCGTCTCTAGAGCTATAAATCAACAATTTTCTCACAGGAAGAAATTTTTTATTCTAATTCATTATATATCTAAGGTTTAGGCAATTCTAGACTGAAGAATTTCTTGTTTGTAAGCTACTCGGAAACCACTATAAATTAATCGATGTATGACGGATTGATAAGATATTTACAGAGTACTTCCTATGGAAGAATATGCCTTCACCTTTTCCAGTGTATGTTATAGATTCAATCCCTATGCCTTCTTGCTCCTTACCAGGCAGTCATTAATTGGTTTACTGCATTTCAGCTAACACGTGTCTCCCATCCTTGTATCAAGCTCTGTTTTTCATTAGTTGTGAGTGATTTTTAACTCTATCCCTTATTTTCTTGGTTGTGGTAAGGATTATATATGCTGACAAATAGGAAGCTTATATTCATTTGACAAGGTGCTGAAACGTAAATAAAGAAAATAAAAAAGAATGAGTAGAGGTTAATTTTTATTTTACTTAGTAAAGTATCATCCCTATTAGGCTAAGGTTTCGTAAGACTAGTTTCGTTATCAAATGTAAGAGTAATTGTGATGTAATTTAGCACTCAATATATTTCATTGGCTTCATATATATCATTTCTGTTTTATACTAACGGATCTTCCTATTATTCATTTCCAAGACTAAAATGACCAAAAGATCCAGAATATCAACAAGTCACAGTGACTTTGTCTTCCCATTTCCAGAACTTCCTCATTATGAGTTACCAACATAACAACAGGTTGGATGATATATTCAGTATGTAAAAGACAGTAAATACAAGAGCAACGAGGATATTATTCCTGAAGTATCCGAGGTCCTTACTGAGATATGAAAAAATGCAGTATTCCTTTTCGGCCAATAGAAAAAAAAATACTCCGATTGGTGGAAGAAGATTCTGTGGCATCAAAACAAGGAATGAATGCCACTAAGAGTAAGATCCCTTGGACTGCAAGAGTTAAAAAAACATAAAAGTGCCACGTCGAGAACATGAATTTCTTATTGATCATAAAACTGGGCGTCACATGAAAATTGGTGGGGTGGATGTAAAAACAAGTCAATTGATTGAAAAAGGAAAATCAGAGAAGATCGAATCCAGGAAAGAAGAGAAGAAGAAGAAGAAGAGTAACAATAAGAGAAGAGGAAAGAGAAAAATTACAACTTCAGAAATATTATCATTTGACATTTTGGTGTTGAATGGAAGAAAGTTTTTGCGAAAACAGAGAACAACATCATACCAATACCAACAATTGCCATAGAAGCAGATTGGTGCTCTGTGTCAAATAGAGCTGCTGCCGCTGTTATTAGTAGTGCAGCCCTATTCGACTATGATATTACTAATTCACAAGACAACTCCTATGCAATTGACCATCACAAAGTTTGAAGGGCCCGACAGAGTTTAAGAAGGAATTTTACAGGGTCTGAAAGTTTGGTACATAAGAAAGTGACTGCCTTTTTATGGAAGGAGAGACACAACAGTAACTATAAAGAAAAAAAGGGAACAAAGAGTATGAAGCAAAAGAAATTCAAGATCACTATGTGCTTGTAAGAGAACCTGGTGTTTTCTATTTGGATCGTCTAACTATCGAACGAAGAACAGGTGCAGATATTCCAGATGGACTGATGAAATGGCTTGTTAAAGATTATGTTAAAGATCAGATAAAGGCAGGGGGGGCGCTGACAGCATGCCAATTAATATTGGCTACAAGAATGGAGCCATAACAGGGCTGGATTGTCAATTATATCGTTCTTGCATTTAAATGAGCTTCCTTTGAGACACCTGTGCAGGAAATATATTGGTCCAACAGAAAGTGGAACTCAATGGAAAATGGAAAAAAAAAACAATTTGTAAAGCCATATCCACCAGTGAAATTCTACCAGTATAACCAAATGGTTTTCACTGTATTACTAAAGGAGCTTCTTTTCAGGATGTACATGTAAATGAGCGTAGTCGGGACCAAACTTACCTGTGCTTAATTATCAATGCTATTAGAAGTGTTATAATTGACGATGATCTCCTACATATGAACGAAACCAGGGCCAACATCTCATGCAAAATGACTCACCACTACCAGCAGAATATATAGGTTTTACATGGCAACAGAAAAACCTAATAATGATTTTTATGTCCTCACAGAGTTTGTTGTGTGTCACTATGGGCCCATCTGATTCTACATCAAATTCTCTCCGAAATGATCGGAGGGATCTAAACATCTGAAACAGATCAATCTTCTGTAAATGCTTCAACCTGCCAATGAAGCCATAGCATGGCAAACAATCCAAAGGAATGGCTACTGGGCCCATCCTGAGAATGTCCTTTTAGCAATGCTCTCAGAGCTATTTTTGTGTCAGTGTTGTCAAAAGTTGGGGTCAAGAGGTTGTGCCGTGCTTCAAGTCGCTATCAACTATTGAGTATGGGTCTCTAGTAACAAGACAGAAAATTGATTTTTGTAGACAAATAGAATTCGTATTTCAAATAAGAGGTTACAAATATGCATGATACGAGTTTGATTTTTATTCAGAATAAATATATATCTTTGGATTGTACAAAAACGCACATTGTGTCGTCTCCATGAGTATGAAGTAAATAGGTTGGATTCATTGACAATGTAGAGGAAAAGCCTCGGGTGAAGCCCCAATCTTCTTTTGATGAGCTACTTTAAAGATTATTATCGTCCATATCTAAGAGGCGCCTTACACACGTGCTCTCCAAGACACCTGTCGAAGCAGCACTTGTCCACACCGCTGCACGCCCCATCGTTCGAGCAGGTGATGGGAGGTCCGAAGATGCGAGGGCACACGGGTCTCACTGGCGGGCACTGACCGGGTTTGACGATCTGGGTTGCGATGGGGTCGGGCCGTTGGTTGTTGTTTTCGCAGCAGTAGGCTGCTCCTTCAGGACTCTTGCACCAGTAACGGCAGTTGCTGCTGGGAGCAACAGGAGGAATAACTCCACCGCCGATTCCGTGACCGACGCCGCCGACTACGGGATGGCCTTGGTTACCGAAAGGAGGTCCTCCGACATGTGGTCCCCCTCCGAAGTGACCAGGACCGCCTAGCCCAGGTGACCCAAAGGGAGGCCCCTGTGCATGATGGGGACGTCCTCCGAAGAATCGAGTTGCAGCGCCACCACTTCCGCTCGCAGCACCCTTTTTGGCGGCCTTGAGGTCTTTGCCTGCCACCAAGACGAGGTAGGATATGAGCAGGGCACACAGGACTCTCATTCTACAGGTTGGAGAATATCACGTGGACGATTGAAGGTTCTTTCAAGAAGTAGCTTGATATTGAAAGGCTTGGATGCGTTGACAAGCGGCAAGACGAAGGACACGTCACTTCTTGCTTGTTGGAGTCAGAAGACCAAGTGTGTCCATCCACGTCTGCGGTGGCTCATATAACGGACAACGCAACTACCCCTCCCTCCTCCCTCCCTCCATCGTCTTCTTCGTGTTCTAGCTCGCATGGGACGGAGCGGGATTCCCTCGGTTGCATTCAGAGCTCAAAGTTGTTGTTTTTTTGACAGACGTCATCATCCTCGGTTGTTTCCCGACTCTAGTATGCGAAAGTTGAACCAGGAGCACAGCTTAGCTTCCAGTGTTCCCATTGAAGTTTTGCTAGGGCACACGCTCCCTACCACCCACATCTGCACAACTCGCACTTGGAATCACATCTGCACACGTGCACGCACACATGCATACACATTCACAGGCATTCAGCAACATTAGTACACTGCAGGATCAGCCTATCCCCCTTTGAGGCGATACAGCCTTTTTATCTCACCATTTGCCTGTATGTTGAGAAGTGCATCTGAAATTTTAGGCGTGCTGAATCTGTTTGTGAACCTAATTTGAAACAATTGTGATCATGCCTGTCATACTGACTTTGGGGAGAGCAGTAAAATGCAGCAATGTTCTACTGCACCTGTGATTTCTACCATTACAGAGAAAAGTCAGAAGGCCATGAAAGTATGACTTGATCACTTGCCTAGCACTTACCGGGAGTCGCTATGTTTAGTATGTTGTTTACCATGTCACAACCAAAATAATATTTTTTGTCGAAGTTCTTATGTTGTACAAACAATCTACAACACTTAGGAAAATATGTTTTGTGTGATATGATGCTTTTCTCTCCTGGCCTATACAAGTTATATCATTAGTATGTTAGATGGAACGGCACATAGGAAGTTGCTTCATAAGTGTATTTTCAAATACATCAGTTATAATGATGAACACTGACACTTTTCATTTAGTCTGACTCTTCATAAACTAGAGACAAATACGATGGCTTTGGCCATAGTTAAGCTCATCTATCAGTAAACTCCTCGTTTTCACCTCTTTTTTTATCTTTTAAGGTTGGTGACCGATTTGCTCTCATAAGGTAATGAAGATTCATTCTCAATTCCTACGTTTCCTCCTTTGAGTCACACACACAAGCACACACGCATTCATGCGCTCATATGTACACACACACGTTCACACACCTCTGGTATTCGTTGGGATTCGATCTTATCTAGTACCGACGCATGCTCAGGTTCTACACCGACAGTTATCGTTTATTGTCACTTGCCTTGACTGTCCCATCCCAATGTGGAGTATGTGCTTCTGTAACCTTCTCACCTCTTATGTCTACAATAAAGTACATCTCGTATTAAACTAAAAACGATCAATACGGCGAGCCGGTCACATGCATAAGCCCATGTCAATATGGTATTGGAAAAGTAATATAATGGTGAAAGGTGATGAAAGCATGAATACACCAACGAAAAAGAATCAATAGATTAATCATATAATGATGACTTTGCAATAGATGAATAACGGAAATAAATATACATATCAGGGAACAACAAAAACTATTAAATAGATAAATATACTTATATAGAATAAATTAATTGAAATATGAATATACATGAAAGCAAATGAATAGGCGAATGATTGTATAGGTAATAACGATGTGGCAGTCATTAAAGATAATGCAGTTTTCTTTCATGCCTTAACTCATGTTTGGCGGGCACTTTGTTCAAGAAGGTGCAGTAATCCGTGACGGCGCAGAAAGCTTAAGATGGCATTCTTCTAAGTAAAATCAATGCAAGAGATTTAAAAGTTCCAGAAGAAAAGCACTAGAACTATGTCAAAGTTCCCTTTATTGGTTTTACATTGACTAATGTAAGATAGTTCTTTGCTGCTCTGAGAAATTTTCCTCCGCTTTCGCGGGATTGATTCCTCTTTTGAAAGTGTTCTTCACTAGTACCGTAGATTACTTTTTCCTATATGCTCACTTGACCATTGATCAGGTTGGTTCATTCAAAACATAATCACAGATTAATGAGAACCATCAAGAATTTTGGCAAAGGCTTGGCCTTGACAAATTGAGAGAAACTTTTTGTGTCCCACCAAGAACTTGACATTTAGTCTGCACACAAGTTGACGCATTTTCTTATTCCTTCTTTGACTTTCACCTTAGATAGGATTGAAGTAAAATATTTCATAATTGTTAATCCATGCTAAAATACTATTGAAGTACGTCTAGTCGTGTAATAAAGGAATTAGTATACGAATGAGTACAATTTAGTTTCCGTTTTATGATCTCTGCTTTTCCTTTTGTTTACGGTTGCGTATTATGATATGCATGATAGAAATCGCATTAATA
>NC_134812.1:29111717-29119217 GCF_046742065.1 Oratosquilla oratoria
TATTTATCTGAGCAATCATCAATTTGTTTTGAGCTTTAGTTGTAGGACGAGAAAGAGAAGCGCCTTACGTTCACACCGTCTCTTCATTTATTTTTCGGTTAATGACTGTATCCAAAAATCGTCATTATTTTAAAACTCGGACCTCAACTACCCAAAACTAAGCAAAACCAAACCAAACCTAATGTAACCTAACTTTACCTGACGTAACTTACTCTAACGTATCCTAACTAACCTAATCCTGACGTAACCTAACCTAAACCTAAGCTAAACCGAGCTAAACAATATTCACCTGAACCTCGCCCATATGAACAATATCGCCCACCTCCGCCAACCCCTAAGTAGTCACGTTGATATATATTCTAAAATTTTCATCATTAGTATATTCTAAACCTGTTATTGTTCCTACACATCAAAGTTATCACTTATAGTACCTTCTAAAGTTGTCATTATTTGTATATTCTCAACTTGTCATTATTAGTATATTCTAAATTTGTCATTGGTAGTATATTCCAAACTTTTCATTATTAGTATACATTAAAGTTATCATTAATAGTGCCTTCTAAATGTATCAATATTAGTTTATTCTAAACTTGTTTATACTAAGATTAATATAAACGTGTCAGTATTAGTATATCCTAAACCTGTTATAATCATTATATTCTAAACTTGTCATCATTAGTGCATTCTAAATTTGTCATCATTAGCTTATTCTAAACATGTCATTAGTAGTACACATTAAATTAATCATTAATATTACCCCTCAAAACTTGCCATTATTAGTATGTAATAAGCTTGTCATTATTATTTCATTCTAAAATTTCCTTTTTGGTATACATTAAGGTTATCATTAGTAGTACCTTCTAAGCTTGTCATTAGTATATTCTAGAATTGACATTACTGATATAATCTAAACATATCGTTTTTAGTATATTCTAAACTTGTCATTATTAGGATATTGTAAACTACTCATTATTAGTATGTTCTGAACTTCTTATTGTTTTTCAAAATTAAGTTATCATTAAATGTACTTCCTACAATTATCATTTTTTAGTATATTCTAAAATGGTAGCTAGTAGTACACATTATTGTTTTCTGAATTTGTCCTTATTACTTTATTCTAAATTTGTAATTATTAATATAGTCTAAACATGTCATTATTACTACATTCTGAACCTGTCTTTAATAGTACCTTCTAAACTTGTCATTATTAGTTAACATTTAAGTTATCATTAACAGTACCTTCTAAATTTTTCATTATTAGTACATTCTAAACTTGTCGTTATTAGAACACATTAAAATCAACATATATAGTACCTACCAAACTTCTCATTATTAGTATATTCTTAACTTATCATTATTAGTATATTCTATACTCAAAGACTCTCCTCCTCCTTATTTTACAATAAACATATCCACAATGGAATCTAATACCCAATAATAACTTCCTAGCGACCATTAATCTATCATAGTTGCCATCATTATCGACTAAAGCCTAATGATAGTTGTTGAGATCCGATGTCGTAATCACCTTTTCCCTCAGCTGACCAGACTATGAAATGGTAATTAATAGCCGTTGAGAATCAAGACAAATCCTTCTCAGCTGCAAAGATGATTGGAGAGAGTGCCCTCCGGTGGTGCCTTTTACTTATTCACTTATCTATTTATATATTCATTTTCAAGGGCGATATCGTTTCTGACGATAACATCTTGCTTTTCTGATGCATTGGTAATCAAAATGACTTCATCATGACCTTAGGTGATTAACAGTGGCCGTCACGAGCCCCTGACAATGGTAGAGGCTTTTGCTGCAATAGCTCACCTCCTCCTGGGACACACTCTTTCATACTAACTCTACAAGAAGCATCACAGTCATGAAATAAACTTTCATGGTTTCAGGGATTTCATAGGATAGATTTGAAGGTTACAACAAACAATGAATGTAATTAACAGTTTATTTACCATAAATAGATTGTTGTACTACGTATAAAAATGTATGATTTGTATGGGCATGGCATATATATATCATGGAGTCAGTGCGATGTTGCAGATGTGCCGAATTGCGATAGGAACAAAGTTCTAGAGAGCAGGATTGGAGAGGAGATCTTAGACTTTCATCGTCCATATCCAAGAGGAGCCTTGCACACGTGCTCTCCAAGGCACCTGTCGAAGCAGCACTTGTCCACACCACTGCACGCTCCGTCATTCGAGCAGGTGATGGGAGGTCCGAAGATGCGTGGGCACACGGGCCTGACTGGTGGGCACTGACCGGGTTTGACGATCTGTGTTGCGATGGGGTCGGCTGGTTGGTTGTTGCTCTCACAGCAGTAGGCCGCTCCTTCAGGAGTCTTGCACCAGTATCGGCAGTTGCTGCTGGGGGCGACAGGAGGAACAACTCCACCGCCGATTCCGTGACCGACGCCGCCGACTACGGGATGTCCTTGGTGACCGAAAGGAGGTCTTCCGACATGTGGTCTCCCTCCGAAGTGACCAGCACCTCCAAGACCAGGGGCTCCGAAGGGAGGACCTTGTGCATGAGAAGGATGTCCTCCAAAGAATCGAGTATTTGCAGCTCCACCACTTCCACTCGCAGCATCACCTTTGTTGTCTTTGAGTTTCTTACCCGCCACCAAGGCGAGGGACACGAGCAGTACGCAGAGGACTTTCATTATGAATGTCGGTTATCAGCAGAGTAGAAACCTTTCACAAGGGAAACTTCTGCGGGTGTATGAGGTGTATATGATGCTCGCCTCCTTACTCGCGGTGTTGCGCAGATGAAGCTGGAAGGTCGTGTGTGCCTGCTCTCGTCCCGCCTTTGCTTATATAGCGGCAACCCTTCCCACTATTCCCTCCCTCCACCCCCTTCCTCACTTCCCCGTTTGCTACTCTCAGTTTTGAAGAACTGGTATTCCCCCCGCTTTGCTTCACATTCTACTTGTTTATCTGCTCTACGTCATAACAGCACTATCTTTCCTGGAAACGGTTCCAAATGTGAAAACCCTTCAGAGGTTAACGAGGAGTTTTCTTTGTTGCTGCATTGACGAATATACCCACACACGTACATATTTCATATATATATGTATATATGTATATATATATATACATATATATATATATATATATATATATATACACATATATACATATATATATATATATATATATATGTATATATATATATATATATAACAAACGTTTTTCCCCCTTACAAGGGAGGTAGCCAACAAACAAAGCCATAGAATCCACTCCCATCTATTCCATCCCCTACATAATCCCCTCCCCTCTACCCTCTTCTCTCCCTCTCAAATTGGCACCTCCTGGATGATGTGTCATCCCTGCATCTTGTTCACTGCCCTAGGTCAGAAGCAGTGTCGCAAGACACAGCACATCCACAGCAAGGCCACTTCATTAATTCGGCGACTCACCCTCTCCGTCCTTTCATGCAGAAAGGGAGAAGACGGGGAGAAATCCCTCCGGGGTGCGTCAATTTATTTCTCATATATACTCCCTCACCCCCATCCCCCACCCACTCCCCCTCATACACCACAGCATCACCCATACACAACCATCCCCCATTCACCCCTATCTTTTGTCCTCTCCCGTCCTTCCTCAACAGACATTCCCCTCTTTCCTAATGCCCCTTTTACCCCATCCGTCCATTCAAGGTCGACCCCTCATGTTTACTCCTTCCACCTCTGCCTTCCACACCTCTTTTACTAGTCTTTCTTCACTCATTCTTTCCATGTGTCCAAACCATCCCAATACTATTTCATCAACCCTATCTCCCAACTCCCTTTCCATCCCTGTTCTCCTCTATATATGATTTAGGGGATGAGGACCTGGTACCTCTCAGACGTAGGAGGGCTGATCTTAAGAGTGGGAATAGTAGTCTACATCTCATCCACGCCAGGGTACTGATTTTTGGCTGTTTTTTCTTTTCTGCCATCACCTCTGCCAGACAAGCCTATAATACCATTGCCCTTGGACTCGTCCCACTTGAAGTCGTAAAGTGAATGAGCCCAAGTCCACATTTTGTACACGCTGTCATACATCTTTACACTACTAGTACTAATACTAATACAAATATTAGTACTAGTACTAATACTAATACTAATACTAATGCTAATGCTAATACTAATACTAATACTAATGCTAATACTAATACTAATACTAATACTAATACTAATACTAATACTAATACTAATACTAATACTAATACTAATACTAATACTAATACTAATACTAATACTAATACCAATACTAATATTAGTACTAATATTAATAGTAATACTAATACTAATACTAATACTGATACTAATACTGATATTACAAATACTAATACTACCAGTACTGCTATTACTACTACCACTACTACTACTACTACTAATAATAATAATAATAATAATAATAATAATAATAATAATAATAATAATAATAATAATAATAATAATAATAATAATAATAATAATAATAATAATAATAATAATAATAATAATAATAATAATAATAATAATAATAATAATAATAATAATAGTAATAATAATAATAATAATAATAATAATAATAATAATGATAATAATAATAATAATAATAATAATAATAATAATAATAATAATAATAATAATAATAATAATAATAATAATAATAATAATAATAATGATAATGATGATGATGATGATGATGATGATGATGATGATGATGATGATGATGATGATGATGATGATGATTGATGATGATGATGATGATGATGATGATGATGATAATAATGATAATAATAATAATAATAATAATAATAATAATAATAATAATAATAATAATAATAATAATAATAATAATAATAATAATAATAATAATAATAATAATAATAATAATAATAATAATAATAATAATAATAATAATAATAATAATAATAATAATAATAATAATAATAATAATAATAATAATAATAATAATAATAATGATAATAATAATAATAATGATAATAATAATAATAATAATGATAATAATAATAATAATAATAATAATAATAATAATAATAATAATAATAATAATAATAATAATAATAATAATAATAATAATAATAATAATAATAATAATAATAATAATAATAATAATAATAATAACAATAATAATAATAATGATAATAATAATAATAATAATAATAATAATAATAATAATAATAATAATAATAATAATAATAATAATAATAATAATAATAATAATAATAATAATAATAATAATAATGATAATAATAATAATAATAATAATAATAATAATAATAATAATAATAATAATAATAATAATAATAATAATAATAATAATAATAATAATAATAATAATAATAATAATAATAATAATAATAATAATAATAATAATAATAATAATAATAATAATAATAATAATAATAATAATAATAATAATAATAAAAATAATAATAATAATAATAATAATAATAATAATAACAACAATAATAATATTAATACTGTTATTTTTATTGTAACATCAATCTGTGTCATGAGCATGTTTCTACCCGAGAGTGACCCTGCCCTACGGAAGACCAACAAGTTGGGCGCACAAGAATTTCCGATCGACGGCTCAGCAGGGAGAGTCCCTCCAAGGGGTCAGACGCCGATGAAGAGCGTCCCGAAGAAGAGTGGCTTGGGCAGCCACAATGGGACCGGAGCTCCCCTTAAATGACTCTATGGACGAGAGTCAAGTCTCGTTTAAGATGACATGGCTTGGGCAGCCATAAAGGGACCGACGTTACCCATTATTGACTCTAAGGGCAAGAGTCA
Source organism: Oratosquilla oratoria (assembly GCF_046742065.1). Lineage (NCBI taxonomy): Eukaryota > Metazoa > Arthropoda > Malacostraca > Stomatopoda > Squillidae > Oratosquilla > Oratosquilla oratoria. Next base: position 29,117,510 of record NC_134812.1, read on the forward strand.
TATACGCTAAGGTCATTGAAGAGACCTTTTTGGTATTAAAAAGCTGTTATGGGTTTTCTTTTTTAGGGCTTCATTACGAAATATGGAAAAGTCCAATGGGCTCTGAAATTTTTGGGGCGTATCTTAACTTGGGCTAAAAAGATTATGGACTACGACACGTTAAGGACATTGAAGAGACCTTTTGGGCATTATAAAGCTGTTATGGGCTTTCTTTTTTAAAGGGCTTCATTACGAAACGTGGAAAACTCTAATGGGCTCTGAAAATTTTTGGGCTTATCTTTACTTGGGCTAAAAAGATTATGGGCTACAACACGCTAAGGTTATTGAAGAGACCTTTTTGGCATTAAAAAGCTGTTATGGACTTTCTTTTTTAAAGGGCTTCATTACGAAACATGGAAAAGTCTAATGAGCTCTGAAATTTTTTTTGGCGTATCTTTACTTGGGCTAAAAAGATTAGTTGCAGGCCAGCAAGAGCCATAAGTCAACAAATTGAGTGAAATTATTTGGCCTTCAATGGGCGTCCCCTCAGCTGAATAATTTTTTTTTTTTTTTTATAAAGAAATTGACGAAGAGCAAGTTTGACAATTTTCTTTTATGCTTTATTTATTTTCCCCCTAAGGTAAGTTTCATAAGTTATAGAATCACTTGGTATGAACCAAAAAATATTGTGAACAAAAATAATAATAGAATCGGGATTCAGTGATAGTGATATGAATCTCCAGAACTAAGGCTTCAACAGTCATGTTTGTTTTATCAGTAACCATAGCAACCAACCACTTCTTGCTAGCGTGATGCTTGCTCTTGCGACTTCGTCTGAGTGAAGCCGACTTTGGTTACAATCTTTTTTTTTCAAATTTTCAAATGTCAAATTACTATTGCGTTAAGAAGATGAATGACGAACGAAGAGAAGCTTAACCTATACGATTGATAGATACATTGTTGAGATGTTTTTACGGAATTCTAGAATATTGTAACAGAAGTCGTTTCTACTCAGTCGAATTAGCGGAGGCAGGTGCCACCAATAAGTCCCAGTGGTTCCAACTGATATTTCGTCCATGCAATCGCCAGACGATTTTATAAAGCTATACCCATGCATTTATTTATTTTGTTTATTATTATTTGTGCTGTTATGAAGTTTTATTTGTTTAATTGTTCATTTATCATTATTATAATATATTTTCGCATCTGACCTAGTTATGGATCAAAAGGTCTCCTATGGGCATGATCCCCCTTTGTAATCCTTTGTAATCCTTTCTCTCCTCCTCATTTCTCACTCTATCCAACCTAGTAACCCCTATCATACTTCTCAGGCACCTCATCTCAAACACATTAAAACTCCTCCTCTCTTCCTTCCTTATGTTCCATGTTTCTGCTCCGTACAGGAAGAAACATTGATTTTTAACTCGTTATGTATCTAATGTTGGGTAATTTCTGATTGAGGAGTTCCTTCTTTGTAAGCTACTCGGAGGGCACTATAAGTTAATCGGTGTATGACGGATTTACAAGATATTTACCGAGTGCTTCGTATGGAAGAATATGTCCTCAACTTTTTCGTTGTATGTTATAGATTCAATCCCTATGCTTCCTTGCTCCTTGCCAGGCAGTCATTAATTGGTTTACTGCATTTCATCTAACACGTGTCTCCCATCCTTGTATCAAGCTGTTTCTCGTTAGTTGTGAGTAATTTTTACTCTTGATTTTCTTGATT
>NC_134812.1:29124217-29126717 GCF_046742065.1 Oratosquilla oratoria
GGTTTGTTTAATCATATTAATTCTTAAGTCACAACAAATACTACGCGACTTCAGGGGATACTACATAAACCTCCTACATAAACCTTTAACCCTTAACCCTAACCATTTTTTTTTCGAAATGAAATGTAGTTATCCAAGTACCTGGAGTGATAGGGTATCAGAATATATATGGTTATGGGGGTCTATCTCTAAACCCTAGGAGGAGTTCGTGTACAAACAAACAAATAAACAATCAGACAGACAGACAAAGGCTACTACTTTATTATAATAGATATATACATATATATGTATGTATGTATAAATATATATATACATATATATATATATATATATATATATATATATATGTATGTATGTATGTATGTATGTATGTATGTATGTATGTATGTATGTATGCATTAGGGTGTAATATCGTAACCATTTTTATAGCACATTTCAGGTTTTGTAGAGTAGACCACCCAAAATTTGGAAATAAAGATGAAAAAATCTGAGAAAAAAAATAGTGACACTTTTTGGGAGCAAAAGTCTACTTAAAACTGACTTCTCCTTAGGATTAGGCTGGTTAGATTTAGTTATTATAATTTTTGGCTCTAGAGCTAGAATTGGGCAATTTTCTCACAGGAAGAAAATTTGCATTTTAACTCGTTATGTATCTAAGGTTTAGACATTTTTAGATTAAGGAATTCCTTCTATATAAGCTGCTCGGAGGGCACTATAAATTAATCGATGTATGATGAATTTAAGAGATATTTACAAAGTACTTCCTATGACCCTCTTATGCCTTTACTTTTTTTTAGGAATGTCCCCTGTGGGGCTACAGATAGCAGGATTCCTTGGCCTAACCCCCGTCCCGTTTTTTGTCACCTCATACGACTCAAGTGGGAAAACTGGGTGGCAGCATTCTTTCCCCCCACCACAGGGTAGGCGCAGAAAAGAAAGTGAATATTCAGAAAAATAGTACAGGACAGTAATAAGGGGTTGGAGGACTATGGTATTATCAATTCAGAAGATAACTCCCATGTAATTGACCATCACAAAGTCTCAAGGACCCGACAGGAAGGAATTTTACTGAATCTAATGCAGCCAGGTACATCCTTGTTTAAGTACTTCTAAAGATAATGTTTGAATCTGAACTTTAAAGAGAGAATTATCGGACGGGGTCAGAAAATCCGAAGATATGAATAGCGAATTGACGAAGAAGGTATAAGGAGTTGATGCACTATTTCTTCTTGTATTAAAATACTCTACAAGAGGGTTTCGTACCTAAGGGTGCATGTTGAATAACATAGAATTTATGGAAATAATGACAAATATTTAAGGAACATTATCCAAGTAATGCATAAAATTCTTCAAACTTTTAAAATGATACGATGACTTTGTCCAAAAGTAAAATGAAAATTCCGTATCAATTATTCTGTTCAATGGTGACCACATAATAGTCACTGGAACTAAAAGATTTGAAAAGTACCTTTGTGAAGAGTCCACGATCAAGCGCACGATCGACCACGCACACATAGAAATACATACATACACACACGTACATACACGCACATACAACCACACACACACACACACACACACACAAACAAACACAGGTCAGAAAAAACGTGAACGAGCAGATTAAGGATAACATCTCAGTTTTCCTTAATCTATTTGTGACAAACTCTTTCAAAATGTCCACCAAATTAACTCCACCAAATCAATGAAAAGTATACAATTGTCAACTGACGTGATACAAATAGTATCCAATTTCGTTTAGTCGAGACAATTTCCCATTCTACACAGGGTAAGCGACAATCTCGACCAACTCTTTGGTAACAGTCACAGAAAAAAAATAAGATAACTCATTAGATGATTTTCTTTCATTGTTAGAAACTCCCAGCCTTCAGAGCTCATTACTTTGTCAGTGTTGACAAAAGCTGAGGTCAAGAGGTACTGTGCCGTGCTTCAAGATGCCATTAACTATTGAGCATGGGTCTCTAATGACAAGACAGGAAATTGATTTTTGTACCTACATAGAATCCGTGTTTCAAATAAGAGGTTACAAATATACATGATAGGAGTTTGATTTTTATTCAAAATAGATATGTATCTTTGGATTATGCATAAACACACGTTGTATCGTCTCCATAACTATGAAATAAATAGGTTGGATTGAGTGATGATGCAGAGCAAAAGCCTCGGCTGAGGCCCCAAGCTTCTTATGATGAACTACTTTAAAAGATTATTATCGTCCATATCCAAGAGGCGCCTTGCACACGTGCTCACCAAGACACCTGTCGAAGCAGCACTTGTCCACGCCACTGCACGCTCCGTCATTCGAGCAGGTGATGGGAGGCCCAAAGATGCGAGGACACACGGGCCTCACTGGCGGGCACTGACCGGGCTTGACGATCTGCGTGGCGATGGGGTCGGCTGGTTGGTTGGCGCTCTCACAGCAGTAGGCCGCTCCTTCAGGAGTCTTGCACCAGTAGCGGCAGTTGCTACTGGGGGCGACAGG
>NC_134812.1:29131717-29139217 GCF_046742065.1 Oratosquilla oratoria
AATTTATTCACAACAAAATCTATGTAGGGGACAATGGCCGCTGGTGTGTAAAAAAAATAACAAGTTGAGCACTCCGATTAGTAGAGAATGATGCCTGACAAATGGATATTTTTATTCATTCTACTATAAACACATCCAAAATTAAATTCAATGTCCAATAATAACTTACTACCGACCATTAGTCTATCATAGTTGGCATCATTATCGAGTAAATCTTAACTATAACAATTAAGATCTGTTGTCTTAATCACTTTTTCCCTCAACTGACCCGACTAAATGATGGTCAATATGTGCCGTTGAGATTCAAGCTAAATCCTTCTCAGTTGCAAAGGTGATTGGAGAGAATGCCCTCCGGGGACGTCTTTTACTTATTCGTTTATCTATTAATTTATTTTCAAAAGCGATATCGTTTCCAGAGGAAAAACTCTTGCAATAGTATCTTGCTTCTCTGATGCACTGGAAATCAAAATGACCCCAACATGAACTTAGGTGACTATCGGTGGCCGTCACGAGCCCCTGACAAAGGTGGAGGTCTTTAACTGCAATAGCTGACCACTTCCTGGGGCACACTCTTTCATACTAACTTTACAAGAAACACCAGTCATGAAATAAACATTCACGGTTCCAGGAATTTCGTAGGTTAGATTTGAAGGTTACAACAAAGACAGTGAATGTAATTAACAATTTATTTGCAATAAATAGATTTTTTTGTACAAAATTATAGAGAAGAATATTGGGAAGGAGACCTTAGCCTTTCATCGTCCATATCCAAGAGGCGCCTTGCACACGTGCTCACCAAGACATCTGTCGAAGCAGCACTTGTCCACGCCACTGCAAGCTCCGTCATTCGAGCAGGTGATGGGAGGTCCGAAGATGCGTGGGCACACGGGCCTCACTGGTGGGCACTGACCGGGCTTGACGATCTGCGTGGCGATGGGGTCAGCTGGTTGGTTGTTGGTCTCACAGCAGTAGGCCGCTCCTTCAGGAGTCTTGCACCAATAACGGCAGTTGCTACTGGGGGCGACAGGAGGAACAACTCCACCGCCGATCCCGTGACCGACACCGCCGACTACGGGATGGCCTTGGTGACCGAAAGGAGGTCTTCCGACATGGGGTCTCCCTCCGAAGTGACCAGCACCTCCAAGACCAGGGGCTCCGAAGGGAGGACCTTGTGCATGAGGAGGATGTCCTCCAAAGAATCGAGTACCTGCAGCTCCACCACTTCCACTCGCAGCATTACCCTTGTCGTCTTTGAGTTTCTTACCCGCCACCAAGGCGAGGGACATGAGCAGGACGCACAGGACTTTCATTATGAAGGTCAGTGATTAGCAGAGTAGAAACCTTTCACAAGGAAAACTTCTGCGGGAAAATAAGGCGTATATGATGCTCGGCTGTTTACTCGCTGTGTTGCGCAGATGAAGCTAGAAGGTCGTGTGTGTCTGCTCTCGTCCCGCCTATGCTTATATATCAGATACCGGTCCCACTATTCCCTCCCTCCACCCCCTTCCTCACCTCCCCGTTTCCTACTCTCAGTTTTAAAGAACTGGTATTCCCTCCGCTTTGCCTCACCTCCTACTCCAGGGGATTTTCTGTTCTACGTCATAACAGATATTTCCTGGAAACAGGGTTATAAATGTGTAAAGTCTTCAGAGTTTGACGAGGGGTTCACTTAGTTGCTATATAGGCGAATATATCAACACACGCACGTGTTTCATACTCGTGTATATATATATATATATATATATATATATATATATATACATACATACATATATATATATATGTATATATATATATATATACATACATACATACATATATATTTATATATATAAATATATATATATATAAATATATATATATGTATATATATGAAAAGGTAAGGATGTTTTTTGGGCTTTTATGGATTTGGAAAAGGCTTACGACAGGGTAGACAGGAAGGCAATGTGGGAGCTACTGCAGATGTATGGGATAGGAGGAAACCTTTTAAGAGCAGTCAAGAGTTTTTACGAGAGTAGTAGGGCTTGTGTTAGGATTAGAAATGGAGAGAGTGAGTGAGTGATTTGAGGTAATGGTTGGACTTCGTCAGGGATGTGTTATGTCGCCCTGGCTGTTCAATCTATACATGGATTGGGTCAGGAGTTGGAGATGGTTAAAGAAAATTAAGAAAAGTGGGAAATAACCCAATAGTTGTTTGCTGAAAACACTGCGCTTGTAGCAGGATCAGAGGAGGGATTATGGAAGTTAGTGACAGAGTTTGAGGTGCGTGAAAAATGGAAACTGAAGATAAATGTGGGCAAATGTAAGGTGATGAGATGTACAAGGGGAGAGAGTGACAGCAGGCTGGAAGTGAGCATATATATATATATATATATATATATATATATATATATATATATATATGTATATATATATATATTCGTGAGTAAGGAAGCAGGTTTTCTTTGATGCATGTAGAATTAAATACGACAGCATTCTGACAATTGTTAAACTTATCTTAATGTTTTCTATTTGTCTTATCAACTTTTTTCCAGTTGTAGGGTGAGCTGATACAAGTTCTCCAAAGTTTTCCATTTAATATTCTCGAGCTTTCGTCTTCAAAGAGACATCATCAGGATTGACAAAATTTCTGCAATAATGAATACAAATGTTGGTACATATAAGTTACAAAATAAATTACAAAAATACAAATACAAATATACAGGTAGAACAAAAGATATATAACGAGAGTTATTGTTACGTCTACAAGGAAAGTACAAATGATAGAGAGAGAGAAAGGTTTAAATACATAAACTGCTATCCGAGTTCCCATTACGGAGTCTGGCTGATCGTCTGAGTGGTGGGGGAGTGGGGGGTAGGAGGGGAGGGGGAGAGGGGACCTCAATGTAGCGATGTCTCAGGTTAGCGCTACTGTACAGCTTAATGCTGGACGTCATGTCCGACTGAATATTTATAGTGGGGGCAGAGTCCCTGATGTGGAATGCCTCCAAGAGTTTCAACCTTCTAGGGTCCTCATTGTACGCAATAATTTTGGTACATTGAACTAAGGTGTCTCTGTCAATATTTCTATTGTGATATTTTGAATAATGGTCCTTGATCGCTCCGTCCTGTTGGTGAAATATTTCAACATTTGGTAAAATTATACAATCATTTTCCATAAACATGCTTTCTTCTTGTATGTATGTATGTATGTATGTATGTATGTATGTATGTATGTATGTATGTATGTATATATGTATGTATGAATGTATATATGTATGTATTAGGGTGTGGTATCGTAACCATTTTTGTATCACATTTCAGGTTTTGTAGAGTAGACCAATCAAAATTTGGAAATAAAGATGAAAAAATCTGAAAAAATAGTGACACTTTTTGGGACCAAAAGCCTACTTAAAACTGACTTCTCCTTAGGATTAGGCTGCTTAGATTTGATTATTATAGATTTTGGCTCTGGAGCTAGAATTGGGCAATTTTCTCACAGGAAGAAAATTTGCATTTTAACTCGTTATATATCTAAGGTTTAGGCATTTTTAGATTGAGAAATTCCTTCTATGTAAGCTACTCGGAGGGCACTATAAATTAATCGATGTATGATGAATTTAAGAGATATTTACAAAGTACTTCCTATGACCCTCTTATGCCTTTACTTTTTTTAGGAATATCCCCTCTGGAGCTACAGGTAGTAGGGTTCCTAGTCCTATCCCCGTCCAATTTTTTGTCACCTCGTACGATTCAAGTGGGAAAACTTGGTGGCAGCATTCTTTCCCACTACCACAGGGTAGGCGAGAAAAGAAAGTGAATATTCGGAAAAATAGTACAGGACAGTAACAAGGGGTTGGGGGACTATGGTATTATCAATTCAGAAGATAACTCCCATGTAATTGACCATCACAAAGTCTCAAGGACCCGACAGGAAGGAATTTTACTGAATCTAATGCAGCCAGGTACATCCTTGTTTAAGTACTTCTAAAGATAATGTTTGAATCTGAACTTTAAAGAGAGAATTATCGGACAGGGTCAGAAAATCCGAAGATATGAATAGCGAATTGACGAAGAAGGTATAAGGAGTTGATGCACGATTTCTTCTTGTGTTCAAATACTCTACAAGAGGGCTTCGCACCTAAGGGTACATGTTGAATAACATAGAATTTATGGAAATAATGACAAATATTTAAGGAACATTATCCAAGTAATACATAAAATTCTTCAAAATTTTAAAATGATACAATGATTTGAAAAATACCTTTGTGAAGAGTCCACGACCAAGCGCACGATCAACCACGCACACATAAAAATACATACATACACACACATACATACACGCACACACTACCACACTCACACACACACAAAAAAACACAGGTCAGTCAAAACGTGAACGAGCAGATTAAGGATAACATCTCAGTTTTCCTTAATCTACTTGTGACAAACTCTTTCAAAATGTCCTCCAAATTAACTCCACCAAATCAATGAAAAGTATACAATTGTCAACTGACGTGATACAAATAGTATCCAATTTCATTTAGTCGAGACAATTTCCCATTCTACACAGGGTAAGAGACAATCTCGACCAACTCTTTGGTAACAGTTACAGAAAAAAAATAAGATTATTTTCTTTCATTGTTAGAAACTTCCAGCCTTCAGAGCTCATTACTGTGTCAGTGTTGACAAAAGCTGAGGTCAAGAGGTACTGTGCCGTGCTTCAAGATGCCATTAAAAATTGAGCATGGGTCTCTAATGACAAGACAGGAAATTGATTTTTGTAGCAACATAGAATCCGTGTTTCAAATAAGAGGTTACAAATATACATGATACGAGTTTGATTTTTATTCAAAATAGATATGTATCTTTGGATTATGCATAAACACACGTTGTATCGTCTCCATAACTATGAAATAAATAGGTTGGATTGAGTGATGATGCAGAGCAAAAGCCTCGGCTGAGGCCCCAAGCTTCTTATGATGAGCTACTTTAAAAGATTATTATCGTCCATATCCAAGAGGCGCCTTGCACACGTGCTCTCCAAGACACCTGTCGAAGCAGCACTTGTCCACGCCACTGCACGCTCCGTCATTCGAGCAGGTGATGGGAGGTCCGAAGATGCGTGGGCACACGGGCCTGACGGGTGGGCACTGACCGGGCTTCACGAATTGCGTGGCGATGGGGTCAGCTGGTTGGTTGTTGCTCTCACAGCAGTAGGCCGCTCCTTCAGGAGTCTTGCACCAATAACGGCAGTTGCTACTGGGGGCGACAGGAGGAACAATTCCACCGCCAATCCCGTGACCGACGCCTTGGTGACCGAAAGGAGGTCTTCCGTCATGAGGTCTCCCTCCGAAGTGACCAGCACCTCCTAATCCAGGTGCCCCAAAGGGAAGGCCCTGTGCATGATGGGGACGTCCTCCGAAGAATCGAGTATTTGTAGCGCCGCCACTTCCGCTCGCAGCACCACCTTTAAGGTGTTTACCCGCCACCAAGACGAGGTAGGACATGAGTAAGGCACATAGGACTTTCATTCTGCAGGTTGGAGAATATCACGTGATCAATCGAAAATTCTTCCAAGAAGTAGTTTTCTACTGAAAAGAGTGGATGCGCTGACAAGATGAGGGACACTACGTCCTCTTGTTGCAATTTAAGGCCAAGTGTGTCCGTCCACGTCTGCGGTGGCTTATATGGTGCGCAACGCTATTCACCTCTCCCCCCTCCCTTCCTCCCTCGTCCTCTTCGTGCACTAGCTCGCATGGAATGGAGCGGGATTCCCCCGGTTTTGCTCAGAGTTCAAAGGGGATTTTAGACTAACGTCATCGTCTTCGGTTGTTCCCCAGCTATGGTTTGCGAAATTCAATCGGGAGCACAGGTTCATTTCCAATGTTTCTTTTGAAAGTTCGCAAAGGTACATGCGCCCTTGCACCCACATCTACACACGCACTCGCATTCGTAGTTGTACCTGTATACGTGCAAGCACACTCACGCGAGCATGCGTTCGGCCATTTTGGTACACTGCAGATGGTACAGTCTTTCTCCTTCATCACTCACTCAGACTTAATCTGACTTTAGAAAGGGGTCTGTACGATGAGAAGAGTATCTTGAGTTTTAGGCCTGTTGAAACACATATGGCTGTGAACGCAATTTAAAGCCAGTATATTCAAATCGATCATACTGCCTTGGCATTAGCGCTGAATTGCAGCACTATTCAATTCTATTTCTAATATCTGCTATGGCAGGGAAAGGTTGAAAAGTCACGAAAGTGTGACATGATATGTTGCCTACCACTTACCGGGACGCGAATCAAGTCCTCTTACTCTTTTAGATATATTGTTTACCATGTCACAAGTAAAGTAGTATTTTTGTCAAAGTTACATTGATAAAAATCACAATTTAGGAATGTGTGCGTAGTGTGATATGATTGTCTATCCTGGCGTATATAAGTTTAATTATAATTATCTTAGATGGAACGGCACATTGGAAGTCCCTTCGTGATCGTATTGTAAAATACATCAGTTATAATGATAAAACCGTTGACTTCTATTAAACCTGACTCTTCGAGCACTTGGATCTAATTTGCTACCATAAACTTCTCATTTTCACAGCATTTTTTCTTTCTTTTTATGATTGTTGAGAGATCTATCCTCGTAATGATATACAATTCCATTCTCGTTCCTCCCTTCCTTCAGCTCCTCTTCTATCCCACCGCTTATGACTCGTCCTCTTCAGCTTCCCTTGGTGCCATGTGGACGTGATAATTGGCACTACAATTTCATTGTCCAATTGATCACCTCCAACCACCGCAGGGGTCGCTTATTTCGTGGTAAGTGGTCCTCTTCCCTGCAGAGGCTTCCTCCTGGCCCAACCGACGGTGATTCTCAGTCCAACACCAGGAGTCTCCCGTTTGGGATCAAGATGAAAAAAAATATATATATAATAATAACCATTCCCCTACGACTCCTAGTGGTAATTTGATTATAAAAATGTAACTCCACTATCATATATATAAAAATAATTATAATTCAGCCAGAAAGAACAAATTAGACATCCCGGTCTGGGAAAACATAATGACAAATGAGGACGAAAAAATTTCTTTCGGCAATAGCGTAGGTGTGGGGAACCCAGGCACGGACAAGAAAGGAATTCCAGAGGAGACACCTTGAAGTCGCAAAAGAAACTCCTCCACACTCCTCTACTCAAGGGGCGGGGGAGATGGTGTCATTGTTCATATGGGGGAGATGGTAGTGCATATTGTTTAGTTGGGTTAAGGTTAGACCTATGTTTAGGTTTAAGCTCAGGTTAGGGGATGTTAGGGGAGGGGAGGTTACGTTGAATTAGGCTAGGTTAGATTAGGATAGGTTAAATTATATTAGGTTAGGTTTGGTTTGTTTTGGTTTGGTTTGGTTTGGTCTTTTTTTTTTTTTTCGCCGGCTTCCAGCATTTCCTGTAGTTCTTGCCGGCCGGTTGGGCTCTGATTCCGCCCTCGTTCCCGCCGACCGGACTATTTTCATTTCGATT
>NC_134812.1:29144217-29156717 GCF_046742065.1 Oratosquilla oratoria
TAATGATGGCAACTATGATAGATTAATGGTCGCTAGGAAGTTATTATTGGGTATTAGATTTCATTGTAGATGTGTTTATAGTAGAATCAATAAAAATATATACATTTGTCAGGCATCATTCTCTACTAATCGGAATGCTTATTTTATCAATTTTGAAACACCAGCGGCCATTGTCCCCTATATATAGGTTTTGTTCTAAATAAATTCTGACGACTTTATTCATCATAAAAATTGCGTCCAAATGTGTCTTTATATTATATTTATCTGAGCAATCATCAATTTGTTTTGAGCTTTAGTTGTAGGACGAGAAAGAGAAGCGCTTTACGTTCAGACTGGCTCTTCATTTATTTTTCGGTTAATGACTGTATCCAAAAATCGTCATTATTTTAAAACTCGGACCTCAACTACCCAAAACTAAGCAAAACCAAACCAAACCTAACGTAACCTAACTTTACCTGACGTAACTTACTCTAACGTACCCTAACTAACCTAATCCTGACGTAACCTAACCTAAATCTAAGCTAAACCCAGCTAAACAATATCCACTTCAACCTCGCCCATACGAAAAATTCCACCCACCTCCGCCAACCCCAGAGTAGTCACGTTGACATATATTCTAAAATTTTCATCATTAGTATATTCTAAACCTGTTATTGTTCCTACACATTAAAGTTATGACTTATAGTACCTTCTAAAGTTGTCATTATTTGTATATTCTCAACTTGTCATTATTAGTATATTCTAAATTTGTCATTGGTAGTATATTCCAAACTTTTCATTATTAGTATACATTGAAGTTATCATTAATAGTACCTTCTAAATGTATCAATATTAGTTTATTCTAAACTTGTTTATACTAAAATTAATATAAACTTGTCAGTATTAGTATATCCTAAACATGTTATAATCATTATATTCTAAACTTGTCATCATTAGTGCATTCTAAATTTGTCATTATTAGCTTATTATAAACATGTCATTAGTAGTACACATTAAATTAATCATTAATATTGCCCCTCAAAACTTGACATTATTAGTATGTAATAAACTTGTCATTATTATTTTATTCTAAAAGTTCCATTTTAGTATACATTAAGGTTATCATTAGTAGTACCTTCTAAACTTGTCATTAGTATATTCTAAAATTGACATTACTGATATAATCTAAACATATCGTTTTTAGTATATTCTAAACTTGTCATTAATAGGATATTGTAAACTAGTCATTATTAGTATGTTCTGAACTTCTAATTGTTTTTCAAAATTAAGTTATCATTAAATGTACTTCCTGCAATTATCATTTTTTAGTATATTCTAAAATGGTAGCTATTAGTACACATTATAGTTTTCTGAATTTGTCCTTATTACTTTATTCTAAATTTGTAATTATTAATATAGTCTAAACATGTCATTATTACTACATTCTGAACCTGTCTTTATTAGTACCTTCTAAACTTGTCATTATTAGTTAACATGTTATCATTAACAGTACCTTCTAAAATTTTCATTATTAGTACATTCTAAAATTGTCGTTATTAGAACACATTAAAATCAACATATATAGTACCTACTAAACTTCTCATTATTAGTATATTCTTAACTTATCATTATTAGTATATTCTATACTCAAAGACTCTCCTCATCCTTATTTTACAATAAACACATCCACAACGGAATCTAATACCCAATAATAACTTCCTAGCGACCATTAATCTATCATAGTTGCCATCATTATCGACTAAAGCCTAATGATAGTTGTTGAGATCCGTTGTCGTAATCACCGTTTCCCTCAGCTGACCAGACTATGAAATGGTCATTAATAGCCTTTGAAAATCAAGAAAAATCCTTCTTAGTTTCAAAGGTGATTGGAGAGAATGCCCTCCGGCGGTGTCTTTTACTTATTCATTTATCTATTTTTTTTTTCAAGGACGACATCGTTTCTGACGATATCATCTTGCTTTTCTGATGCATTGGTAATCAAAATGACTTCATCATGACCTTAGGTGATTAACAGTGGCCGTCACGAGCCCCTGACAATGGTAGAGGCTTTTGCTGCAATAGCTCACCACTTCCTGGGACACACTCTTTCATACTAATTCTACAAGAAGCATCACAGTCATGAAATAAACTTTCATGGTTTCAGGGATTTCATAGGTTAGATTTGAAGGTTACAACAAAGACAATGAATGTAATTAACAGTTTATTTACAATAAATAGATTGTTTACTATGTATAAAAATGTATGATTTGTATGGGCATGGCATATATATATCATGGAGTCAGTGCGATGTTGCAGATGTGCCGAATTGCGATAGGAACAAAGTTCTTGAGAGCAGGATTGGGGACTTTCATCGTCCATATCCTAGAGGCGCTTTGCACACGTGCTCTCCAAGACACCTGTCGAAGCAGCACTTGTCCACACCACTGCACGCTCCGTCATTCGAGCAGGTGATGGGAGGTCCGAAGATGCGCGGACACACGGGCCTGACTGGTGGGCACTGACCGGGTTTGACGATCTGTGTTGCGATGGGGTCGGCTGGTTGGTTGTTGGTCTCACAGCAGTAGGCCGCTCCTTCAGGAGTCTTGCACCAGTAACGGCAGTTGCTACTGGGGGCGACAGGAGGAACAACTCCACCGACGATCCCGTGACCGACGCCGCCGACTACGGGATGTCCTTGGTGACCGAAAGGAGGTCTTCCGACATGGGGTCTCCCTCCGAAGTGACCAGCACCTCCAAGACCAGGGGCTCCGAAGGGAGGACCTTGTGCATGAGGAGGATGTCCTCCAAAGAATCGAGTATTTGCAGCTCCACCACTTCCACTTGCAGCATCACCTTTGTTCTCTTTGAGTTTCTTACCCGCCACCAAGGCGAGGGACATGAGCAGGACGCACAGGACTTTCATTATGAAGGGCGGTGATTAGCAGAGTAAAGCACTTTCACAGGGAAAACTACTGCGGGAAAATGAGGTGTATATGAGCGCTCGGCTGCTTACTCGTGGTTGAAGCTGAAGCTGGAAGGTTGTGTGTGTCTGTGTCTGCTCTCGTGCCGCCTTGTCTTATATAGCGGCAACCCGTCCCACCATTCCATCCCTCCACCCCTTCCTCACCTCCCCGTTTGCTACTCTCAGTTTTAAAGAACTGGTATTCCCTCCGCTTTGCCTCACATCCTACTTGTCGAGGGGATTGTCTGTTCTACGTCATAACAGATCTTTCCTGGAAACAGGGTTCAAAATGTAAAAAGTATTCAGAGTATGACGAGTGTTCTTTGTTGCTACATAGACGAATATACCCATACACGCACATGTTACATGTGTACATATATATATATATGTATATATGTATATATATGTATATATATATATACATATATATATAGATATATAGATAAATATATATATATATATATATATATGTATATGTATATGTATATTATATATAGATATATATGTGTGTGTGTGTGTGTGTGTGTGTGTGTGTGTGTGTGTGTATGTGTGTGTGTGTGTGTGTGTGTGTGTGTGTGTGTGTGTGTGTGTGTGTGTGTGTGTGTGTGTGTGTGTGTGTGTGTGTGTGTGTGTGTGTGTGTGTGTGTGTGTGTGTGTGTGTGTGTGTGTGTGTGTGTGTGTGTGTGTGTGTGTGTGTGTGTGTGTGTGTGTGTGTGTGTGTGTGTGTGTGTGTGTGTGTGTGTGTGTGTGTGTGTTGTGTGTTTGTATATATATATATATATATATATATATATATATATATATATATTTATGTATATATATATATACACATCTACATACATATATATATATATATATGTTTGTATACCGCGGGAGTAAATTTTCTCTTAGGCAGGCTTGGTTAAAAGCAACTGCAAATTCAGCACTGATCAATTTCTTCTTCAGAGTTTCCAACTTCCTGAAGGTATCCTTTATAGCAAGGGGTAAAGGAAAGAGAAGATTTCCTATTCCGGTCCCAAACGTCACTTCCTGGAGAAACATGGCCAGCATCTCACCGGTGATGTCATTCGGCAGAACACTTTCATCATTCAGAGAGAGTCCGACAAGAACCGCCTTGCCTACCTTGAAGCTTTATATATTGCGGATAGTAGGCCGTCTCTGAATTCCCACCAAGACGCCCCTACTATACTGCCTAGTATTAAGCCATTTAGGAGAAGCAAGCCCAGAGGCAGGACAGAAAACATCACACTACACCCCCGGGATAGCGGGGCTCGAGAGAGCGGACAAGCCAGCCAATGAGCGTACGTAGGAAACTGTCCCGCCCTCTCAACCATGAGGGGACCAACAAAGGTCATCCTTCCAGCCAATCACACGCTGTGTTTCTGTATCTTTGTAATATATAAACTCTTGCATTTGTTCCATCTTTGTATTTTGATAATGACTCAGGTAGAGTCGAAACGTCAATAATGACCGGAATAGGAAATCTTCTCTTTCCTTTACCCCTTGCTATAAAGGATCCCTTTATATATATATTAGAGTGTAGTGTCGCAACTATTTATGAGGCACATTTCAGGGTTTGTAGAGAAAACCATCCAAAATTTGGAATTAAAGACGGAAAAAAAATAGTAAGACACACCCTTTTGGGGCCCAAATTCTGCTTAGATATTGACTTTTCCTTTGGATTAGGCTGGTTGTATTTAGCTGTTATAGCTTTCGTCTCTAGAGCTATAGATAAACAATTTTCTCACAGGAAGAAAAATTGTAACTTAATTCATTATATATCTAAGGTTTAGGCAATTCTAGACTGAAGAATTTCTTGTTTGTAAGCTACTCGGAAACCACTATAAATTTATCGATGTATGACGAATTTACGAGATATTTACGAAGTATTTCCTATGGAAGGATATGGTTTTACCTTTTTGAATGTATGTCATGGATTCATTCTCTATGCCTCCTTGCTCCTTACCAGACAGTCATTAATTGGTTTACTGCAGCTGAACTAATATGTGTCTCCCATCCTTCTGTCAAGCTGTTTCTCATTATTTGTGAGTAATATTTTACTATATCCGTGGTTTTATTGGTTGTGGTAAGGATTATCTATGTTAAAAATGGGAAGGTTATATTCATTTGACAAGGTCTTAAAACGGAAATAAGAAATAAAGAAGAATGAGCAGAGGTTCATTTAAATTTTTCTTGGTAAAGTATAATCCCTATTGGGCTAAGGTTTCGTCAGACTAGTTTCCTTATCAAATGTAAGAGTAATTGGGATGTAATTCAGCACTCAGTATATTTCATTGGTTTCATATATATCATTTCTATTTTATACTAACGGGTCTTTCTATTATTTATTTCCAGGACTAAAATGACCAAAATATCCAGAATATCAACAAGTCACAGCGTCTTTGTCTTCCCATTTCAAGAACTTACTTATTATGACTTCCCTACAAATCAACAAGTTGGAAGATATATTCAGTATGTAAAAGACAATACATACAAGAGCAACTAGGGTGTTATTCCTGAAGTATCCGAGGCCCTTACTGAAATTTGAAAAAATAAATCAGTATTACAGTTCAGCAGATCAAAAGTTAAAAAAAAAGACCCCGATTCGTGAAAGAAGCGTCTGTGGTATCAAAACAAGGAATGAATGCCACTAAGAGTAAGAAGTTTATCTTATCATTGGATCAACTTTTTGATATAGCAGGCTGCCAGTGTGCTGATCTCTTGGACTGCAAGTGTGAAAAGAACATGAAAGTGCCACGTTGAGAGCATGAATTTCTTTTATTGACCAAAGAACTGGGCGTCACATGAAAATTGATGGAGTGGATGTATGAACAAATCAATTGATTGAAGAAGGAAAATCAGAAAAAATCGAATCCAGGAAAGAAGAGAAGAAGAAGAGTAACAATAAGAGAAGAGGAAAGAGAAAAATTACAACTCCAGAAATATTACCATTTGACATTTTGATGATGAATGGAAGACAGTTTTTTGCGAAAACAGAGAACACTATACAAATACCAACAATTGTTATGAAAACAAATAGATATTCTGTGCCAAATAGAGCTGCTGCCGCTGCTATTAGTAGTGCAGCCCTATTCCACTATGATTTTAATTCAGAAGACAACTCCCATGCAATTGACCATCATAAAGTTTGAAGGGCCCGACAGAGTTTAAGAAGGAATATTACAGAATCTAAACGTTTGGTAGATAAGAAAATTACTGTTTTTATGGGAGGAGAAACACACCACTAACTAAACAGAAAAAATGAAGAAATGGTATAGAGCACAAGAAATTCAATATCACTATGTGCTCGTAAGAGAATCTGGTACTTTTTATTTAGATCATCTAATCATTGAACGAGAAACAGGTGTAGGTATTGCAGATGGACTGATAAAATGGTTTGTTGAAAGTTATACTAAAGATGAGATAAAGGCAGTGGGAGCTGACAGCACGGCAATCGATATTGGCTACAAGAATGAAGACATAACAGGGCTGGATTGTCAATTATATCGTTTTTGCATCTAAATGAGCTTCCTTTGAGGCACCTGTGCAGGATATATATTGTTTCAACAGAAAGTGGAAATAAATGGAAAATGGAGAAAAAAATGTAAAGCCATATCCAGCAGTGAAATTCTACCAGTGTCACCAAATGGTTTTCATTGTATTACTAAAGGAGCTCCTTTTCAGGATATACATGTGAATGAGCATAGTCGGGACCAAACTTACCTGTGCTTAATTATCAATGCTATTAGAATTGACGATGATCTCCTACATATGAACGAAACCAGGGCCAACATCTCATGCAAAATGACTCACCACTACCAGCAGAATATATCAGTTTTATATGGCAACAGAAAAAACCTAATAATGATTTTTATGTCCTCACAGAGTTTTTTGTGTGTCATTATGGGCCCATCTGATTCCACAACAAATTCACTACAAAGTTTATCGGAGGGATCTAAACATCTGAAGCAGATCAATCTTCTGCCAATACTTTCACCTTCCAGTGAATGCCTACTGGGCCCATCCTGAGACCGTCCTTTGGCAATGCTCTCAGAGATCATTTTTGTGTCAGTGTTGTCAAAAACTGAGGTCAAGGGGTTGTGGCGTGCTTCAAGTCGCTAGCAACTGTTGAGTATGGGTCTCTAATAACAAGACAGAAAATTGATTTTTGTAGACAAATAGAATTCGTATTTCAAATAAGAGGTTACAAATATGCATGATGCTAGTTTAATATTTATTCAAAATTAATATATATATATCTTTGGATTGTACAAAAACGCACATTGTGTCGTCTCCATGAGTATGAAGTAAATAGGTTGGATTCAGTGACAATGTAGAGCAAAAGCCTCGGGTGAGGCCCCAATCTTCTTTTGATGAGCTACTTTAAAGATTATTATCGTCCATATCCAAGAGGCGCCTTACACACGTGCTCTCCAAGACACCTGTCGAAGCAGCACTTGTCCACGCCACTGCACGCCCCATCGTTCGAGCAGGTGATGGGAGGTCCGAAGATACGAGGGCACACGGGTCTCACTGGCGGGCACTGACCGGGTTTGACGATCTGGGTTGCGATGGGGTCGGGCTGTTGGTTGTTGTTTTCGCAGCA
The DNA here is from genome assembly GCF_046742065.1 of Oratosquilla oratoria. Lineage (NCBI taxonomy): Eukaryota > Metazoa > Arthropoda > Malacostraca > Stomatopoda > Squillidae > Oratosquilla > Oratosquilla oratoria. The sequence goes on from NC_134812.1 coordinate 29,151,765, forward strand.
GTAGGCTGCTCCTTCAGGAGTCTTGCACCAGTAACGGCAGTTGCTGCTGGGAGCGACAGGAGGAATAACTCCACCCCCGATTCCGTGACCGACGCCGCCGACTACGGGATGGCCTTGGTTACCGAAAGGAGGTCCTCCGACATGTGGTCCCCCTCCGAAGTGACCAGGACCGCCTAGCCCAGGTGACCCAAAGGGAGGCCCCTGTGCATGATGGGGACGTCCTCCGAAGAATCGAGTTGCAGCGCCACCACTTCCGCTCGCAGCACCCTTTTTGGCGGCCTTGAGGTCTTTGCCTGCCACCAAGACGAGGTAGGACATGAGAAGGACACACAGGACTCTCATTCTGCAGGTTGGAGAATATCACGTGGACAGTTGAAGGTTCTATCAAGAAGTAGCTTGATATTGAAAGGCTTGGATGCGCTGACAAGCGGCAAGACGAAGGAAACGTCACTTCTTGCTTGTTGGAGTCAGAAGATCAAGTGTGTCCGTCCACGTCTGCGGTGGCTCATATAACGGACAACGCAACTCACCCCTCCCTCCTCCCTCCCTCCATCGTCTTCTTCGTGTTCTAGCTCGCATGGGACGAAGCGGGATTCCCTCGGTTGCATTCAGAGCTCAAAGTTGTTTTTTGACAGACGTCATCATCCTCGGTTGTTTCCCGACTCTAGTATGCGAAAGTTGAACCAGGAGCACAGCTTAGCTTCCAGTGTTCCCATTGAAGTTTTGCTAGGGCACATGCTCCCTACCACCCACATCTCCACCACTCGCACTTGGAATCACATCTGTACACGTGCACGCACACATGCATACACATCCACAGGCATTCAGCAACACTAGTACGCTGCAGGATCAGCCTATCCCCCTTTGAGGCGATACAGCCTTTTTACATTCACCATTTGCCTGTATGTTGAGAAGTGCATCTGAAATTTTAGGCGTGCTGAATCTGTTTGTGAACCTAATTTGAAACAATTGTGATCAAACCTGTCATACTGACTTTGGGGAGAGCAGTGAAATGCAGCAATGTTCTACTGCACCTGTGATTTCTACCATTGTAGAGAAAAGTCAGAAGGCCATGAAAGTATGACTTGAGCACTTGCCTAGCACTTACCGGGAGTCGCTATTTTTAGTATTTTTTTTAACATGTAACAAAAAAAAAAATATTTTTTGTCGAAGTTCCTATGTTATACAAACAATCTACAACACTTAGGAAAATATGTTTTGTGTGATATGATGCTTTTCTCTCCTGGCCTATACAAGTTATATTATTAGTATGTTAGATGGAACGGCACATAGGAAGTTGCTTCATAAGTGTATTGTCAAATACATCAGTTATAATGATGAACACTGACACTTTTCATTTAGTCTGACTCTTCATAAACTAGAGACAAATACGATGGCTTTGGCCATAGTTAAGCTCATCTAGCAATAAACTCCTCGTTTTCACATTTTTTCATCTTTTAAGGTTGGTGACCGATTTGCTCTCATAAGGTAATGAAGATTCATTCTCAATTCCTACGTTTCCTCCTTTGAGTCACAAACACAAACACACACGCATTCATGCGCTCAGACACCTCTGCTATTCGTTGGGATTCGATCTTATCTAGTACCGACGCATGCTCAGGTTCTACACCGACAGTTATCGTTTATTGTCACTTACCTTGACTGTCCCATCCCAAAGACCTATGTGGAGTATGTGCTTGTGTAACCTTCTCACCTCTTATGTCTACAAAAAAGTACATCTCGTATTAAACTAAAAACGATCAATACGGCGAGCCGGTCACATGCATAAGCCCATGTCAATATGGAATTGGAAAAGTAATATAATGGTGAAAGGTGATGAAAGCATGAATACACCAACGAAAAAGAATCAATAGATTAATCATATAATGATGACTTTGCAAAAGATGAATAAGGGAAATAAATATACATATCAGGGAACAACAAAAACTATTAAATAGATAAATATACTTATATAGAATAAATTAATTGAAACATGATTATATATGAAAGAAAATGAATAGGCGAATGATTGTATAGGTAATAACGATGTGGCAGTCATTAAAGATAATGCAGTTTTCTTTCATGTTTGAACTCATATTTGGCGAGCACTTTGGTCAAGAAGGTACAGTAATACGTGACGGTGCCGAAAACATAGGTTGACATTCTTCTAAGTAGAATCAATGCAAGAGATTTTAAAGGTCCAGAAGAAAAGCACCAGAACTATCTCAACGTTCTCTTTATTGGTTTTATATTGACTAATGTAAGATAGTTCTTTGCAGCTCTGAGAAATTTTCATCCGCTTTCGCGGGATTCATTCCTACTTTGAAAGTGTTCTTCACTAGTCCCGCAGATCACTTTTTTCCTATATGCTCACTTGACCACTGATCAAGTTGGCTTATTCAAAACATAATCAAAGATTAATGAGAACCATCAAGAATTTTGGCAAAGATTTGGCCTTGGTAAATTGAAACCTTTTGTGTGATACCATCAACTTGGCATTTAGTCTGTACACAAGTTGACGCATTTTCTCATTCCTTCTTTAACCTTCATCTCTAAGCCATGCTACAAGACTATTGAAGCACTATGTCTAGTCGTGTAATAAAGGAAATCTTATACGAATGAGTACTATTTGGCTTCCGTTTTATGATCTCTGCCTTCCCTTTTGTTTAAGGTTGTGTATTATGATATGCATGATAGAAATCGTATCGATATTATTGACGTCGTTTCCATAGATAGACTTCTTACATATCACCATCATCAGCAGCAGCAACCATGAGTTATGAAATACAACTAATTACGTATTGGATGAAGTTACAACAGAAAAAGATTATTCAGTGTTTCTTTACAATGAATATATGTTTGCACTAATTTATCAAAAAAGGAATCCATCATATCTTCCATTGATATGAGATAGGTATGAAATGATGGTGTAGGAGTAACCAGAGGTATTTGGAACGATTAACTCGAAAAAAGGAAAAACTTTATTATCTTCCATGCCCAAAGGACACCCTGCAGCACTTGTCCATTCCAGTTCAAGACACCTAGTTGGAGCAGGTGTTGGAAGGCCCGACGACGATCTGACGGGTGGGCACTGGCCGGGCTTGACGATCTGCGTAGCGATGGGGTTGGTGGGTTGGTTGACGTTCTCGCAGCAGTAGTAGCAGCTACTGCAGATGGGAGTTGCAAAGACAACTGTTCTACTTCCACCACTAATAAATGAAATTGTAAATAAAAAGTCTTAGAGTCCGATGACCAAGCGCCTCCGTTCTCGTCTCAAAGGGAGACCAAACTAGCATCTCCTTCCTCTCTTCTTTCCTCCCCTCCTCCTCTTCTTGTTCGCACATGCACAACTGGTTTTCCCTGGCCTTTGCCCGTGCTGGAACTGGTTCTCTGATTGACGTCATCATTTTTTCTGCAGTCTTTGGATTGCATGACAGAAAAATTACTGAAACTTTGTTTTTTCAAAGTCCGTGGCCATGCACACACACACACACACATGTGCACAAACTGAGGCAAAAAGTAGACATTGTGAAAATTTAAACAATCGTGGGTAGGAGTGATTCCAATAGCTACCGATGACTGCCACTTGTCCTGACTTTTCGATCACTTAGAACAAAGGCAATGGCATCAGTTCAGTGCCTCTTGCCACAAGTCCACCACAACCATAGTTGCGGAAAACTGGGTGGAAAGGCATACGATTTTCTGTTCTTTACATGCTGTAATATCCATAATTCAATCACAATGAACCACTGGGAAATTCCTTTGGAAACATTAGAAAATGTATCCAAAAAAGAGAATAGGGCCTCGGGGGAAGGTAGGTAGGGATCCGTGCACGTACATGCAACAAAGGAATTCTTTAAAAACAGACATCACAATCACTGAAAAAAAAATCAGTAAAGGATTGCGTCCAGACTATAATTTTTTTCTAAAACAAGTAGCTCTAGTGCAACCAAATACATCTTTGACGAATTATGCCTAGTTCAAGTTATTCTAAAGGTATTATTTGAAATTAAAGTTTGGAAATGAAAATAAAGAATTATCAGACAGGTGCAAGAATATCCAAAGATATAGATTGCGGAATATACGAAGAAGTCATAAAGAGTTGATATACGATTTCTTCTTATGTTTCAAGTGGTTACAGTTAAGGTTAAAAGCCTGAAATTCTGCCAATAAAGATGCTGGACCCAAACATTGTCTTTATAAACACCGTATCTCTAGCCATGCCGCTACACAAGTGGAATTCCTTACCAATCGGTCCTTGTTAAGGTATTCTACAAGATGGCTTTGCGACTCTAATGTGAATACAGAATCTATAAAAAAGAAAATTATAAAGACACATATCTAAAGGACATAATCCAGGTAATACACAGAATTATTTTCAACATTTCTTTTAAATACAAAATTACTATAACATTTATATTCTTCATTAGTGAACTATTGTTAACCACTGTATTCAAAAACTATGATAAGCACCATTATGAATAGTGCACCACTCAGTGTACAATTACATACACAGACGCGCACACTCGCACACACAAACACATACACTCACACACACGACTTAATGGCGCAGTGGGTAGCAATCGCGGCCGCCACTACGGCGGACAAGGTTCGAATCCCGCCCAGTCCTGAAACCATATCAGTATCGCTGCGCTGCGAGTCCTTACTCCAACTCTCGTGAACAGGGAGTTGGGTGTGTGTGTGCGTATGTCACAGCATTACCAATAGATCGGCCATATATGAGCTCTGAGCTCTATTTTGGGAGGTAAAGAACTGTCGATCACAAGTCCAACACGTGATCCAAGACCATGGTGAATCACACACACACACACACACGCGCGCGCGCTCGCGTGCGCTCAAACACACACAGACACGCATGCACACACATAGACACACACACACACACACACACACACACACACACGTATGCACACACACATACGCACGTACGTA
>NC_134812.1:29161717-29176717 GCF_046742065.1 Oratosquilla oratoria
CTAATGACTGTATTAAAAAATCGTCATTATTTTAAAACTCGGACCTCAACTACCCAAGAACTAAGCAAAACCAAACCAAACCTAAACGTAACCTAACTTTACCTGACGTAACTTACTCTAACGTACCCTAACTAACCTAATCCTGATGCAACCTAACCTAAATTTAAGCTAAACACAGCTAGACAATATACACTTCAACCTCACCCATACGAAAAATTCCACCCACCTCCGCCAACCTCAGAATAGTCACGTTGAAATATATTCTATAAAGTTCATTATTAGTATATTCTAAACTTGTTATTATTGCTACACATTAAAGTTATCATCTATAGTACCTTCTAAAGTTGTCATTATTTGTATATTCTCAACTTGCCATTATTAGTATATTCTAAATTTGTCATTTATAGTATATTCCAAACTTTTCATTATTAGTACACATTAAAGTTATCATTAATAGTACCATCTAAACGTGTCAATATTAGTATATTCCAAACTTGTTTTTACTACTATATTCTAAAATTGATATAGACTTGTCAGTATTAGTATATCCTAAACCTGTTATAATCATTATATTCTAAACTTGTCATCATTAATTTATTCTAAATTTGTCATTATTAGTACATTCTAAACATGTCATTAGTAGTACACATTAAGTTAATCATTAATATTACCCTCATAACTTAACATTATTAGTATATTATAAACTTGTCATTATCATTTTATTCTAAATTTTCCTTTTTAGTATACATTAAGGTTATCATAAGTAGTACCTTCTAAACTTGTCGTCATTAGTATATTTTAAAATTGACATTACTAATATAATCTAAACATATCGTTTTTAGTATTTTCTAAACTTGTTCTTATTAGGATATTGTAAACTAGTCATTATTAGTATGTTCTAAACTTCTCATTGTTATCATCAAAAGTATTTTCTAAAATTATCATTGTTAGTATATTCTAAAATTTTAACTATTACTACACATTATAGTTTTCTAAAATTATCCTTATTAGTATATTCTAAACTTGTAATTATTAATATAGTCTAAACTTGTTATTATTAGTACATTCTGAGCTTGTCTTTAATAGTACCTTCTAAACTTGTCATTATTAGTTAACATAAAAGTTATCATTAATAGTACCTTCTAAAATCTTCATTATTAGTATATTCTAAACTTGTTATTAGAACACATTAAGATTATCATTAATAGTACCTACTAAACATCTCATTATTAGTATATTCTTAAATTGTCATTATTAGTATATTCTATACTCAAAAACTCTCCTCCTCCTCACTTTACTATAAACGCATCAACAATGGAATCTAATACCCAATAATAACTTCCTACCGACCATTAATCTATCATAGTTGCCATCATTATCGACTAAATCCCAACGATAGCTATTGAGATCGGTTGTCGTAATCACCTTTTCCCTCAGCTGACCAGACTATGAAATGGTCATTAATAGCCGTTGAGAATCAAGCCAAATCCTTCTCAGTTGCAAAGGTGATTGGAGAGAATGCCCTCCGGCGGTGTCTTTTACTTATTCATATATTTATTTATCTATTTTCAAAGGCAATATCGTCTCTGACAATGACATCTTGCCTCTCTGATGCATTGGAGATCAAAATGACTTCATCATGACCTTAGGTGACTAACAGTGGCCGTCACGAGCAACTGACATTGGTTGAGGTTTTTCTGCAATAGCTTACCACCTCCTGGGACACACTCTTTCATACTACCTCTACAAGAAGCATCACAGTCATGAAATAAACTTTCATGGTTTCAGAGAATAAATAGGTTAGATTTGAAGGTTACAACAAAGACTATTAATGTAATTAACAGTTTATTTGCAATAAATAGATCGGTTGTACTATGTTTAAAAATGTATGATTTGTATGGGTATAGCATATATTTCATGGAGTCAGTCCGATGTTGCAGATGCACCGAATGGCAATAGGAACAAAGTTCTGGAGAGCAGGATTGGGGAGGAGACCTTAGACTTTCATCGTCCATATCCAAGAGGCGCCTTGCACACGTGCTCGCCAAGACACCTGTCGAAGCAGCACTTGTCCACACCACTGCACGCCCCATCGTTCGAGCAGGTGATGGGAGGTCCGAAGATGCGAGGGCACACGGGCCTCACTGGTGGGCACTGACCGGGCTTGACGATCTGTGTTGCGATGGGGTCAGCTGGTTGGTTGTTGCTCTCACAGCAATAGGCTGCTCCTTCAGGAGTCTTGCACCAGTAACGGCAGTTGCTGCTGGTGGCGACAGGAGGAACAACTCCACCGACGATCCCGTGACCGACGCCGCCGACTACGGGATGGCCTTGGTGACCGAAAGGAGGTCCTCCGACATGGGGTCTCCCTCCGAAGTGACCAGCACCTCCAAGACCAGGGGCTCCGAAGGGAGGACCTTGTGCATGAGGAGGAGGTCCTCCAAAGAATCGAGTATTTGCAGCTCCACCACTTCCACTCGCAGCATTACCCTTGTCGTCTTTGAGTTTCTTACCCGCCACCAAGGCAAGGGACATGAGCAGGACGCACAGGACTTTCATTATGAATGTCGGTGATTAGCAAAATAAAATCCTCTCTCAAGGAAAACTTCTGCAGGAAAATGAGGTATATGTGATTCTCGGCTGCTTACTCGCGGTGTTCCGCAGATGAAGCTGGAAGGTCGTGTGTGTCTGCTCTCGCTCCACCTTGTCTTATATAGCGGCAACCCGTCCCACCATTCCATCCCTCCACCCCGTTCCTCACCTCCCCGTTTGTTACTCTCAGTTTAGAACTGGTATTCCCTTCGCTTTATTTCAAATCCTACTTGTCCAGGGGATTGCCTGTTCTACGTCATAACAGATGTTTCCTGGAAACAAGGTTCAAAATGTAAAAAGAGTTCAGAGTATAACTAGTTTTCTTTGTTGTTACATAGACGAATATACCCACACACGCACATATTGCATATATATACATGTATATATATATATATATATATATATATATATGTATATATACATGCATATATATATATATATATATATATATATGTAGATATGTATATATTTATATATATATATGTATATATATGTATATGTATATACATATATATTAATGTATGTATATATATATATATATATATATATATATATATATACATGAGAGAGAGAAATTCGCTAATAGCAGCGACATCAAACCGATCATTTTTATAACAGTTGCATGCAGGATTCGAACCCACTGCTCTCACTCACACGTAGATCACCTTCACAGAGTCTTAGACCACTACACCACAGAAGCTATAACATCCTTGAAACCTGGAATCGAACTGATTCCCGAGGATAGGAAAGATCACTAATCTGCGACCCCAATTCCTGTTTTACTCAAGGACCAAGCTCTCCAGTGGTAAGGGGTAAGGATCGGAACAAATCCTTTTCACGCTTATCGCCATTGAAACTATGAGAGAAATTCGCTTATAACAGCGACATCAATCCGATAATTTTTTATGACAGTTGCATGCAGGATTCGAACCCACTGCTCTCAGCCTCCCGTAGATCACCTTCACAGAGCCTTAAACCACTACACCACAGTTACAATGGCGATAAGCTTGGTGTGTCCAAGGTCATGGACACAAGGTGAGTACACAGGAGGTTAAATTTAAAACTTTCCAAATGACAATTATGCATAGTACGGAGCTCGAAAATTACAGAAATGTAGTCAAATGCTCGGCTGCTTCTTGCAATCTTAAAAGTACGATGACCAAGCGACTCCGCTCTCATCTCCACAGGGAACCAAACTCACATCTTCCTCTCTTCCTTCCTCACCTCCTCCTCCTCTTCTTGCTCGCACATGCACAACTGGTCTTCCCTGGCTTTTGCCCGTGCTGGAACTGGTTCTTTGATTGACGTCATCATTTTTTCTGCAATCTCCTGCCTTTGGACTGCATGACAAAATAATACTGATTTTTTTTCAAAGTCCGTGGCCATGCACACACACACGCATGCACTCACGCAAAAAGAAGGCTTAATGAAAATTAAAAGAAGCGTAGGTAGGAATACTCTGGCGTAGTTACAACAGCTCCCGATGATGCCACTTGTCCTGACTGTTCGACCACTTAGAACAAAGGCAATGGCATCAGTTCAGTGTCTCTTGCCACAACTCCACCACACCCACAGTTGCGGAAAACTGGGTAGAAAGGCACACAATTTTCTATTCTTTACATGCTGTGATATACATAATTCAATAATAATGAACCACTGGGAAATTCCCTTGGAAACATTAGAAAATTAAAATTAAAAAAAAAGAGAAAAATAATATATCTTTAATAACAGGGCTTCGGGGAGGGATCCGTGCACGTACATGCAACAAAGAAATTCTTTAAAAAGTCATCGCAGCCACTAAAAAAAATCAGTATAAGATTGCGTCCAGACAAAGGCATATACTATAAAAAAAATACTAAAACAAGTGCCTCTAGTGCACCCAAATACATCTTTGACGAATTATGCCTAGTTCAAGTTATTCTAAAGATATCATTTGAAATTAAAGTTTGGAAATCAAAATAAAGAATTATCAGGCAGGTGCAAGAAAATCCGAAGATATAGATTGCGGGATATACGAAGAAGTCATAAAGAGTTGATATACGATTTCTTCTTATGTTTCAAGTGGTTACAGTTAAGGTTAAAAGCCTGAAATTCTGCCAATAAAGATGCTAGACCCAAACATTGTCTTTATAACACCGTATCTCTAGCCATGCCAATCGATCATTGTTAAGGTATTCTACAAAATGGCTTTGGGACTATATCATGAATACGAAATTTATCAAATATATATATATATATATATAAAGAAACATAGCTAAAGGACACAATCCAGGTAATACACAGGATTCTTTTCAACATTTATTTTAAATACAAAATTATTATAACATTTATCTTCTTCAATATTGAACAATTGTTAACTACTGTATTTAGAAACTATGATAAGCACTATTATGAATAGTGCACGACTTAGTGTACAATTGCGTACACAGACGCGCACATGCGCACACACACACCCACACACACACACACGTCTTGATGGTGCAGTGATAGCGTTCGCGGCCGCCACTACGGCGGTCCGGGTTCGAATCCCGCCCATGGCTGAAATAATTTCAGCATCGCTGCGCTGCGAGTCACTACTCCAACTCTCGTGGGCGGGGAGTTGTGTGCGTCTGTGTATGTGTGTATGTCACAGTATTACCAATAGATAGGCCATGTATGAGCTCTAAGCTTTATTCTGGGAGGGAAATTGCTGTCGATCACAAGTCCAACACGTGATCCAAGACCATGGTGAGTCACACACACACATACACACACACGCGTGCTGAAACACACACAGACACGCACGCATACACACATACACACACATACACGCACACAAACACACACACACGTATACACACACACATACGTACATACGTACATAGAAATATACATACCCACTCACACATAAACACACACACACACGACTCGACGGCTCATTTTCTTTATCAATAAGAAATTCATGCTCTCGACGTGGCACTTTTATGTTCTTTTCCCACTTGCAGTCCAAGAGATCAAAGAGATCAGCCCACTGGTAGCCTACTATGTAAAGAAAAACTTGATCCAATGAAAAGACAAACTTCTTCCTCTTAGTAGCATTCATTCTTTGTTTTGATACCACAGACGCTTCTTCCACCAATTGGAGTCTCTCTCTCTCTCTCTCTCTCTCTCTCTCTCTCTCTCTCTCTCTCTCTCTCTCTCTCTCTCTCTCTCTCTCTCTCTCTCTCACTCTCTCTCTCACTCTCTCTCTCTCTCTCTCTCTCTCTCTCTCTCTCTCTCTCTCTCTCTCTCTCTCTCTCTCTCTCTCTCTCTCTCTCTCTCTCTCTCTCTCTCTCTCTCTCTCTCTCTCTCTCTCTCTCTCTCTCTCTCTCTCTCTCTCTCTCTCTCTCTCTCTCTCTCTCTCTCTCTCTCTCTCTCTCTCTCTCTCTCTTTTCTCTTTTTTTTTTTTTTTTCAACTGGAATGCTGTTTTTTTTTCAAATCTCAGTAAGGGCCTCGGATACTTTAGGAATGACATCCTCGTTGCTCTTGTATCTATTGTCTTTTGCATGCTAAATATACCTTCCAACTAGTTGTTTTGTTGGCTACTCATAATGAGGAAGTTCTGAAAATGGGAAGCCAAAGACGCTGTGACTTGTTGATATTCTGGATCTTTTGGTCATTTTAGTCCTGGAAATGAATAATAGAAAGACCCGTTAGAATAAAACAGAAATAATATATATGAAGCCAATGAAATAAATTACACCACAATTTGATACGGCAACTAGTCTGACGGAAGCCAAATAAGGATAATACTTTACCAAGTACAAATTAAAATTGACCTCTACTCATTCTTTTTTATTTTTCTATTTCCGTTTCAGCACCTTGTCAAATAAATATATCCTTCCTATTTTTCAACATAAATAATCCTTACCACAACAAAGAAAATCACGGAGAGAGTAAAAAATTACTCACAACTAATGAGAAACAGAGCTTGATACAAAGATGGGAGACACGCCTTAGCTGAAATGCTGTAAACCAATTAATGACTGCCTGGTAAGGAGAAAGGAGGCATAGGAATTGAATCTATAACATACATTAAAAAAGCTGAAGGCATATTCTTCCATAAGAAGTACTCTGTAAATATCTTGTAAATCCGTCATACATCGACTAATTTATAGTGCCTTCCGAGTAGCTTACAAACAAGAAATTAATCAGTCTAGAATTGCCTAAACCTTAGATACATAATGAGTTAAAATGGAATTTTTCTTCGTGTGAGAATTTTTTTTATTTTTAGCCCTAGAGAAGAAAACTATAATAGCTAAATACAACCAGCCTAATCCTAAGGAGAAGCCAATTTCTAAGCAGAACTTGGTCCCCAAAAGGGAATGTGTTACTATTTTCCTATTATTTTTTTTTTCGTCTTCAATTCCAAATTTCAAATGGTTTTCTCTATAAAACCTGAAATTTGCCTCATAAATATTTCCGACACAACACCCTAATATATATGTATGTATATATATATATATATATATATATATATATATATATATATATATATATATATATACATATATATATATATACTCCCCTTTTTGGACGTTTTAGTTCACCAAGGCCCTCACTCTTTCTCCACCGAAGTATATGTAAAGGCTACAAACCTGGGTTTTTGTCCTAACGGTGCTAGTGAGTGCCCAGAGAAATACCGCAGGAGTGTGATAAATTCCTTTGTTAAGAGAGCCCTCACACATTCTTCTACTTGGACTTCCACCCATGCTGAATTACAGAGAGTCTCACAACTCCTTGCCAATAATGGTTACTCAAAACAATTAGTTGATGAGACAATAAAGCGACATCTAGACAGTTTCATGACACAAGCCCCCTCTACAACAGAAAAACCCTCTTCTACAAAAACTTCATGTCTTCCGCATATAAAGAAGACGAAAAGGCTTTAAGAAAGATCATCAGCACACATGTCATCCCTACAGACCCCCATGCCATCCTGAAGCTCATCATTTTTTACAAAACAAAAAGAACATCAAGCCTCATCATGAAAAATAGTTGCCTCCCACAGACAAGGCCTTTACAAGAGGTGAATCTTGTATACCAATTCCATTGCAACTTTGGTGACTGCAGTCGCCTCAATTCACGGTATATAGGTTCAACCACTACCACCTTGTCAAAAAGGATGACGGCACATTTGCAGGATGGGGCAATACTCCGTCACACCAGTAATACACATGGACACTCCCTCACCAGGCAACAACTAGAAACACAAACAACAATACTGTATCGAGAACAAGACAGAAGGAGATTAAGGATGGCTGAATCAATTTTTATTCGTCTGGATCAACCCTCCATCAATATCCAGCTACAGCCTGAAGTTTCACTCCCATCAATGAGGAAGCCCTACCAGCAACCTACAGGGAACCCGTCGGCACTCCGTGGGTAGCTACGCGGACACGACATCTCCCCCGCCACACCTTTATGACTTCCTGTCCCAGTGTTTCTTCGCGGGTACAAAATCTCCCCCGCCACACCTCATATGTCATTCCTGTTTATCATTGTGTATATTGTAACTCCTGAAGATGACCTCTGATTGGGTCGAAAGACGTCTAGAGTAAACACCATGTACCTTGGAGATTCTATCAATACCCTGACCTCCAACCTCCGCTCTCTCATTCGAAATATCGAGAGTACTTCTTACAAGTTGAACAATGCTACTACTGCTGTAGACTTCAACAAAGCCTATATATATATGTATATATATATATATGTATATTCATGTATATTATATATATATATCCATATGTATATCTATATATGTGTATATATATATATATATATATATATATATATATGTATATATTTATAATGAAATATGTGCGTGATTGGGTATATTCTTCTATATAGCAACAAAGAAAACTCGTCATACTCTGAATACTTTTTACATTTTGAACCCTGTTTCCACGAAAGATCTGTTATGACGTAAAACGGGCAATCCCCTGGACAGATAGGAGGCGAAGCAAAGCGGAGGGAATACCAGTTCCTTAAAACTGAGAGTAACTATCGGGGAGGTGAGGAACGGGGTGGAGGGATGGAATGGTGGGACGGGTTGCCAGTATATAAGACAAGGCGGGACGAGCGCAGACACACACGACCTTCCAGCTTCAGCTTCAACCACGAGTAAGCAGTCGAGCATCATATATACCTCATTTTCCTACAGAAGTTTTCTTTGTGAGAGGATTCTACTTTGCTAATCACCGACCTTCATAATGAAAGTCCTGTGCGTCCTGCTCATGTCCCTCGCCTTGGTGGCGGGTAAGAAACTCAAAGACGACAAGGGTAATGCTGCGAGTGGAAGTGGTGGAGCTGCAAATACTCGATTCTTTGGAGGACCTCCTCCTCATGCACAAGGTCCTCCCTTCGGAGCCCCTGGTCTTGGAGGTGCTGGTCACTTCGGAGGAAGACCCCATGTCGAAGGACCTCCTTTCGGTCACCAAGGACATCCCGTAGTCGGCGGCGTCGGTCCCGGGATCGTCGGTGGAGTTGTTTCCTCCTGTCGCCACCAGCAGCAACTGCCGTTACTGGTGCAAGACTCCTGAAGGAGCAGCCTATTGCTGTGAGAGCAACAATCAACCAGCCGACCCCATCGCAACACAGATCGTCAAGCCCGGTCAGTGCCCACCAGTAAGGCCCGTGTGCCCTCGCATCTTCGGACCTCCCATCACCTGCTCGAATGACGGAGCGTGCAGTGGTGTGGACAAGTGCTGCTTCGACAGGTGTCTTGGTGAGCACGTGTGCAAGGCGCCTCTTGGATATGGACGATGAAAGTCTAAGGTCTCTTCCCCAATCCTGCTCTCCAGAACTTTGTTCCTATTGCCATTCGGTGCATCTGCAACATCGGAATGACTCCATGATATATATGCCATTCCCATACAAATCATACATTTTTAAACATAATACAACGATCTATTTATTGCAAATAAACTGTTAATTACATTCATAGTCTTTGTTGTAACCTTCAAATCTAACCTATGAAATCCCTGAAACCATGAAAGTTTATTTCATGACTGTGATGCTTCTTGTAGAGTTAGTATGAAAGAGTGTCCCAGGAGGTGGTGAGTTATTGCAGCAAAAGCCTCTAACCAATGTCAGGGGCTCGTGACGGCCACCGTTAGTCACCTAAGGTCATGATGAAGTCATTTTGATCTCCAATGCATCAGAGAAGCAAGATGTCATTGCCAGAAACGATATTGCCTTTGAAAATAAATGAATAAATAGATAAACGAATAAGCAAAAGACACCGCCGGAGGGCATTTTCTCCTTTGCAACTGTGAAGGATTTGTCTTGATTCTCAATGGCTATTAAAGGCTATTTTATAGTCTTGTCAGCTGAGGGAAAAGATGATTGCTACAAACGGATCTCAACAGCTATCGCAAGGATTTAGTCGATAATGATGGCAGCTATGATAGATTAATGGTCGTTAGCAAGATATTATTGGGTATTAGATTCCATTGTGGATATATTCATAGAAAAGTGAATAATATATATACATTTGTCAGGCATCATTCTCTATTAATCGGAGTGCTTATCTTGTTAATTTTGAAACCCCACCGGCCATTGTCCCCTATATGTAGATTTTGTTCTGAATAAATTCAGACGGCTTTATTCATCATAAAAATTGCGTTCAAATGTGTCTTTATATTATATATATCTGAACAAGCATCAATTTGTATTAAGCTTTAGTTGTAGGACGAGAAAGAGAAGCGCTCTTCATTTATTTCTCGGCTAATGACTATCCAAAAATCGTCATTATTTTAAAACTCGGACCTCAACTACCCAAAACTAAGCAAAACCAAACCAAACCTAACGTAACCTAACTTTACCTGACGTAACTTATTCTAAACGTACCCTAACTAACCTAATCCTGATGCAACCTAACCTAAATCTAAGCTAAACCCTGCTAGATAACATCAACCTCGCCGATACGAGAAAGTCCACCCACCTCTGCCAACCTCAGAATAGTCACGTTTGAAGTGTATTCTAAAATTTTCATTATTAGTATTTTCTAAACTTGTTATTATTGCTACACATTAAAATTACCATTTATAGTACCATTCTAAAGTTGTCATTATTTGTAAATTCTCAACATGCCATTATTAGTATATTTTAAATTTTCCATTGATAGTATATTCCAAACTTTTCATTATTAGTACACATTAAAGTTATCATTAATAGTAGCTTGCAAACGTAGCAATATTAGTTTATTCTAAACTTGTTTTTTACTAGTATATTCTAAAATTAATATAAACTTGTCAGTATTAGTATATCCTAAACCTGTTATGATTATCATATTCTAAACTTGTCATCATTAATATATTCTAAATTTGTCATTATTATTATATTCTAAAACGTGTCATTAGTAGTACACATAAGATTAATCATTAATATTACCCTCAAAACTTAACATTATTAGTATATTATAAACTTGTCATTATTATTTTATTCTAAAAAATTATTTTTAGTATACATTAAGGTTATCATTAGTAGTACCTTCTAAACTTATCGTCATTAGTATATTCGAAGATTGACATTACTAATATAACCTAAACATATCGTTTTTAGTATTTTCTAAACTTGCCCTTATTAGGATATTGTAGACTAGTCATTATTAGTATCTTTTGAACCTCTCATTGTTATCGTCAAAAGTACTTTCTACAATTATCATTGTTGGTATATTCTAAAATTTTAACTATTAGTACACATTATAGATTTCTAAACTTGTCCTTATTAGTTTATTCTAAACTTGTAATTATTAATATAGTCTAAACTTGTCATTATTAGTACATTCTGAACTTGTCTTTATTAGTACCTTCTAAACTTGTCATTATTAGTTAACATTTAAAGTTATCATTAATAGTACCTTCTAAAATTTTCGTTATTAGTATATCCTAAACTTGTCGTTATTAGAACACATTAAGATTATCATTAATAGTACCTACTAAACATCTCATTATTAGTATATTTCTAACTTTGTCATTATTAGTATATTCTATACTCAATGACTTTCCTCCTCCTCACTTTACCTTAAACACATCCACAATGGAATCTACATACATATATATACATTATACCAAGGCTTTTTTCCCCCTTACAAGGGAGGTAGCCAAAAAGGAAAGGACATAAAATCATTCTCACCCATTCCATCCCTGAAAACACTCCACACCCCTCCACCCTCCCTCCCATATTGGCACCTTCTAGATGTCGGGTCATCCCTGCATCTTGTCCACTGGCCTGGATCAGAAGCAGTGTCGTAAGACACAGCACATCCACAGCAAGGCCGTTTCGTTAAATCGGGGACCCCCCCCCCTCTCCGTCCCCCCAGATAAAGGAGAAGACGGAGAGAAATCTCTTTGGGCTGCGTCAAAATTTTGCTCACGCATACTACCTTACCCCCCATCCCCCCGTCCATTCCACCTCATGGACGGGGGGATGGGGGGTGAGGAATCTAATACCCAATAATGACTTCCTACCGACCATTAATCTATCATAGTTGTCATCATTATCGACTAAATCCTAGCGATAGCTGTTGAGATCCGTCGTCGTAATCACTTTTTCCCTCGGCTGACCAGACTATGAAATTGTCATTAATAGCCGTTAGGAATCAAGCCTAATCCTTCTCAGTTGCAAAGGTGATTTGAGAGAACGCCCTCAGACGACGTCTTTTACTTATTCATTCATATATTTTATCTATCTATTTTCAAAGACAATATTGTTTCTGGCAATGACATCTTGCTTCTCTGATTCATTGGAGATCAAAATGACTTAATCATGACCTTAGGTGACTAAACAGTGGCCATCACGAGCCCCTGACATTGGTAGAGGCTTTTCTACAATAGCTCACCACCTCCTGGGACACACTCTTTCATACTAACTCTACAAGAAGCATCACAGTCACGAAATAAACTTTCATGGTTTCAGAGAATTCATAGGTTAGATTTGAAGGTTACAACATAGACGTTGAATGTAATTAACTGTTTATTTGCAATAAATAGATTGTTGTGCTATGTATAAAAATGTATAATTTGTATGGGAATGGCATATATTTCATGGAGTCAGTCCGATGTTGCAGATGCGCCGAATGGCAATAGGAACAAAGTTCTTGAGAGCAGGATTGGGGAGGAGAACCTTAGACTTCATCGTCCATATCCTAGAGGCGCCTTGCACACGTGCTCACCAAGACACCTGTCGAAGCATGCACTTGTCCACACCACTGCACGCTCCGTCATTCGAGCAGGTGATGGGAGGTCCGAAGATAGCGAGGGCACACGGGCCTCACTGGTGGACACTGACCGGGCTTGACGATCTGGGGTTTGCGATAAGGGTCGGCTTGGTTGATTGTTGCTCTCACAGCAGTAGGCCGCTCCTTCAGGAGTCCTTGCACCAGTAAACGGCAGTTGCTGCTGGGGGCAACAGGTGGAACAACACCACCGATCCCGTGACCGACCCGCCGCCGACTACGGGATGGCCTTGGTGACCGAAAGGAGGTCCTCCGACATGGGGTCTCCCTCCGAAGTGACCAGCACCTCCCAAGACCAGGGGCTCCGAAGGGAGGACCTTGTGCATGAGGAGGATGTTCCTCCAAAGAATCGAGTATTTGCAGCTCCACCACTTCCGCTCGCAGCATTACCCTTGTCGTCTTTGAGTTTCTTACCCGCCACCAAGGCGAGGGACATGAGCAGGACGCACAGGACTTTCATTATGAAGGTCGGTGATTAGCAGGGTAGAATCCTCTCACAATGAAAACTTCTGCAGGAAAATAAGGTGTATATGAATGCTCGGCCTGCTTACTCGTGGTTGAAGCTAAAGCTGGAAGGTTGTGTGTGTCTGCTCTCGTGCCGCCTTGTCTTATATAGCGGCAACCCGTCCCACCATTCCATCCCTCCACCCCGTTCCTCACCTCCCCCGTTTGTTACTTTCAGTTTAGAACTGGTATACCCTCCGCCTTGTTTTCACATCCTACTTGTCCAGGGGATTACTTGTTCTACGTCATAATAGATCTTTCCTAGAATCAGGGTTCAAAATGTAAAAAGTATTCAGAGTATGACTAGTTTTCTTTGTTGCTACATAGACGAATATACCAACACACGCACATATTGCATATATACATGTAATAATATATATTATATATATATATACATGCATATATATATATACATATATATATATATATATGTAGATATGTATATATATATATATATATGTATATATATATGTATATGTATATACATATATATTTATGTATGTATATATATATATATATATATATATATATTACATATATATATTATATATATGAGAGAAATTCGCTAATAGCAGCGACATCAAACCGATCATTTCTATAACAGTTGCATGCAGGATTCTTCGAACCCCACTGCTCTCACCCACCCGTAGATCACCTTCACAGAGTCTTAGACCACTACACCACAGAAGCTATAAAATCCTTGAAACCTGGAATTGAACTGATTCCCGAGGATAGAAGATCACTAATCTGCGACCCCCAATTCCTGTTTTACTCCAAGGACCAAGCTCACCAGTGGTAAGAGGTAAGGATCGGAACAAATCCATTTCACGCTTATCGTCATTGCAACTATGAGAGAAATTCGCTAATAGCGGCGACATCAATCCGATAATTTTTTATGACAGTTGCATGCAGGATTCGAACGCCACTGCTCTCAGCCACCCGTACATCACCTTCGGAGAGCCTTAGACCACTACACCACAGAAGTTACAATGGCGATAAGCTTGGTGTGTCCAAGGTCATGGACACAAGGAGAGTACACAGGAGGTTAAATTTAAAACTTTCCAAATGAAAAATATGCATAGTACGGAGCTCGAAAATTACTGATATTTGGTCAGATCCTCGGCTGTTTCTTGCAATCTTAAAAGTACGATGACCAAGCGCCTCCGCTCTCATCTCTACATGGAACCAAACTCACATCTTCCTCTCTTCCTTCTTCACCTCCTCCTCTTCTTGCTCGCACATGCACAACTGGTCTTCCCTGGCTTTTGCCCGTGCTGGAACTGGTTCTTTGATTGACGTCATCATCTTTTCTGCAGTCTCCTGCCTGTGGACTGCATGACAAAAAATACTGAAATTTGTTTTCTTTCAAAGTCCGTGGCCATGCACACACACACGCATGCACTTCACGCAAAAAGAAGGCTTAATGAAAATTAAAAGAAGCGTGGGTAGGAATACTCTGGCGTAGTTACAACAGCTCCCGATGACTGCCACTTGTCCTGACTGTTCGACCACTTAGAACAAAGGCAATGGCATCAGTTCAGTGTCTCTTGCCACAACTCCACCACACCCACAGTTGCGGAAAACTGGGTAGAAAGGCACACAATTTTCTATTCTTTACATGCTGTGATATACATAATTCAATAAT
>NC_134812.1:29181717-29183877 GCF_046742065.1 Oratosquilla oratoria
ACGAACAAGTAAAAGACACCGCCGGAGGGAATTCTCTCCAATCTCCTTTGCAACTGAGAAGGATTTTGCTTGATTCTCAACGGCTATTAATGACCATTTCAGAGTCTGGTCAGCTGAGGGAAAAGGTGATTACGACAACAGATCTCAACAGCTATCGTTAGGATTTAGTCGATAATGATGGCAACTATGATAGATTAATTAAGAAGTTATTGTTGGGTATTAGATTCCATTGTGGATGTGTTTATAGTAAAATGAATACAAATATATACATTTGTCAGGCCTCATTCTCTACTAATCGGAGTCCTCATCTTATTAATTTTTAAACACCAGCGGCCATTGTCCCCTATATATAGATTTTGTTCTGAAATAATTCAGACTACTTTATTCAGCACAAAAATTGCGTTCAAATGTGTCTCTATATTATATTTATCTGAGCAATCATCAATTTGTATTGAGCTTTAGTTGTAGGATGAAAAAGAGAAGCGATTTACGTTCAGACTGGCTGTTCATTTATTTCTCGGCTAATGACTGTATTAAAAAATCGTCATTTTTTTTTAAACTCGGACCTCAACTACCCAGAACTAAGCAAAACCAAACCAAACCTAACGTAACCTAACTTTACCTGACGTAACTTAGTCTAACGTACCCTAATTAACCTAATCCTGATGCAAACCTAACCTAAATCTAAGCTAAAACCAGCTAGCCAATATCCACTTCAACCTCGCCCATACGAAAAATTCCACCCACCTCCGCCAACCTCAAAATACTCACGTTGAAATATATTCTAAAAATTTCATTATTAGTATATTCTAAACTTGTTATTATTGCTACACATTAAAGTTATCGTTTAAAGTACCTTCTAAAGTAGCCATTATTTGTATATTCTCAACTTGCCATTATTAGTATATTCTAAATTTGTCATTTATAGTATATTCCAAACTTTTCATTATTAGTACACATTAAAGTTATCATTAATAGTACCTTGCAACCGTATCAATATTAGTTTATTCCAAACTTGTTTTTACTACTATATTCTAAAATTGATATAAACTTGTCAGTATTAGTATATCCTAAACCTGTTATAATCATTATATTCTAAACTTGTCATCATTAATTTATTCTAAATTTGTCATTATTAGTACATTCTAAACATGTCATTAGTAGTACACATTAAGTTAATCATTAATATTACCCTAAAAAATTAACAATTATTAGTATGTTATAAACTTGTCATTATCATTTTATTCTAAATTTTCCTTTTTAGTATACATTAAGGTTATCATTAGTAGTACCTTCTAAACTTGTCGTCATTAGTATATTCTAAAATGGACATTACTAATATAATCTAAACAATATCGTTTTTAGTATTTTCTAAACTTGTCCTTATTGTAAACTAGTCATTATTAGTATGTTCTGAACTTCTCATTGTTTATCATCAAAAGTACTTTCTAAAATTATCATTGTTAGCAATATTCTAAAATTGTAAACTATTACTACACATTATAGTTTTCTAAAATTTGTCCTTATTAGTTTATTCTAAACTTGTAATTATTAATATAGTCTAAACTTGTTATTATTAGTACATTCTGAACTTCTCTTTAGTAGTACCTTCTAAACTTATCATTATTAGTTAACATTTAAGTTATCATTAATAGTACCTTCTAAAATTTTCATTATTAGTATATTCTAAAACTTGTCGATATTAGAACACATTAAGATTACCATTAAAAGTACCTACTAAACTTCTCATTAATTAGTATATTCTTAACTTGTCATTATTAGTATATTCTATACTCAAAGACTCTTCTCCTCCTCACTTTACTATAAACACATCCACAATGGAATCTAATACCCAATAATAACTTCCTACCGACATTAATCTATCATAGTTGCCATCATTATCGACTAAATCCTAACGATAGCTGTTGAGATCTGTTTTCGTAATCACCTTTTCCCTCAGCAGACAATACTATGAAGTGGTCATTAATAGCCGTATAGAATCAAGCCAAATCCTTCTCAGTTGCAAAGGTGATTGGAGAGAATGCCCTCAGACGGTGTCTTTTACTTATTCATTCATATATCTATTTATCTATTTTCAAAGGCAATATCGTCTCAGATAATGACATCTTGCTTCTCTGATGCATTGAAAATCAAAATGAC
>NC_134812.1:29186877-29196877 GCF_046742065.1 Oratosquilla oratoria
ATTGCGCGATCTTTTGATTTCAAAAAGTCCATCACTCAATTAAAAAGCTATATAAATCGTTAGTTCGTCCAACATTTGGAATATGCTGTTTTCCGTATGGTCACCGAATCTCATTTAAAGACATTGACAGACTGGAAAAAGTTACAACGGCGAGCACAAAAAACTGATTCCACATATCAAAAATTAAATCATACGAAAATCGACTATAAGCACATGAATCTGTTTTCCCTAAAAAAGCGTTGAGAATTTCAGAGGTGACTTGATACAGGTCTTTAAGATTTTAAAGGGATTTGACAACATCAAAAGTGACCAATTTTTGTTCACTTTGTGATTGTGTATCAGACAAGAAACAATGGTCTCAAACTGTCCGGAAATAGATTCAATTTGGAATTAGGTTAGAAGAAACAACTTTGCCAACCGTGTAGTTAATGAATGGAATAAACTTCCTGCACAGGTTAGTTGCATTGGTAGTTCAGTTCGAAGCTTTATGAATCATTTAGATAAATACCGATGTAAGATGCTGTAATTATTATAATTTATGTTATATTACTTTGTTTTTGTTTTGTTATAATTTGTCGTCTGATTTTCATTTATCATTAGTTATATGTCAATTTATTATAATTTACTATTTAACCTGTTTGTTTGTTAGTTCAACCTTTACCAATGCATTTATTTATGTATTTTAATTGTTATTTACATTGTTATAGTTTTAATTTATTATTAATATGAGTTTTTTTTTTTTTTTTTTTTTTTTTTTTTTTTTTTTTTTATTTTTTTTTTTTTTTTTTTTTTTTTTTTTTTTTTTTTTTTTTGCATCCGACCTAGATATGGATCAAAAGGTCTCCTGTCGGCATGCTTTGCCTTTGTAATCCTTTGTAATAATGTGTATATATGATATACACATACAGAGGGAGAGCGAGAAAACGAGAGAGAGAAAGAATAAAAGGAAAAGAGAGAAGGAATAGAGAAGAGAGAGAAAGAGAGTGAGAAAAGGAGTGAGAGAGACTAAGGGGTTGAAGGGCGGCTGAAGAAAAGGACGTTTCAATTTCTGTCATCCGGCCGCCTCGCTTCGCCTCGCTTCGCTTCGCCTCGCCTCGGAGTGACTTTCCAGGCGACCATTTTCCCTCCGGTCACTTTGTCTCGGAAGCAATATTCCCACGGGCCGTTTTGCCCCTCTACCCCCCCTCCCCCTCTCTCCCCCTCTCTCCCCCTCCCCCCTCTCCCCCCCTCTCCCCCCCTTTAGCTCGCTCGCACACTTCCTCTTCAGTGTCAAACTCCTCGACAGTTTTCCGGCCTCTCCCTTCTGTCCTCCCCCTCCTCCCTCCTCCTCCTCCCTCCCCCTCCTCCTCCCCGTCCCCCTCCTCCCTCTCCTCCCTCCCCCTCCCCCTCCTCCCCCTCCCCGTCCCCGTCTCCCTCCTCCCTCCCCCTCTCCCTTCCCCTCCCTCTTCCCCTCCCTCTTCCCCTCCCTCTTCCCCTCCCTCTTCCCCTCCCTCTTCCCCTCCCTCTTCCCCTCCCTCTTCCCCTCCCCCTCCCCCTCCCTCTTCCCCTCCCCCTCCCCCTCCCTCTTCCCCTCCCCCTCCCTCTTCCCCTCCCCCTTCCCCCATATCTTGGAAACAGATGTCTTCTGCTTATTTCTCTTCGCCTCGCTTGCTCTCACCCACTCTGCCTGATTCCCCCCGTCCTTCTTCTCCCCCTCCTTTCTTTCCCCCCTCTCACCCACCCCCTCCTTTCTTTCCCCCTCTCACCCACCCCCTCTTCCTTTCACTCCCCTCTCTTTTCTCCTTTCTCTCTTTCCATTTCCCTTCTTTCTCTTTTCTTTCCTCTCTCTCTTTCCATTTCCCTTCTTTCTCTTTTCTTTCCTCTCTCTTCCCTTCATCTTCCGTCTCACCATTTCGTTTCTCCTCTTCTTTCTCATTCCTTTTTCCACTTGTCTTTTCTCTCTTCTCTTCCCCTTTCTTCTCCCTCTCCCTTCTGTATCCCTTCCTTTATCCCCTCTTTTCCCCCTCTCTCTCTTTTCTCTTCCCAATCTTCCTCTTTTCCCCTCTTCCTTCTTCCCTCTCTTTTCTCTCCCTCTCCCTTCTTCGCCTCTCTCTTTTTCTTCCTCCCTTTTCCCTCATTCCCTTTTCTCCCATCTCTCTAATCCTCTTCTTTCTTCTCCTCATCTACATTTTCCCCTCTCCTCTCTGTTCCCTCTCCTTCCTCTTCTCCCTTGCCTCCCTCTCCCTTGCCTCCCTCTCCCTTGCCTCCCTCTCCCTTCCCTCTCTCTCCCTTCCCTCTCTCTCCCTTCCCTCTCTCTCCCTTCCCTCTCTCTCCCTTCCCTCTCTCTCCATTTCCTCCCTCTCCATTTCCTCCCTCTCCCTTCCCTCTCTCTCCCTTCCCTCTCTCTCCCTTCCCTCTCTCTCCCCTCTCTCTCCCTTCCCTCTCTCTCCCTTCCCTCTCTCTCCATTTCCTCCCTCTCCATTTCCTCCCTCTCCATTTCCTCCCTCTCCCTTTCCTCCCTCTCCCTTTCCTCCCTCTCCCTTTCCTCCCTCTCCCTTTCCTCCCTCTCCCTTTCCTCCCTCTCCCTTTCCTCCCTCTCCCTTTCCTCCCTCTTTCTTCCCTCCCTCTCTCGTCTTCCAGTCAAGATTCCCCCCTTCATATTTCTCCCTCTCATTTCCCCCCCTCACTCATCTCCCCCTTCTTATCTCCCCTCTCCATCCCTCCTCTTTTTCTTCCTTTCACCCTTCTCTCTATTTCCACTTCCTCCCTCTCCACCTCTCCCTTCTCCACCTCTCCCTTCTCCAGCCTCTCCCTTCTTCATCTCTCCCTTCTCCACCTCTCCCTTCTTCATCTCTCCCTTCTCCACCTCTCCCTTCTCCACCTCTCCCTTCTCCACCTCTCCCTTCTCCACCTCTCCCTTCTCCACCTCTCCCTTCTCCACCTCTCCCTTCTCCACCTCTCCCTTCTCCACCTCTCCCTTATCCGCCTCTCCCTTCCCCACCTCTCCCTTCTCCACCTCTCCCTTCTCCACCTCTCCCTTCTCCACCTCTCCCTTCTCCACCTCTCCCTTCTCCACCTCTCCCTTCTCCACCTCTCCCTTCTCCACCTCTCCCTTCTCCACCTCTCCCTTCTCCACCTCTCCCTTCTCCACCTCTCCCTTCCCGACCTCTCCCTTCTCCACCTTTCCCTTCTCCCACTCTCCTCTGCCTGTCTCCACTTCCCCCACTCACCCTCTCTGTCTTCTCCCTCCTCTCTTTTCTCTCCTTTATCCCCTTTTCTCTCTATCACATCTCCCTTCTCCTCCTCTCCATTCTCCCATCTTCTTCCTTTTCCTCTTTCTTCTTCCCCTCTCTTCTTCCTCTTCTCTCCCTTCCCCCTCTCCCATCTTCCCTATCCCTCTTCTCTCTTCTCTCCTCCCTGTTCATTCCCCTCATCTTCTCTTCCTCTCTCTTCTCCTCCTTCTTCACCCCTTCCTTCTTCTCCTCCTCTCCTTTCACACCTTCTCTCTTCCTCCATTTCCCCTCTTTATCTCCCCTCATTCTCTTCTCCCATATTTTCTCTCATTTTTAACCTTTTTCCCCTCATTTATTCTTTTTATTCTCTCCCCATTACTTTCTTGCGTCTCCCCTCTGCTGCCCCCGTTCTCCTCATTCTTTGCCGCCCATTGTCCTTCATTTGCTTTTCTCCCTCCGTCGCCCCTCCTCCCCGGCGACGCCGACGCCAGGAGCCGACGCTGCTGCGCAGCTCCGCCGCTCCTCCTCGCCTTCGCCATCGCCTCCTTGCAAGCAGTCATTATTTCTCCTCCTTCTCCTCCTCCTCCTTCTCCTCCTCTCCTCCTCCTCTCTCCTCCTCTCCTACTCCTTCTCCTCCTCCTGCTACCCTCCTCCTCCTCCTCATTCGTCCTCCTCACTAGTCCTCCTCGCCTTCTCCTCCCTCCCCTTGCTCCTGCCGCCTCCTTCTCCTCCTCCTCCTCCTCCTCCTCCTCCTCCTCCTCCTCCTCCTCCTCCTCCTCCTCTTTGTCTTCCTCCCTTTACTTTTCACCTCCTCCCTTCCCTTTCCTCCTCCTCCCTTCCCTTTCCTCCTCCTCCCTTCCCTTTCCTCCTCATCCCTTCCCTTTCCTCCTCATCCCTTCCCTCTTCCTCCTCCTCCTCCTCCCATCCCATTCCTCTTCCTCCTCCTCCCCTTCCCTCCTCCTCCTCCCTTCCCTCCTCCTCCTCCCCTTCCCTCCTCCATCCCTCCTCCTCCTCCCATCCCTCCTCCTCCTCCTCCTCCCATCCCTCCTTCTCCTCCTCCTCCACTTCCCTCTTCCTCCCCTTCCCTCTTCCTCCTCCTCCCCCTTTTCCTCTTCCTCCCCCTTCCCTCTTCCTCCTCCTCTTCCTCCCCCTTCCCTCTTCCTCCTCCTCCTCCCTTTCCCTCTTCCTCCTCCTCCCCTTCCCTCTTCCTCCTCCTCCCCCTTCCCTCTTCCTCCTCCTCCCCCTTCCCTCTTCCTCCTCCTCCCCCTTCCCTCTTCCTCCTCCTCCCCCTTCCCTCTTCCTCCTCCTCTTCCCGGCTTCTTCATCATTTCCTCACCATTTTTCCGTTTTGTTTCCTCCTCCCCCTCCTCTTCCCCTCCTTCTTCACCTCCCTCTCCACCTCCTCTTCCAACACCTTCTTCCACCTCACTCTTCCACCTCCTCTTCCAACTCTTCTTCCACCTCCTCTTCCACCTCCTCTTCCACCTCCTCTTCATCCTCCTCTTCCTTCTCTTCCTTCTCCTCTTCCTCCTCTTCTTCTCGTTTCTCTTCTTCCTCTTCCCTACTCTCCTCCTATTCACCTCTCTCCTGCTCTTCCCCTCTTCGTCTTCCCCTCTCTTCTCCTTTTCCCCTTTTTCATTCATTTCCCTTTCCTCTCTCTTCCCTGCCCCCTTCCCTCCTTTCCTTCATGTCTCCTCCTCATCATCATCCTCATCCTCCTCTTCCTCCTCTTCCTCCTCTTCCTCCTTTTCCTTCTCCTCTCCCCTTTGTCGCTTTATCTTTCTCCCCTCACTAGTCTTCACCTCTCATTCCTCATCTCTTCTCCCCTAGACTTTTCCAGCTCACTCTCTTCCTCCTCCTCCTCCTCCTCCTCCTCCTCCTCCTCCTCCTCTTCCTCCTCCTCCTTCCTCCTCTTCCTCCTCTTCGTCCTCCTCCTCTTCCTCCTCCTCCTCTTTGTCCTCTCCTCTTCCTCTTTTCTCATCTGTGTGCTCTCCTCTTCCTCCCCTCTTCCTCTTCCTCGTCCTCCGCCTCCTCTTCCTCCTCTTCCTCTTCTCTTCCTCTTCCTCCTCCTCCTCTTTCTCCTCCTCCTCCTCCTTCTCATCCCCTTTCTGCTCCTCATCCCCTTTCTGCTCCTTCCCCTTTTTCTACTCCTCTTCTCCATCTCCTCTTTCACCTACTTCTCCTTTCTCCCCTCCCACTCCCCCTCCTCCTCCTTCCCTCCTCCTCCCCTTCTCCTCCTCCTCCTCCTTCTCCTCCCCTCCTCCTTCTCCCCTTCTCTTGCCCCTCCTCTTTATCTTTGTCCTTCGTCCTCCTCTCCTTCTCTGCCTTCAGCTCCTCTCCCTCTTTTCTGTACAGCCCTACATTTCTCTTTCCTCTTCCTCTCTCTTCATTTCTTTTTCCTTTTTCATATCCCTCCCTCTCTCTCTCTCTTTCTCTCCTTTCTCTCTCTCTCTCTCTCTCTCTCTCTCTCTCTCTCTCTCTCTCTCTCTCTCTCTCTCTCTCTCTCTCTCTCTCCTCTCATAATTATTTACCTCTTTCTCACTCTGTTCCTGCTCTTTTTTCACTGATTCCCCTTTCATCTCTCTCCCTCTCTCGTCTTTCTCTTTCCTTCCCATTTTTCTCATCCCCATTGGTCTGGCTTTCCTTCCACCACCACCTCCGCCAGCTCCACCTTCACCTCCACTTTCACTTCGTCTTCCACCACCTCCACCTCTACTTACTCCACTCCACTTCCTCCACCTATTCCACTACCTCCATCACTTCCAGTTCCGCCTCTCCACCTCCACTCCCTCCACTTCCTTCACCGCCTCCGTCACCTCCAGTTCCGCATCCTCCACCTTTACCTTTAACTCCACCACCTCCAACACCTTCACCTCCAAACTCAATTTCTACTCCCACAAAATCTCGCCTGTCCTCTCTGCTCTTTTGTTCCCGCCTCGGTCTCCTCACCACCACAACCACAGATCATTCGATTATCCACCTTCATCATCCCATACATCTCATCACTCTATCATCATTCACTCATCTCATGCACTCACTCATCATCATCAACATCATCACTCACCAATCATCACCCACTTCATCAACCACTTCATCACCATAGCCATCAGCCATCCATACTAACACCATCTATCACCATTGTACATCTACCATTCAATCACCGGACGATCTCTCATATGCATAATCATCATCACGTTCACCATCCTCACCATCAACCTCACCATCATCACATCATCACCTCATCATCATCATCACTCATCATCACTACCATCCATCATACTCCATCCATCATCACATCATTCATCACCATCATCATCACCATCATCATCACCATCATCATCACCATCATCATCACCATCATCATCACCATCATCACCATCATCATCACCATCATCATCACCATCATCATCACCATCGTCATCATCATCAATCAATAATTTCCTCCTCCTCCACCTCCTCCTCCTCCTCCTCCTCCTCGTACCTTCCATTCCTCTCTTCGTTGTTCCTTCTTCCCCTCCCTCTTTCTTCTTCCCTTTTCTCTTCTCCCTCTTTTTTTCTCTTCTCTTATCCCCTCTTTTCCATCCCTCATTCCCTCTCCTCTTCCCCTCTTTTTTTCTCCTCTTCTCTTACTCTCTTCTTCTCCTCTCTTCCTCTCGTTTTCTCTTCTCCTCTCTTTATCCCTTCCCCTTTCCTTCCTCTTTCCCGTCTCCCTCCTACTCCTACTTTCTCTTTTCCTCTCTTTCTTTCTCCGACTCTTTCCTCTTCTCTTCTGCTTCTCTCTCGCTTCCCTCTTGTCCTTCTCCCCTTCTTGCTATATTTCCTCTTCTCCTTATCTTATTCTCTTGTCATCTTCTCTCTTCCTTCCTTTGTTCCCTACTCCTCTTCTTCTTTTTCCTCCTCTTCCTCCTCCTCCTCCTCCTCCTCGCCTTCTTCCTTCCTCGCCTTACTTTTGTTCCCTCCTCCTCTCTCTTTTTTCCCTCCTCTTCCTCCCTCCTCCTCCTCTTCTTCTCCCTGTCCCTCCTTCTCCTCGCCTACTCCTCTCTCGCCCTAACTCTCTCCTCCTCCACCTCTTCCTCTTTCTCCTTTATCTCCTCTTTCTCCCTACTTCTGCTTCTCTCCTCCTCTTCCTCCTCCTCCTACTCCTCCTCTTCCTCCTTCTCCTTCTCCTCTTTGTCCTCCTCCTCCTCTTCTCTTCCTCCTCCTCCCCTTCTTTTCCTCCTCCTCCCCTTCCCCTTCCTCCTCCTCCCCTTCCCCTTCCCTCTTCCTCCTCCTCCCATTTCACCCTTCTCCCTCCTCTTCCCCTTCCTCCTTACCTCCTCCTCTCCTTCGCTTCTTCCCTCCCTCCTCCTCCTTCTCTTCATTCTCCCCTCCTCCTCCTCCTCTTCCTCCTATCCCTCTATTTCCCTCTCCCCCTCACTCTCCTATCTCTTCCTATCCTTTTACCTCCTTCCTTCTCCATCACCCTCCTCTCCTCCATCAACCTCCTCTCCTCCCTCTCTGACCCTCCCATTTCCCTACGTCTACACTCCTTCCCCACCCTTACCTCTTCCCCCCTCCTCTCTTCTCTTCTTCTCCTCCTCTCTTCCGCCTCCTCTTTCATTATTCCATATCAACTCCCCTTCTCCCTCTCTTCCCCTTCTCCTCCCCTCCCCTTCCTCTCCCGTCCCCTTCTCCTCCCCTCCCCTTCTCCTCCCCTCCCCTTCCTCTCCCGTCCCCTCTTCTTCTTTCCACCCTTCTTCTTCATTCCCTCATTCATCCCTTTCGCTCCTCTCTCCTATCCTTTCCTTCTTCTTCCTCCCTCCTCCTCCTTCTCCTCCCCTGCCCCCCTCCCCTTCCCATATCTCTCCTTCCCCCTTCTCCCACCCATCCTTCTCCCCCTTTCCCCCTCTCCCCCCTCCCCCTCTCCCCTCTCCCCCCCTTCCCATTCCTTATCCTCCTTCGTCCTCCCTCCTTCTTCCTCCCTCCTTCTCCTCCTTCTCCTGCCCTGCCCTCCCCCTCCCCTTCCCATATCTCTCCTTCCCCCTTCTCCCACCCCATTCTTCCCCCTTCTCCCCCTCTCCCCCCTCCCCCTCCCCCTCTCCCCTCTCCTCCTCCCCCTCTCCCCTCTCCTCCCCCTTCCCATTCCTTATCCTCCTTCTTCCTCCCTCCTTCTCCTCCTTCTCCTCCCCTGCCCTCCCCCTCCCCTTCCCATATCTCTCCTTCCCCCCTTCTCCCACCCCACTCTTCCCCCCTTCTCCCCCCTTCCCCTCTCCCCCCCTCCCCCCGGTAACATTCTTCACCCAACAATAGGCCTGGACTGGCACCGCCACTTGGCATCTCTTGCTTTCAAGACGAAGCTGAAGTCCCTTTTTCCCGCGTTTTCAACAGGAATTTCGCCCTTAAGGGCGGAGAGACACTAATGATCACCACCCTCCGCACTCTCTCGCCCGCAAGTTAATGAAAGAAAATAAGGATTATTTTATCATGATTATTTTTTTAATCCTATTTCAGGAAATATCTTTATCATGCCTGCTTGTTTTCCTCTTTTCTGGTTGTGGAAGAGGTGGAAGGGGTGATGAAGGTGGAGGTGGAAGGGGTGTTGGTGATGGTGGAGGTGGAAATGAGGAGGAGGAGGTGATGGAGGAAGAGATTGACATGCTGGCAGAAAGACGTTTAGAAAAATATTTGACCGATTTTTTTTTTTTTTTTTTTTTTTTTAATCGCCTTTCTTAACGCAGGATGATGAACAGAAGAATAGGATAGTCAGGTGCCAGCCAGAATATAAAAATAATTAATATTTCTTTTGGGGAGGGTCACACCTTCAACTGAATAGAATCTCCAGACGTTAGTCATAATAAAATCAATATATATATTATATATATATATATATATATATATATATATATATATATATATATATATATATATATATATATATATATATATAACATCGAGATGAAGTGGCTGGACAGTAACTTTACCAGCGCTTCTATCTTCGTAGACAATCTCGGCCGGAAGAGTCTGAGAGTCCTCATGTCTTCAGCGTTGGGTTCTGTTCTCAGCTGAATAAAATCGTTTGGTGAGAAAGGACCACCTCTTGGGGCCTCGCCTGAATAAAGTCGTCCGGCGCCAGAACGATATCAGGTCAAACAGGTCATAATTGAGGTCAAACAGGTCATGACCCAGGTAATGACTGAGGTCAAACAGGTCATGACTCAGGTCATGACTGAAGTCAAACAGGTCATGATTCAGGTCATGTCTGAAGTCGAACAGGTCATGACTGAGGTCAACACACAGGTCATGACTCAGGTCATGTCTGTGGTCGAACAGGTCATGACTGAGGACGAACTGCATTTTCTAGTCTGTTAGGCAATTTATCAAACTATATTTTGTTTATGGAATATGAATTTGCTTCACATGTTTACATGATTTTTTATGTATTCATTTATCTATTCTTTTGTTATTATTTACTTATTGTTACTTATCTCTTATCTTTTCATTTATTTGTTTGT
Organism: Oratosquilla oratoria; assembly: GCF_046742065.1. Lineage (NCBI taxonomy): Eukaryota > Metazoa > Arthropoda > Malacostraca > Stomatopoda > Squillidae > Oratosquilla > Oratosquilla oratoria. The sequence continues at coordinate 29,196,581 of NC_134812.1, forward strand.
TTATTTTCTATACATATAGTTGCTTATTCATTTATTTATTTATATATTCATCTATTTATTTGTTTATTTACATTGCTAGATGTGATCTATAATGACTTCTTCCATGTGTCACACTCAGTGATCTCGGTTTACGAACAACAAGAATTCTGGAGTGTCCGATCCAGGTTATGTTGTGTGGCCTCGTTATATGGGAGTTACGTTATATGACCTCGTTTTATGGGTGACCTCATCCCGTGCAGTGTACGACCTCGTTCTGCTGGCGACATAGGGTCAATCATGACCTCGTATCCAAGATAC
>NC_134812.1:29211877-29214377 GCF_046742065.1 Oratosquilla oratoria
GAACTTTTGGGATCAGTCCGGGGACCCATTGCCAGCCTATTGGGACTGCACCTCGAGATGGTGAGGGTTTTAGTGAGGTTTGAAAACTGGGAGCAATGAGATGATTCTCTGTGATATCTCTCTTAGTGGATCACCAATTGAAAGTACCTGTCTTTGGTCCCACCAATTGAAAGTACCTGTCTTTGGTCCCACCATAAAATGAGACGATAATATCTTTGCCTGGCCAAATTTTTCCATCCCCCCCCCCCCAAGAAGACAAAAATCGTTTTTTTTTTTTTTTTTTTTTTTTTTTTTTTTTTTTTTTTTTTTTTTTTTTTTTTTTTTATAGTTTTCTTCCTCCTGAGATCCTCCAAAAATAAGACAATATACAGGACATTATATAGCCAGAGTTTTTCTTTCCTTTTATCGTCTTAAGGAAAACAAGAATTTAAGTTGTTGTCTAACCAAACTTTTCTCCCCCCCCCCCTTTTTTTTTCTTCTTCTTTTTTCAGTAGAAACAAGTTAACTCCTCCTCCCCTCTCTCTTTTGGACCAGAGTTTTCCTATATATATTCATACATCGGCTTTAGTAAAGAAACGAACTCAATTTACAATCAAAGGGAACGGCTAGAAATCGGCACAAGCGGACTTCATCTCGCGCTGTGGACGCATCAAAGAAATTTCAAAAAAAGAGGAGATGGGCGATTTTTTTTCTTTCTTTTTAAGGATGATAAGGGACATTTTAGGGAAAGGGGAGACCCTTTTTAGGAAGGATAAAGGACCCTTTTTCACGCTCCTGACGCAGAATGACACGTAGAGAACCAATCGTCAGGGATCTGGAAACCGTCTAACCTCGTTCCAGGTCGAAGAATTTAATCCTGGAAGTCAAACGCCATGTAAAGATGAAAGAAAAATTTCCGATCTTTGACCTCTTTACTACGACGACTTGTTTTCTAGAATCTTTGGCCCAGTTACCGCTGAACTAATTTATTCAGGCTAGAAATAGCTAAAGGGAGAGGGGGAATGTCCTAACTCAAAGGCTCATCTAGTTCATGGGCCCTTTGCTTAGCTAAATAAAATCGTCTTGTTTATATAAAAAAAAAAAATATCTAAGTTGCTCTAAATCTAGAATTCACTAACCCTCCCTAACCCTAAGGGATCAATGACTCTTCTAAGTGGGACAACAACCCGAAAACTAGTGGCAGTTAGTGGATGTTTAGCGATTTTATTCAGTGTTGAAGAGTGATTTCTAGGAAGCTAAAGAGGAATAGCAAACCGTCAGTATGGCACACGTGACCTAAGGCGGGTTGAGGGCTCCGTCCAAAGATTTTTTTTTCCACGTACCGTTTTGAGCATCCTTAGTGTCAGCCTTTTATTTTTCTATTTTTATTTTTTCTCCTCACGTAAATTTTTGAGCATCCTTAGTGTCACACTTGTACCCACTCCCCTTTGTGATATATACTGTAGATAATAAATACAAAATAACATTTCTTTGGGTATATGCAGTAAAGTAATGGAGGACATACCATATCCAATACAGTAAATGCAAACATGCGAAAGATACGAAAGGACAATAATAGAATATATATATATATGTATGTATATGTATATATATACATATATTATATATAATATATATATATATATATATATATATATTTGTGTATATATGTATATATATGTGTGTAATAAAACCACTTGGAAGATAAAATGAAAGGTGACCGAACGTTTTCGTCTATCTAATTTTAAAATGTCTTGAATAGACGAAAACGTTCGGTCACCTTTCATTTTATTTTCCAAGTGGTTTTTATTACACATTTTGTGAATCACGTGTTTTTGTGATTTATTCGCATATATATATATATATATATATATATATATATATATATATATATATATATATATATATATACACTTGCTGAGCTTATTTTCCATTCGGTACGTGCCCATCTGATAAAATAATGACGATCCAGAGTTTGAGTACTCTGGGTCCTAAAGGTATACGTGTGCGACGAAGATCATAACAGATGATATATAAACAGAATAAATAAATGGATAAATAAATGAATGAATAAATTGAAAAGCAAATAAATAAATTAAAAAACAAATACGTTAATCAATTAATTCATTAATAACCAAATAAATTAATAAGTATATGAATAAATGAATTATTAATAGGTAGATTGATATTAAAAAATAAAACAATAAATAGATAAATGAATAAGAATGAATAAATAGATAAATATGTTAGCAAATAAATAAACAAGAAAAGATAGGCGCAGTGTTGCTGGTTCGAGTTCTCTCCCATACTCTCCGAACAGACGGGGTAGAAGTGCCGGCTTTGGCCCCGGATAAACGTCTCCTCCCGACGTAAGCTTGTTATCGTTATTTTCTATTACCATTCTTTTTCCAACAAGGCCAGCGGAACTGACATCATCATGGGTAAGGAACTCCACAGACGGTTTTATTCAGGCGAAATGAATCCTTGGCGCGAGAGACTAAACCAATTTCTACTATTAACC
>NC_134812.1:29234377-29236877 GCF_046742065.1 Oratosquilla oratoria
AACACGCGATTTTATTCACTTAAGGGGGGAATTTTGGACCTCAAGGGGTCTCGGTCGATGGAAGACCCTTTCAGCTTGGTGTCCGCTCCCTCAGATCCGTAGAATCACGTGTTCATTAACCTGGAAAAATACCAAGAGTGCGTCGCCATCTTGATAGGGTTAACTAAGCTTAGACGATTGTTTAAACTGTTTCACCTTGTTAACCCTCCTTTGTTTCATAATGATCCTTAACCTTCTTTATTGGGATGGGAGTTGACCTGGGTTGAATAAAATCACCTGGCGGCAGACAGAGTTAATGTATATATAATTTGTGAATTGCAACAAAACGGTTAGTCGACAGAGTTTAAACCAATTCATTGCTTAAGAGGGGAGAGAATAAAATCACATGGCGGCGGTCAAAACAAATATATTAGAAGTCGTGAATGACAATTGAAAAACAATGATTTATGCTGTGTGCAGAATATAATCGAAATACATTGCTAAAATAAGTAAATAAATAGATAAATAAATGAAAACTTCCCGCTGATTTCAAACCTGTGTGGTTCCTCATAAGCGGTTTCGAATGTCTGCATTCAAAAAGCTAAACTGTAGAACTCCGAAGATAAATTTACAACAAATGTTCGCAATGAATTTTTTTTACATCCACTGGTGAGACATAGAAGACCTGTTCAGCTGAATAAAACATTTTGTCACTGTAGGACTCAGATATTGGATATCGTGCACCTGGCGAGAGTGATGCCCTCAAGCATCGTATAAGCCACGGCCTCCATGGGTATCAGTGACTGGGCACCAGGCCTTATTCACGGTTCTCGAGTTACTGTACTTGACAAACTCTTCTTATTTCAGCTTCCATAACATTAACGCTATATTCTATAAGCCTCATTTAACGTGTATTGTACTATGTGTAAGAACAATAGTGAAATAATACGCGGAGCAATACATTTTTTATTAACCAGAACATACGACAGTCACATGCAATGGGATATGCAAACTCTTCCTCTTTAGCTGAATAAAATCGTCCAACGTTAAGAGGAATACATATATTCTATTTCCATCCACCGCCCTTCCCTCCCTCCCATCTTGGCTTGGCTCCTCATGGATGACGGGTAATCTCTGCATCTCACTCATCGCCCTGGTTCAGAAGCAATGCAGCAAGACACAGTACACAGCAAGGCCACTTCGGGCTTCGCCAAAATATCATTCACACATAACCACTCCCTACTCAATCACACCCATTTATCACAGTATCATCCATACACAACCATTCCCCACCCACTCCCATCTTCTGCCTTCTCCCCTCCTTCCTCAACAGACACTCCCCTCTTGCTCAACGTCGCCTTTAACCCCATCCATCCACCTCATCCTCGGTCGGCCCCTCCTGTTCACTCCATCCACCTTCCACACTTCTTTCACTAATCTTTCTTCACTCATTACTTCCGTGTTTCCAAACCATCCCAGTACTCTTTCATCAATACTATCTCTCATCTCCTTTTCCACCACCCGCTCTCCTCACCTCGTTTCTCATTCTATCCAACTTTGTAACCCCTACCATACTTCTCAGACATTCCATCTCAAACACATTTAATATTAACAATGATAAACTGTATAAAATGTTCCTTGGATCTCGTTGGGGTTACACAAAGATCATCAACTCTTCTCCCCTCCCCCCACATTTTCTGAGCTAAATAAAATCGTCTGGCCTCAAAAAAGAGGGTAATAAAGTGATTCAAAATCTCAGTAAGATGCTGAAACTCCATTGTCTTTGTCTCATAACTGAATGAAATAGACTGGCATCACGTTATGCCAGTTCGTTTGCACCTTCGAGAATTGCTTTATCAAACAATGAAAGAATTAATCTGTCAACAAAGGAAACTAGTAATATTAGTCTGTGTGTATGTTTTGTGTCAATGTGAATGTAGAACCAGAGTAAATTGGTTTTCTCTAATATTCTAGTGACAGGGCGAAGAGTATGTTACATGTATTCATAATTAATACAGTATATATTGTCGTCAGCATTGCCGTCGTTGTTATCGTCGTCGTCATCTTCGTCATCATCGTCATCATCGTCATCATCATCATCAGCATCATTGTCAACGTCATTGTCATCGTCATTCTCATCGTCATTGTCGTCGTCGTCATCATCATCATGATCGTCATTTTCTTCTTCTTCTTCTTCTTCTTCCTCTTCTTATTCTCCTTCCCCTTCCCCTTCCCCTTCCTCTTCTTTTTAACTTCATCATCATCATCATCATCATCATCATCATCATCATCATCATCATCATCATCATCATCATCATCATCATCATCATCATCATCATCATCATCATCATCATCATCATCATCATCATCATCACTACCACTACCACTACCACTACCACTACCACTACCACTACCACTACCACTACCACTACCACTACCACCACCACCTTCACCACCCACCTGGTGCCCACTCACCACCACCACAAACCTCGACCACAACCATCCACCAAACCAAAGTGGG
>NC_134812.1:29241877-29249377 GCF_046742065.1 Oratosquilla oratoria
TTTTATAACTGTCCTTTTTTGAGTTTCTTTTCATGTCCCCTTGTTTTTCTTCTATCTCAATTTAATCAATTTTCTCTGTCAAGGACTTCCATGCCTTTCATGATTCCGTAAATAGCCAATAGATCACCTCTTTCTCTTCTTTGTTCCAGGGTTGGTAGTTCCAGTTTAGACAATCTTTGCTCGTATGTCAATTTTGAAAGTGTTGGGGCTATCTTTGTCGTTGCTCTTTGGATTCTTTCTATTTTTCTTATATATTTTTTTTGTAATGGGTGCCCATAGTGTCGCTGCGTACTCCAATCTTTGTGTATGTGTGAGAGTGTGTGTGTGTGTGTGTGTGTGTGTGTGTGTGTGTGTGTGTGTGTGTGTGTGTGTGTGTGTGTGTGTGTGTCTGTGTGTGTGTGTATCTGTGTGTGTGTGTATGCGCGCGCGTGCGTGATTGTATATGTATATGTGTATGTGTAAGCTCATACACATATATAAAACATATACCTATATTTTTAGCAGGTATACAATATACACCCGTACACGAAGTCTGATGTGCACATGCGTTTCACCACTCACGCACATGACGTACACACGTCCCTACATGCCACATGTTTACATGTACACACGCTATGTATTCAAATCCACTCAACCTCGTTTCAGTGCCGGCAGAAGCGCCTTCAGGCGACCTTCTTAAGCGACCAATTACTTGGCGAGGTCGCACAGGCGCGGATGATTAAGCGTGCGTTATCTCGCCTTCCTTTACCCCCCCACCCCACCCCCCACCCCTCGTCGCCCCTCTCACGGTCTCTCACGGTGCCTCGGTCTCACGGTGTCTGTGTCTCGGCCTGTCTTTATATCTGTTTATATTTATCTGTATCTTACAATGTGTGTGTGTGTGTATGTGTGTGTATGTGCGTGTGTGTGTGTGTGTGTGTGTGTGTGTGTGTGTATCTATCTCTCTCTCTCTCACACACACATACACACACACACACACACACACACACACACACACACACACACACACACACACACACACACACACACACACACACACACACACACACACACGCTCTGGTTAGAGCTCTGGCCTGCCACTCTCTCTTCGACCTCGCCCGGGGCTGAAATAATATCAGTATCGCAGCGCTGAGGGGTGTTACTCCAACTCTCAGTTGGGGGAGTGTGTGTGTGCAAGGTCATAGCATTACCCATAGATCGGACCTACGAGCTCTGAGCTCTCTTCCAGGAGGGAAATAGCTGTCGATCACGAGTCCAACACGTGATCCAAAGACCAAAGACCAAGTGAATACACACACACACACATACAACATATCTACATTTCTACCTCTCTCCCTCTCCCTCTCTCTATCTCTCTCCCTTTCTCCCCTCTATCTCTTCTCTCTCTCTCCTATCTCTTCTCTCTCTCTCTCTTTCTCTCTCTGTCTATCTCTCCCTCTCTCTCCCTCTCTCTCTCTCTTCCCTCTCTTCCTTTCCCTGGCCATTGTCATTGCACCACTAGACGGAAACACTGCGACAAGTCTCATAATGAACCCGAATGGAGCCGACACGTCCCGACCCGACCCGACCCGACCCGACCCGACCCGACCCGACCCGACCCGACCCGACCCGACCCGATATCTCCTCGTCACAATGAGGCTTGTGTCCTCGCCGTTTCTCTCTCTCTCTCTCTCTCTCTCTCTCTCTCTCTCTCTCTCTCTCTCTCTCTCTCTCTCTCTCTCTCTCTCTCCTCTCCTCACTCACTCACACTCTCTTTCAAATTTCCTATCTCACTACCTCTCCTTCTCAAATCCATCTGTCTCTCACCTCTCCCTTTCCTCCTCCTTTCTCAGTCCTCTCTCCCCTCCCCCTCCCTCTCCCCCTCCCTCTCCTCCTCCCTCTCCCCCCTCCCCTCCCTCTTTCCCCTCCCCCTCCCCCTTCCTCCGTCGTAACCCATTTCAACCAGAGCTTCGCCAATGCAGCGCAATTCCGCTATTAGTAGCGAGAAAAATTGTTAATGGCGTCAGCCGGAATGGGATCGGTGGGGAGGCCGCCGCTATCATAAAGCCGGGGGGAGTGGGGGGGGGTCTGCTTGTGGGGATAAATCCCCCCTCCCCCCACAAGAAAAAAGAAAAGAGATCCCCCAAAAATGAGACCCCTCTTAATAAATGAAGAATTGGAAATAAGATGATGTGAAATTGAATAGAATGAAAAAATCCCAAAAATATACATACAATACTGATAATAGTAATGATTAATAATAATGATAATAATAATGCTAATAATAATGATGATGATGATAATGTTGATTGATGATATGATGATTGATGATATGATGATTGATGATATGATGATTGATGATATGATGATTGATGATATGATGATTGATGATATGATGATTGATGATATGATGATTGATGATATGATGATTGATGATTGATATGATGATTGATGATATGATGATTGATGATATGATGATTGATGATATGATGATTGATGATATGATGATTGATGATATGATGATTGATGATATGATGATTGATGATATGATGATTGATGATATGATGATTGATGATATGATGATTGATGATTGGTGATTGATGATTGATGATATGATATGATATGATATGATATGATGATAGATATGATGATGATGATGATAGTAATAATTGACTAGATAAACACCATATGAGGACGGAGCCTTTATTTGTACGACGTTTCGCTTATTACAGCTTTTTCAAGTACAAGTTGAGATACAAATGCTTGAGATTAAATAAGGGGAAAGGAGGGAACGGGGAGAGAAAAAGGGGGGGGAGGAAGAGGAGGAGGAGGAGGAGGAGGAGGAGGGGGTGGGGGGATGGACACTGGGAAAGGATGAGAATGCCGGCCCAAACGTCCGTGAGCGAAATGTCCACAAAGGGTGGTTTAAGTATTTAATATTTTGCTGGCCATGGGTATTAGGGGAATAATGTGAGGAGATATGTTAAACATGCCCCTGTTTTGTTCAATAGTGTTCGTTCCTTGAATGATTGCTGCTTATAAAAACACTTCCTGCGGATTTTGTCTGGTTCCCGCATCAGCAGCTCTGCATTCTTCCAGTCCATAAGATGGTTTTCCTTGTTTCTATGTGTCACACATGCATTGGTGGTGACATCATGCCTGACGTCGTAACGGTGTTCACGTATTCGTGTATTCAGGTCACGTGACGTTTCTCCGATGTAAACTTTATCACATCCTGAACACGGAATACGATAAACACCGGCTTTGGTGCTCGGTGTCTGATTGTTGTGTGTTTCCGTCTTCGTGATGTCTTTTATTGTTCTGCTTGTCTGACACACTATTTCCAAGTTGGTGGTTCTTAAAAGACGTGTCAGGTTGGTGGCAATGTCGCCGGTTGGCAACACGAGACGTCTAGTTGTGCTGTCCTGCTGCCTACGGCTTTCCCGAATCTTAGCGGCCTGCTGTTTGCAATTATCTAAAAGAAACTCTGGAAATTTTAGTGTTAAAAAGGTCTCTTTAATAAACCTGCACTCTTCTTCTAAGTATTTTGCACTACATATCCTAAATGCCCTAAGGAAAAAACCTATTACTACTCCTCTCTTGGTCCTTATATCATGGTGGGAGTAGAAATGAATTAAATCATTTTTGTTGGTAGGCTTTTTATACACTTTGAATTCAAATTGGTTACCGTACTTAAAGATGTGTGTGTCCAGGAAAGGAAGAGAATCGTGGATTTCTTCCTCTAGGGAAAACTGAATGGTGGGCTCCACTTCGTTTAAGGCCGTCTGCAAGCGCTGAAGATTGAAACGCCTGGGTGTGATGAGTAAGATATCGTCCACATATCGCAGCCAGGTCACTTGGGCCGGCAACTCATCCTTTCCCAGTGTCCATCCCCCCACCCCTCCTCCTCCTCCTCCTCCTCCTCCTTCCCCCCCCCCCCCTTTTTCTCTCCCCGTTCCCTCCTTTCTTATTTAATCTCAAGCATTTGTATCTCAACTTGTACTTGAAAAAGCTGTAATAAGCGAAACGTCGTACAAATAAAGGCTCCGTCCTCATATGGTGTTTATCTAGTCAATCTTGTCGGCAGACTGCCACTTTTAAGCATAGTAATAATGATAGTAATAATGGTAATAATGTCATTAAATAATAAATGTGAGGAGCTTACGCCAGGAGGCTCTTACAGCCATCACCTTTGCCTTGTGTACTCTGTCCTCAAACACTTGACGAGTCATCATGAGGCGGGTGGCGGGGATAGCGAAGCGGTCAGGACTCTTGACCAGTGCCCATAGTAACTGCGGTTCGAATCCTTCCAGATCGGTGATCCTATACGATGTTTATTTTCTGAAACTAATATTCGGTATAAAAATAGACGATTTTATTCAGCTGAAGGACGAAGGTCTAACTCTGAAAGGAGTTCTCCACCGACCGAGACCCCTTCTAGGCCCGAGATTGTCCCAATTGTTGAATAGAATCAACTGCTCATAGTCTGAAATGAAAATGGAAATTGATAGCGTCATTAAACGGTGACAAGGATATGGCAAGATTGTGAATTTCGCAAGAAACGTTTTGAACGTTTTCGGCTTTGGTGTGTGTGGGTCTTCAAATCAGCTGAACGGAATAGGTGGGATATAGTTGAGGTAGTACATGATCCTAACAACCACGGAAGACCAGTTTTGGGGGAACACTGGAGGCTTTTCCAGGCTAAATCGAATTGCCTGGCGGAAACCACAATGATTGTGATTGAGATCGTAGCTGGATTTTTTTTTTAGTGTAAATTCATACACATCCCTGTTAAGATTCTGTTTCCTCCCTTTCTCCCTTCCTACTCCCCCCTGATGTCATTAAGCCCCCCCAGTTCTCACCCCTCCTCGTTTCTCTTTTTCTTTCATTCCCCGCGTATTTCTGTCCCACTCCGAAACCTAATCTTCCCCAAGAGGAACTGTCCCCATCAACACATGAAGGAAATCACCTTGTGACAGCCAAAATTAACCTAGGGCTTGAGTATAGTATACTAGATTATATACTTTATATATAATATATATATATATATATATATATACATATATATATGTATATATATATGTATATATGTATATATATATATATAATATATATATATATATATATATATACATATATATATGTATATATATATGTATATATATATACATATATATATGTATATATATATATATATAATATACACATATATACAGTATATATAGTATCTGTATACAAGATCCTTCTTTCTTCTTTCATTTTTTCTTTTCACTATTTCACTTTTACTTTATTCACTGTTCTTGTTCTCTGCGTTCTTTGTTATTCTTTATTCTCCATCTTTTTATTTAATCTTTTATCTATTTGATTATTTACTCGTTCCTTTTGTCTCTTTCTCTTTCCTCGTCCTCTAGTACCACACTATCTTTTCTTCATTTTCTATATATTTTTCTTTTTTTTTTGGGGGGAGGAGTCATTTGTTTGGGGGGGGAGTCTTTTTTTTTGGGGGGAGTCTTTTTTTTTGGGGGGTGTCTTTTTTTTATTTCTCCATTCCTCTTCCTCATCATTTTCTTCTTTATTATGACATTTGTTCTTCATTTTCTCTTTCTTGCTCTTGCTCTTTTCTCTTCTTTCTCTTTGTTTTCTCCTCTTTTGTCTTTCACTTTTTCTCCATTTCTTCTACCTCTTTTTATTATTTTCTATACCTCTCTTTTGCCTCTTTTTCCTCTGTCTTCTCTCTTATCTACCTCTTTTCTTTCTCTTCTTTCCTCTCTTGTACCTCTTTGATTCCTCTTTTCCCCCTTTTTACCTTTCCTCTTTTTTCCTCTTTATTCTACCTCATCTCTTCCTCTTTTTCTCTCTTCTGTACCACATCTTTTCCTTTTTCCCTCTTCTCTACCACTTTGCTCTCTTTTTTCCTCTTTTTCCTCGATTTTCCTTTATTCATTTTTTCCTCCCATCATCTTGTCTGATGGAACGCAAACTGTCCAAGCGAACCTATTCTTCTCACCTCTCTTCTTCCTCTTTTCTTTTACTCTTTTCTCTCTCGTTTATTCCCGTTTTCTCCCAAGTTTCTCTCATATTATTTCGCTTTCATTTCTCTTTCTTTACGTCTTTCTCTCTTCTTCCTCTTTTCGTTTTTTTTCTTTTCAATTTCCTTTCTCTTTCCTTTCTCCTTCCTTTCTCTTTTCTGTTTATTTTTTCTCCTTCGTTACTCTTCTTGTTTTCTCCTCTTTTTTTTCTTCTTTCTCTCCATTTCCTATCTCTCTACCTTTTTTCTTTTTCTCTTTTCTTTCTTCTTCCTTCTTTTTGTTTTCCTTCATTTCATCTTCCCTTCTTCTTCTTCCTCACTTCCCCCCTTCCCCCCCTTTCCTTTCCCCATCACCCCCAACCTTAACCCTCTCTTCTTCCTTCTCCTTCTCCTCTTCCTATTCCTCTTCCTCTTCCTCTTCCTCCTCACCCCAACCTCAAACCTCTCCTCCTCCTCCTCCTCCTCCTCCTCCTCCTCTTCCTCCACTTCCTCCTCCTATTCCTCCTCTTCCTCCTCTTCCTCTTCTTCCCACTCTTTCTCCTCCTCTTCCTCTCCCTCTTCTTCCTCCTCCTTCTCTTCCTCTCCCTCTTCTTCTTCCTCCTCCTTCTCCTCTTCCTCTCCCTCTTCTTCTTCCTCCTCCTCCTTCTTCTCCTCTTCCTCCTCCTCCTCTTCCCTAAAGAGCAGACCCCTTGTCCCTAACATTCAGCATAATGGACCGAAGACTCACGGTTGGAGCCGAGACGCACTGAACAATATAATTTTAATCACCGTGAGAACTACCTCTCCAGTGCTTTGTCGTGAGATGCGTGAGACCTCATTGCCCGGAGATTGAGACCGCAGACGACCAGGGGAGCGGTCTTGTGAGTATTTCCATGTGATTAGGAACCGTGTTTATGAGATTCTGTCTTCGTGGGCGTGTGTTTATTCCGGGGCAGGGGAGGAGAGGGACGGGTGTGGATGGACAGATAGACGGACAGACAGATTAATGGACAGAAAATCAGGCAGATATGTAGAGAGACGGATAAACAGGAAAATAGAGACAGACATACAGACAGGCAGGTAGATAGACGGAGGCAGACAGGCACACAAACTGTCAGAAAGGCAGACAGGAGACAGATGGACATAGAGACGGGTAGACAGATGGATAGAGATAGACAGACATATAGACAGACAGATAGACAGAGTAGTGGGTAAACGGCTGGACAGAAAAACAGGCGATTAACCTGAAGAGAAAAAGTGTGCGTTTGCTAATGAGGGAGACAAACAGATAGACAGAGAAAGAAAAACAAAACAGACGGAAAGACTCAGGAAGACAGAGGCAGACAGAAATATACAGGTATCTCTCTGACTGAGATATACAAAAATTCTGAAACCCGTACACACACACACTCACATACACATACACATATACATACACATACACATACACATACTCATACACATACATGCGCGCGCGAGCATAAACACACACATATACCCGCATACACACACAC
>NC_134812.1:29269377-29284377 GCF_046742065.1 Oratosquilla oratoria
CATGGCACGTCGCACGTGGCATGGCACGTCGCACGCCACTTGAAAACGAACATTAGGAAATCTATGAAACCTTTCTCACCGAGGTGGCGTGATTTGCCGCATGAGCCACGTGCGATTTGCATGCCACTCCGACATTGAATATGCCCTTCTTCTTTTAAGCGTGATGCCAAATTTTAATGGAACTTTCACTTCCAAACTTATTAGACGATGTGGTATTACATTTTTTTTATTTTGATAACAAAATATACAATAAAATGAAAACTTTTGGATGTATAACACATGTTGATTAGTTTTCAAGAGAATAGACAGATTTGCGCAAGTACATGATACAACACTGCCTGATGAGAGGGACACGCAGCCTTGTAGGAAACAGTTGTCTTTTTTGTTGTCAGTTGTCTTTTGTGCTTTATCTCATACACAACTACGAGTATGCCTCTTCCAGACAACGAACTATCTAACATAAAATTTGTAGAAGCTGTGGAGAAATACAAATGTCTGTATGACAAAACATCACCTCAGTACATCTTGTGCACTGTGAAGTGGACTGCCACCCTAAAACGCGTGGCGACGTGCTACCTTGGTCTGAAATCACTGTGCCACTCGTCACTTGCCACTTGCCACTTGCTACCTGCCACTTGCCACGTGCGACGTGCCACCTTGGTGTGAAAGTGGCCTTAGGGCCTTGTCTTTAAAACATTCCGTATTAGGGCCATTTCTCCCCTACATTTCTGTTTCCCTTCAATACATTCTAAATCCTTGAATGTGGAGCTCCCTCCTGGCGTCAAACAGAAAAAAATTATAAAGCTGGAATCCTTCTCTCCCTTAGATGAATAAAATCACCTGACGACAAACAAAATACAATACATAAAAATCATCCCTACTGTCTACAGATGAATCGACATGAGCGGTGAGTTTTCTTCAGGTAAATTAAATCAGTTGCCGACAAATAGAATAAAATACTAAAGAACGATGACTATCGTTCACACGCGTCTCCCTGACAGAAGCATTTTCCATAATATTTCGACCGTTTCGTTAGTCAATGAAACGTTTGATTAGTGTTTATTATTCAAATAAATCGCTCACAAGGTTGGCCCAAGACAACATGATACTTGATTATGCATAACTACGGGATTTTTCCACCCTATAAAGGGATAGCCTAGCCCCCTCACGGGAGAAATATATTGCAAAGAAGGGGGGGGGTCCCAAGGGAACATGGTGTCGGTATTCTTATCCCTGTGCCATAAGAGTTATACGTTTGTAAGTCTTACCACTGCATAGGGTATTGACTTCATAATATTTTGTAAGTCTTTTTATGGTCGGAGACTAATAGCTACTGTAAAAAAGAAGAAAAAAAATATTTTTCTGTTCTTAAATCTCTTCTTTACAACCACTATGATTTCACCTTTTCGGTGTAATATTGCCCATAAGGATAGAAACGCTGGTTATTGGCGACGAAATACGAAGTAGATTAAAGAATATAAAGTTAAGTCTTTCATGCATGTACAGTACAGTCACGCAAAAGATGTAAAGGGCAATGAATGGGTTTGGGTGTGTGTGTGTGTGTGTGTGTGTGATTCACCTTGGTCTTTGGATCACGTGTTGGACTCGTGATCTACAGCTATTTCCCTCCCGGAAGAGAGCTCAGAGCTCGTATGACCGATCTATGGGTAATGATATGACCTTACACGCACACGAACCCCCAACTCCCCACCCACGAGAGTTGGAGTAACGACCCGAAGCGCAGCGATACTGAAATAATTTCAGCCCCGGGGAGGATTCGAACCAGGTACCACCGGCACCGCCGTACTGACAGTCTGGGACTCTACCAACTGCGCGCGCGCGCGTGTGTATGTGTGTGTGTGTGTATTTGTATGTGTATGTATGTATGTATGTATGTGTATGTTGTATGTGTGTGTGTGTGTGTGTGTGTGTGTGTGTGTGTGTGTGTGTGTTGGTATGTGTATTTATGAATTAGCGATGATGGAGTAATCGGAAGCGTAATGGCCTCGCATTCGCTTAGTTGTGGGTTCAAGTCCCGTAATCCTCTCCGATTCCCAGCAGTCCAAGCGCAGAGGGTAAAGGTGACGGCTTCGGCCGTAGCTACGCTCCTCCTGGCGTAGGCTTCTCACCTTACCACTTATGCATGCATGTGTGTGTTTGTGTGTGTGTGTGTGTGCATGTATGTATACATATTGTGTGTGTGTGTGTGTGTGTGTGTGTGTGTGTGTGTGTGTGTGTGTTATGTATGCATATATATATATATATATATATATATATATATATATATAATATGCATGTACAGAATGTATGCATGTATGTATGTATGTATGTATGTATGTATGTATGCATGTATGCATGTATATATGCATGTATTTCGGTGTTCCTCATGACCAGATGGTGGAGGCAGGTGTTCGTTATTACTCAAGGACTTGCTCGTTTTCAGACCATCTGTGCCCTTCTTCATCTTGAGACCATTTGAATGCACCAACTATGCAAGACATTTCGTTTTCATTTTGAAACGAGCTGTACCTGAATATTTTCTTTTTATTTTGGGTCATTAACAGTGGGGAATTTATTTTAAGACTGCATTTTTTTTTGGGGGGGGGGGAGTTAGGGAGGGGTACCTCTTACCCCGGAAAGTTTTTTTTTCGAAATTTGTGTTAGAATTTTTTTTTTTTTTTTAGAGACAAAGAGTTTTGGGATTATTTATTTATTTATCTATTTATTTTATTTTATTGTTTTTATATTCTATTTTATTTTATCAATTTTTTATTTATTTATGTATTTTATTGATTAGTTATCTATTTATTTATTTATTATTATTATTTATTTTGTCGTGAGATCAATTAAACTACTTTTCACTTTCACGTTGGTACCAGCTGTGATGAAAAAAAAATTATCTCCTTTTTGAGACCAGCTATATAGCATACTTTTCGTGTTGTGACCAGCTCTTTTAGTCTTCTCATAATTTCAAAATTATGAAAATATATATATTTTCTTTTTAAGCCCATCCGTACAAAAGACTTAACATTTTTATTTCAAGACAAGAGAATTTTCTTTTTCATTTCAGGAATATTTGTACAAGAGATTTTTCTTAGTTTTGAGAATGAACACTAGAATTTATATACAAATTCTAAGGCCATCTACCACAAGGCATTTAATTCTAGATCGCTTCTAGTAGAGACATGTTCATTATTATTATGAGACCAAATATGTATATTAGAATTTTCTTTTAGTTTCTAAGACCATCTTCTACAAGGCACTTAATTCTAGACCACTTCTAGTAGAGACATTTTCATTATTATCATGAGACCAAATATGTATATCAGAAATTTCTTTTAGATTCTAAGACCATCTACCATAGGGCACTTAATTCTAGATCGCTTCTAGTAAGACATTTTCATTATTAATTCTAGACCACTTCTAGTAGAGATGTCTTCATTATTATTATGAGACCAAATATGTATATCAGAAATTTCTTTTAGATTCTATTAGAGACCTACAGAAAAGACCAACCTCTTCATTTTGAGACCAGCTGGAGCCTTTAGTCTTTCAAGTTTAATGTCAAAACCCCCCCGACCATTTCTTTCTATTTTTCGACAGCCGTAGGAAGCCAAAAGGAAATTGAATTTCCTTGACCTCTTCAATACCGTTACAGACTTTACAGATATTTCTTCTGTGAGGAGGGAGGGTGGGAGGGGAGAAGGGACGGTTGTGGTGGTGGAGGGGGGTCGCCCGCCCCGTGATGACGCTAGATAACCTCTTCGCTCCAAGGTGGGGGGGAGGGGGAGGGAGAGGGAGGGAGAGAGGGGAGGGAGGGGGAGAGGGGAGAGCCAGGGTGATAAAAAGGAAATCGCCACAATACAAAGAGAATAAAAAAAAAAATCACCACTACCCAGTATGCAAATGGGCTCATTTTGAATCCAGACAGACTCTACCTGGTTCATTACTGACGAGGTACCTTTGAAGTGAATAGAATAGACTGACGCCAAGGGAGAGTGCCACCAGGAAGGCAAGGGACCAAGAGCTTCCATTCTTGGCGTGAGAGCTCCATTGGAAAGGGTAATTAAGGTCTCTAATTGCGGCAAAGCAAATGAATTGTATTGCATTGCATTGCATTGCAAAAGCCAAGGGTTGAGCTTCATCCTGCAAACCACATGAGCATTTTTATACATAAAACGTGTGTGTATATGTAGGTGTGTATGTATGGGAGCATACGTGCATATAAATACAGTATGTATGTATGTATATGTACATGTGTGTGCGTAAGTATGTATGTGTATGTTTGTGTATGGCTGTGTATATAGTATGTATATACCTATGTACCTACATATGTGAATGCGCGTGTGAGTGTACATGTGCGTATAAGTATGCGTGCCCGCGCGCGCGCGCGTGTGTGTATGCACACCAATCAATCCGTGTCAAATTGCTGGTCAACCCGGCCGGGCGTACGGCCGGTAGCCAAAGTGGAACTCTCCGCCGTGGACACAGAGAGCGGCGGCGCCTTTCGGAACCATCAATGGCTTTACGAATTAATGAAGGCAAAGTTGCAGATATCCGGGGGAGAGAGAGAGGGGAGGGGGGAGGGGGGGAAGAGAGGGAGAGGGGAGAGGAGGGAGGGGGAGAGGGAGGGCTGATGCGACCCAGCACTTTAGACTTTCGGGTTTTCACGCGAGAACCCGGCGCGCGTTCTCTCTCGCTCTTTCTCTCTTTCTCTCTCTCTCGCTCTTTCTCTCTCTCTCTCTCTCTCTCTCTCTCTCTCTCTCTCTCTCTCTCTCTCCCCCTCTCTCTCTCTTCTCTCTCTCCCTCTCTCTCCCCTCCCTCTGTCTCCCCTCCCTCTCTCTCTCTCTGTCTCTCTTCTCTCTCTCTGTCTCTTTCTCTCCCTCTCTCTCTCCTTCTCTCTCCCTCTCTCTCCCTCTCTCTCTCTCTCCCTCTTTCTCTCTCCCTCTGCCTCCCTCTCTCTCTCTCCCTCTCTCTCTCCCTCTCTCTCTCTCCCTCTCTCTCTCTCTCCCTCTTTCTCTCTCTCTCCCTCTCTAAGCTGAATAGAATCGTTTGTTTTCATCGTCATAACGAACAAATTAGCCGAGATACGCTAAATAACAGTTGGTCGGTTGTCTGCATCCACTGCTAATATATCGATCCGTTGATCGATCGATCGATGGAAACCCTATCGGTCGATCTGTCTGTTGGTTCGTTAGGTGGCGGTGTAGGGAGCGTGTCCTAACCGTTATTACCGTTATTGTTATTTTTTCGCCCCATAGTCGAATGCGGAACTGACAACCGTGTTATTGACCTTATAACCGTGGGAGCGAGATTTATCACCTAAATGAGATCGCCTGACGGCAACTTGAATTAAATATTTAAATCGTGAACCACAATGATTTTTTTTTTTTTTTTTTTTTTTTTAGTGCGACTGTAATTTTATGGCCGATCACCTAGCACACTTTTTAGATTCTGTCTAGGCTCCCTCCACCTCTCAGGCCCCCCATGGGGTCTCGATCGTAGATGTCCCCCATTGGGGAAAGAGTTTCCAATCCTCAGTCGAAGAATCACATCCTGCTTCCATGAATAAAATCTATCAAGTTCGCCACTGCATTCAATGAACTGAAACACACAGAAACACATTTCCGATTCATTCAGAAACATGAACGAAACATAAAGAGACAATTGGACGTGAACGAAATGCAAAGACACAGCAGGGGAGAGATTAACAAAACTGCAGAATCAAGCAGACGACCTTCCCCCACAAAGAAAATAAAAAGAAAAAACGAAAAGAAAAGAAAAGAAAATGAAAAAGGCATTTGAGTAAAAATCGAAATATTTTGAAACGGAAGAGAAATATTTGGGTCGGCTGCGGAAGTAAATGTTCAACTCTTTCATTGTATAAAGGGAAGGAGGGGGAGGAGGGGAGGAGGAGGAGAGGGTGTGAATAAAATCACCTGCCGACAGCCAGAATACCCTCAGAAAGATCGTGAGAAGGAGTGAGAGGCACAAAGTAAATGTGAGAAATCAGGTTTCTCACTTTTTTTCGTGAGACACTGAGAATGTGAGATTTGCGTGAGAGAAAGAAACGAGGAATTAGTGAGACGGTGGACAGATTTAGTGGTTTAGAAAGTTTTATTGATTAGTTGATGATAGAGTTTTCCTTCAACTGAACAAAATCGCCTGGAAACAGAAAAAAAAATAAAACAATTATTGCCATGTGCGGTTGAGGAGTGAGGGAGGGGAAATGAGGAAAGGAGAGGGGGGTAGGGAGAGGGAAAGATGGGGAAGAATGTATTAAGAGGAAGGGAGGGAGTGAGAGGGAGAGAGGGAGGGAAAGTGAGAAAGGGAGAGGGAAGGGAGGGAGGGATGGGGAAGAATGGATGAAGAAGAAGGGAGTGAGGAAGGGAGAGTAAGGGAGGGAGGGAGGGAGAGGGAAGGTTTGGGAAGAATGGATGAAGAGGAAGGGAGGAAGGAGGAGGGGAGGAAGGGAGGGAGGGAGGAAGAGGGAAGGGTGGGGAAGAATGGATGAAGAGGAAGGGAGGGTGAGGGAAGGAGGGAGGGAGGGAGAGGGAAGGAGGGAGGGAGGGAGAGGGAAGGTTTGGGAAGAATGGATGAAGAGGAAGGGAGGGAGGAGGAGGGGAGGAGGGGGAGGAAGGGAAGGTGAGGGAAGGAGGGAGAGTGAAAGGGAGAGGGAGAGGGAGAGGAAGGGGGAGCACTGAGATAGACAAGACTACAAGTTCGATAGAGAGAAAAAGAGTGAGGAAAAAGAATGAGTTTGAGGGGAGGGGGAAGAGAGGGGGAACGTACGAGAGAGAGAGAGAGCGAGAGAGAGAGAGAGAGAAACGCAGGAAGAGTCCACAATCTGGGTTTTATCTCAACCCATTCCTCCTCTTCCTCTTCCTCCTCCTCCTCCTCTTCCTCGTTCTCCTTCTCTTCCTTCCCTTCCATCTCTTTCTCCTCTTACTCTTCTTCCTCCTCTTCTTCCTCCTCACTTCCTTTTCTTCGTCTTCCTCTTCTTCCTACTCCTCATCCCTCTCTTCACCCTCCCCTAATACCTCTCTTCATCCTCCTTTTCTTCATCCTTGTATCACTACACCTCCTCGGCTTCCCCTCACCTCCCTTCTCCTTCCTTCCTCCTTCCTTCCTCCTTCCTTCCTCCTTCCTTCCTCCTTCTCCTCCTCCTCCTCCTCCATATACCCGCAGGGCTCTCAGTCCGTGCAACCCAAGATGGCCTAACTCAGCACAAGAAAGGGGTGCTTCATCACGCCGCTATTACGATGACATTGCAATCTCTTGATACACTTGACATATTGATCAAACCACCATTTCAACACCTCAAGCACCGAATGTTTGACCTTAACCACGGCTGAATAGAATTGCCTGACGTTAGCTGAATAAAAGCTTCTGGTGAAGTGATTCGTTGTAGTCATGTTATGGGATGAGTGTCAATGCATCGCATAGCCGAGCTCACCATTCTCCTGTAGTATAGACTTCCCTCCCTACTCCCTAATATAGGATTATTTGGCCAAGTGATATTAGTTGGTCGTTTGCCCCCCTCCCAATATGTAGTTATGTATACATTGTTAGGTCATTTGCGAATTACAGTTTATTTGTTCATTTGTTTGTTTATTGGCTTGCTTGATAGTTTGTTAATTTGTTTGTGTGTTTGTATACCTATTTGTTTGTTCCCTTATTTGTTTTTGTTTTTTATAATTTATTTGTCTATTAATTATATTCATTTGGTAATTTGTTTATTTTACTATCTATTCATGTTTTATTTCATCTTTGTAATTATTTTTTCATTGTTTATGGACTTGAAACGATTCATCATTACATGTTCTTATTGTAGAACACGTTGTTTTCATTATCGTTATTATCAATATTATTATCACGGCAATTATTAGCGTTTGCCTGTTAGTCTCGGTGTCCATTCCACGCGTGTCAGTTCCGTGCACTGTACAAAGGGAAAGACATCCACGAGAAAGAGAGAGGGGGGAAGAGAGAGAGAGAGAGAGAGAAAGAGAGAGAGAGAGAGAGAGAGAGAGAGAGAGAGAGAGAGAGAGAGAGAGAGAGAGAGAGAGAGAGAGAGAGAGAGAGAGAGAGAGAGAGAGAGAGTCAGAGTCAGAGAGAGAGGGCGAGAGACAGAGAGTGAGGGAGGGAGGAAGAGAGGGGGAGGGAGAGAAAGAAAAAGAAAGAGAGAAAGAGAGAGAGAGAGAGATAGGGAGAGAGAGAGAGAGAGAGAGAGAGAGAGAGAGAGAGAGAGATAGGGGGAGAGAGAGAGAGAGAGAGGAGAGAGTGAGAGGGAGAGAGAGAGAGAGAGAGAGAGAGAGAGAGAGAGAGAGAGAGAGAGAGAGAGAGAGAGAGAGATAGGGGAGAGAGGGCAAGAGAGAGAGAGAGAGAGAGAGAGAGAGAGAGAGAGAGAGAGAGAGAGAGAGAGAGAGAGAGAGAGAGAGAGAGAGAGAGAGGCCTGAATGAGCGAATCTGTGATATAAAAGGCAATCATCAGCATTATCATCATCTCCCCCGTTATCAGCATTGTTATCGCCACACGTAATGCTGATAATGATAGCCGTGTTATCTGGTAATGATAATAATGATGAGCTGTATTCATTCGTATTCAATAAAATGGATTACGCCATTTTGGAGAATTCCAGTTTGAGTTCTTGATATGTGGAATGTGTCGTTTGTGACAATGTTCATGCACGCATGCACACACACACATACACATACGTACACGCATACACACACACATACGTACACGCACGCACACACACACACACACACGCACACATACACTCCCCCCCCCCCACACACACGACTCGGTGGAGCGGTTGGTAGAGTCCCCGACTGTCACAACGGCAGTCCGGGTTCGAATTCTGCC
Organism: Oratosquilla oratoria; assembly: GCF_046742065.1. Lineage (NCBI taxonomy): Eukaryota > Metazoa > Arthropoda > Malacostraca > Stomatopoda > Squillidae > Oratosquilla > Oratosquilla oratoria. The sequence continues at coordinate 29,278,244 of NC_134812.1, forward strand.
CAGGGCTGAAATTATTTCAGTATCGTTGCGCTTCGAGTCGTTACTCCAACTCTCGTGGGCGGGGAGTTGGGTGTGTGTGTGCGTGTAAGGTCATAGCATTACCCATAGATCGGTCATACGAGCTCTGAGCTCTCTTCCGAAGGGAAATAGCTGTCGATCACGAGTCCAACACGTGATCCAAAGACCAAGGTGAAATGTGAATACACTCACATACACACACACACGCATGCACGTACGCTCATACGCACCCCCCTCACACACACACACACACACACACACACACACACACACACACACACACACACACACTTTTTCTTTGTAGATTTTAAGATAATATACAACTACTCAGGCAAACAGCGAACCTTCTACCTGTGTTTACAGTATAATTTATATTTTCATATGTTTATTTTTTATCTATTTATCTACTTTTATTTCACTGTTTTAGTTTATTCGTGTATTTATTCTTTATCTATTTATTTATCTATTTTATTTTATTTTATTTTTGTTATTATTTATTATTTCTTTTGTTTTATTTATCTATTCTATTTTTATTTATTTATTCATTTATTCATTTTTTGTGAAAATATCTGTATTAAAGTCGCTTTGTATAGTTATTTTAGTTGTATAGTATGTTAACCTTTAAAAGGGAGAAAGTTTCTTGGAAAATCGTCTGACTGCAAGGATGAATAAACTACGATCGTTGCTGTCTTTATGTCAATCAAGTTTAAAGTATTCTGAGGCAAGCCATATCAGATTCAAAAACACGAACCGTTACGTCCAACGTTCCCAGTACCTTCGTCCAATGCTCTCCTCCCCCATGGATTGTACCTTCGTCCAATGCTCTCTCTCCCTCTTGGATTGTGTGTCATGTCATGTATACGCACGTGGCTGTGGCGTAACGCGTCCACGTAAATGTCACGGACAACTTAGCGTATTGGACGCGGTACGCGGTGCGTGACGTCTGGTCAATAGCGCAGAGAAAAGTACACGCGACTACGGCCGTTGTGTGAGTCGTCGACATTCTCACGGCAGCTTTGTGAGGTCTATTGTGCGTCCGATTTAAGAACCAATTTAATCTTGAAGGGTATGTCCCACGATGAAATAAGTATTTGAATATCAAATCACGTTTACGTAATAGAAAATTCGGTGTTTATATAATGGTATGCATGAATCGATGTTGGTATTGTATTTCGTGATTGTTTCTTCTCTCTGCAATGGAATTGAAAACTCAGTTTGTTTCATTAACGAACCGCTTGCAGTTGAAAATTACTTGTGTTAATAGATATAACATATGTATCAAACAGTTTTCGAAAGTAGATTGAATATTAAATGTTTTAAAAATGGAAGAAGGTTGAAGTTTGTATGATGGTATCCGTGATCGACCACATGCAATTGCCATCGCGTGTTTTCATCACCGATTGATCGAAATCTCCTTCTTTGGTGGAAACACGCATTACTCCCATTTGAAGATACTCCCTGGCAAGCAGATAAATTTTAGATAAATATCAATTGGTGTTCAGACAAAGTAAAGGTCGGATTTGGTGGAATTGTTTGGGATAATGCCGTTCCCTGCAAGCGGAAGCGTCGACGGTCTAGTTTCCCGCCAACCCAGCCACCTGTAGTTCCGGTGGCGTCACTACCCAGCCTGTCCACTCCCCAACCCGCCCAAAGGAAAATACTTAAATACCCGGATATGTTCCACATAGGTAACAGAATAAATAACATTCGCATTTAGTTAAATAAATGTTATTCTCTGCCTATGTACTCGTAACATATACATACCTGTTCAATGAAAAACATATTTGTTTATCAATTGTTTCATATTGTAGTTGATGGCAATTATATATTTAGTTTGGGCTGTCGAAATTTACGTTGCAAACAGACTCATTTTGTGGCTATTATTTATCTGTTAATGGTCACAACAATATATATTTCTAACTGAAAATGACACTGGATTATGTTTAACTATTCGTAGCGAGGAGAATCTCATATTTTGTCGACATCATGGATTTCTCAGCCGAACGGAGATGAAATTAAAGTTTCAAAAGTCGTCTTTGTTTCATTCCTGTTCCTGCCAGTAATTTAATTTATCTATGCGTTGTCATTCGATGACCTGTGAGGAATTATTCAATTTAATCTTATTTTATTTAATTTCATTTTCAATTTCTTCGTATTTTGGAGTTCATCGTTATTTATTATGGTGTCAGGCGATTTCATTCAGCTGATGGAAGAGTTCAGGAGAACCGGAATCCCGTTTTCTTCCAGTCCGGACCTTCAGCTGAATGGAAGCGTCCGGGAATTTCCGGATTATAAATTAATAATAACTGCCACCGAATTGAAAAGAGTTAAAGTTTAACAATAGTTAACTGAATAGAGGTCAGGTAACATAACAATGCTCCTACCTTTCCGGATGTGTGTGTGTGTGTGTGTGTGTCCAGTCTCTTCTATCGTTCCCACCCTACCCCCTTACCCTTTCCATTCCCCCCCCACTCCCTCTCCTTTCAACTTCCCCCTACCCCTCCCCCCTGCATTCCCCCTCCCCTTTCCATTTCCTCCCTCCCCCTTCCATTTCCCGCTCCCCCCTACCCCTTTCCATTTCCACCCCCTTTCCATTTCCATTTCCCCCTTCCCCCTCTCTCTCCATCACCTCCTCCTCCTTTCCACTTCCTCCTCCCCTTTCCACTTCCTCCTCCCCTTTCTCCCTCCCACTCCCCCTCCCATTTCCCCTCCCCTCCTCTTTCCATCTCCCCCTCTCCTTCCCTTTTCCAGTCACTCTTCCTATCCTCCTCCCCATTCTATTTCGCCCTTCTTCTCCCCCTTTTCTTTCCCCCCCTCAGTTTTCCATTCCCCCCTCCCTCTCCTGTTTCCATCTCCCCTTCCCCTTTCCATCTCCCCCTCCACGTTGTGTTTCCCACTCCTTCTCCGTTTACCCCAACTCATTCATTTCCCTCTCCCTCCTCCGTCTCACTTTCTCCTTCTATAGACCTCACCTCTTCTCCTGTCCTCCTCCTCCTCCTCCTCCTCCTCCTCCTCCTCCTCCTCCTCCTCCTCCTCCTCCTCCTCCTCCTAACTTCTCCCTCAGACTCTCCTCTCCTCCTGTCCTCCTAACTTCTCCCTCAGACTCGCCTCTCCTCCTGTCTTCCTCCTCCTAACTCCTCCCTCAGACTCGCCTCTTCTCCTCCTAACTCCTCCCTTAGACTCTCCTCTTCTCCTGTCCTCCTCCAAACTTCTCCCTCAGACTCGCCTCTTCTGTTCTCCTCCTAACTTCTTCCTCAGACTCTCCTCTTCTCCTGTCCTCCTCCTCCTCCTAACTCCTCCCTCAGACTCTCTTCTTTTCCTGTCCTCCTCCTATCCTCTCCCTCAGACTATCCTCTTCTCCTGTCCTCCTCCTCCTCCTCCTAACTTCTCCCTCAGACTCAAACTTCCTTTCTACTTCCACTTCCTCTTCCCATCCGTTTCCACTTCCCTCTCCTTTGCCATTCCCTTCTTTTCCATCTTCCTCCTCCTCCTCCTCCTCCTCCTCCTCCCTCCCCGTCTCATTTCCCTTCCCTGCCCTCCCCTCCCTCTCTCTTTCTCTCTCTTTTCCTATGCTCCATTTCACTTCCTCTCTTCTTTCTCTCCTCTCTCACCTTCCCTTCTCTCCCCTCTCCCCCTCTCCCCCTTTCTACTTCCCTTCACCCTCCCCTCCTTTCCCTTTCCTTTCCCTCTCCTCTATTCTCCTTCCATCCCTTCTCCTCCCTTTCCCTCCCTTATCCTTCCTCTCTCCATTCTCCTTCCTTTCCACTTTTCTTTTCCCTTCCTTCTTCCCCTCCCCCTCTCCTGTCCTCCCCTCCCCCTCTCCTGTCCTCCTCCCCTCCCCCTCTCCTGTCCTCCCCTCCCCCTCTCCTGTCCTCCCCTCCCCCTCTCCTGTCCTCCCCTTTCCTCCTCTCTCCTCCCCTCCTCTCCCTCCCCTCCTCTCCCTCCCCTCCTCTTCCTCCCCATTTCCTCTCCCCTTCCCTTCTCCTCTTCCCCTCCTTTCCCCTCCCCCTCCTCATCTCCTCTCCCCTCCCCTTCTCCTCTCCCCTCCCCATCTCCCCTCCCCTCCCCTCCCCATCTCCCCTCCCCTTCTCCCCTCCCCTCCCCATCTCTCCTCCCCTCCCCTTCTCCCCTTCCCATCTCCCCTCCCCTTCTCCTCTCCCGTCCCCCTATATGTTCTCTTCCGCCACCCCCGACCCGACCCGTCCATGTTTCACGCTCGCCTCACCCTCAACACAGAACCACCATCCCGTCGCACTTCCTTCCCATCCCCGTCCAATTGATCTCCTCCTCCTCTTCTTATTATTATTATTCTTATTCTTATTCTTCTACTACTTCTTCTTCTTCTTCTTCTTCTTTCTCTCCTTTTTCCTCTTCTTCTTGTTCTCCTCCCCCTCTTTTTTTTCTTCTTCTTCTTCTTCTTCTTCTTCTTCTTCTTCTTCTTCTTCTTCTTCTTCTTCTTCTTCTTCTTCTTCTTCTTCTTCTTCTTCTTCTTCTTCTTCTTCTTCTTCTTCTTCTTCTTCTTCTTCTTCTTCTTCTTCTTCTTCTTCTTCTTCTTCTTCTTCTTCTTCTTCTTCTTCTTCTTCTTCTTCTTCTTCTTCTTCTTCTTCTTCTTCTTCTTCTTCTTCTTCTTCTTCTTCTTCTTCTTCTTCTTCTTCTTCTTCTTCTTCTTCTTCTTCTTCTTCTTCTTCTTCTTCTTCTTCTTCTTCTTCTTCTTGTACTTCTTCTTCTTCTTGTACTTCTTGTACTTCACCCATTTGGCCATTAACTTTAATTTCTTTCTCATAGATACCTACTAACGACAGAATCCACCACCTTTGCCCCACGTGTTGGGACTGCCAGGGCAAGGATGTGTTACTGCCTGAAGGGGGCAACCCACAGAGCGATAGAACACCGTTTTCTAACTCTGAAAGAAAATGGGAACTAGGTGGAGAAGCTTGTAAGGCCCATATTTTTCAAACCTCTTCCCACCCTTGACGATCGCTTCGGGCGAATAGAAAGTAGAATTTTACCCATCTAATCAATTTCATCTAGTTTACGGGTTTATCTACAAAATTTACTTGTATTTGTCACAAGTGTAGCCAACGGAGATGAATAGAATCGTCTAGCGGCAGCAGGGGTTGAAGATAAAGTGCCATACGGTACGTAAGGGTTGAACGATTTCAATCTTCTACTGCAGTTTACCAGTCTTATCTTTAATCACTCCTCCCCTCTTCCCTCCTCTCTCCTCCTCCCCTCCCCACTCCTCCCCTCCCCACTCCTCCCCTCCCCACTCCTCCCCTCCCCACTCCTCCCTTCCCCACTCCTCCCCTCCCCTCCTCCCCTCCCCTTCTCCCCTCCCCTCTCCCCTCTTCTCCTCTCCCCTCTCCCCTCCCCTCCCCTCTCCTCTCCCCTCCCCTCTCCTCTCCCTTCCCCTCTCCTCTCCCCTTCTCCCCTCCCCTCCTCCCCTCCCCTCTCCTCTCCCCTTCTCTCCTCCCCTTTCCCCTTCACCCCTCCTCTCCCCTCTCATCTCCCCTCCTCTCCCCCTCCCCTCTCCCCCTCCCCTCTCCCCCTTCTCCCCTCCACACTCCTCCCCTTCCCTCGTATAGTATCACAATCTCCCCTCCATGTTCTTCTTTTATTCGTCCGTGTTCTTCCCCTCCTCCCTTACTCTTCCCTACCTCCTCCTCCTCCCTACCTCCTCCTCCCTTCCTCCCCACCTCCTTATCCTCCTCCCTTTACCCCGCACCTTTCTCCTCTTCCCTGTCTCCTCACCTCCTCGCCCTTGCACCTCCTCTCTTCCTATCCACTTCCTTCTCCTCTTCCCTTCCTCACTGCCTCCTCACCCTTCCTTCCTCCTCCCTATCTCCCCACTCCTTCCCCTACTTCTCCTCCCTTCCTCCCCTCCCCCTCTCCTATTTTTTCTCACATTACTCCTCCCCTCCTCCTCCTCCTCCTCCTCCTTCTCCTCCTCCTCCTCCTCCTCCTTCTTCTCCTCCTCCTCCTCCTCCTATCTTCTGGAGTGGCAAACCTTCCATTTTTCTTTTCTTTCTCTTCTTCTTCTTTTTTCTTTTCTTGTTTGCAAGAACCTCTTGTCGCCTCCTTTTCTCAATCTTCATTTTACCTCTTTCAGTTTCATT
>NC_134812.1:29286877-29291877 GCF_046742065.1 Oratosquilla oratoria
TCGTTATTATCTGTTACTTATTACTTAGTCATGTATTTGTTATAATGTAAGTGATAATATCTGTCGATTTGTTTATTGAATCATTACTTGTCAACTTGTTTATTTTATCATATCTTATTTTATTCTATTTTATTTTATTTTATTTTATTCTATTCATTTATCTATTTATTTATTTTTGTTTATTGTTCTATCTATTCATTTATTTGCTTATTCGTTTATTTTTTTATATATTTATTTATTTTCATTTATTTTTTATACATCTTTTATTTTTATTTTTGTTTTTATTTTTTTGAGACATATCTTTATTCTTAAGAGAATGAAAACGAGGATGGACGAAGACATGGTGTCCCTAACCCAGGCCGTTTTATTCAGCTCAAGAAGACCCCGCTGTGTCCACAGTCCACGCCTCAGCCGAATTTTTTTTATCTGGTTTTAACCAGAACAAAGACTAAAGAGTGCGTCTCCATGTTGAAGAGGACTCTTTTTTTTTCTCCTAACTGTGGGGGAACTATTTGTTTGGCCTAATCCGCGAATCCGTTTTTCACTGTTAGCTCTTTTCATGTCTACTGTTGCCCGTTTTGAGTGTTTGGAGTTGGGCTTTGGTGAAGAGGGATTACTGGTCGTCCGTTTTCTTTCACACACACACACACACACACACACACACACACACACACACACACACACACACACACACACACACACACACACACACACACACACACACACACACACACTTTCAACGAACGGACGGCTTGACGAACGCTCTGAAGAAAAGTGCAGATTGAGGATACCAACGCAAAGAGAAGTGCCTTTTTGTATTTGCAGGGGGGGGAATTGCTCGTGAGGTAGTGGGAAAGTAAGGAAAGAGGAGAGGGGGAGGGATTACTGGGGAAATGGAAGATAATGAGGATGTGGAGGACTTGGCCCAGGCAGACGGGCGGAAGATCAACATGAAACGACCACCGGATGACGAAATGGCAAATAAAAATGTAAAGATTAGAAGTATAGAGAGGAGAAATACAGTAGAAAGTGACGAGAATATGTTCCAGGGATTTAAAGAGGGTGGGGGGGACACAACCCCCCCCAGACTGATAAGACTAGAGGAGAGAGTTGATAAGGTGATCGAGGACTTGGAACGTAAGTTAGGTAATGTAGGCTCCATTCTACAAAGAATTGAAAGATTGGAACAACTAGAGAAGGCTAACAGAAACTTAACTGAAGAAGTAGAGGACCTAAAAAGACAGTTAGGAAATGTAAAGGAGGAGAATGAGAAATTGAAGAAGAATAGTAATGAAAACAGTGAGAAAATAGCTACAGAAGCTAAAAATTGGAGAATAACTCAAGAAGGGAATAAGGTTTCATTCACTGACATAGTCAAACAGCAATTGAAAGAACATAATGAAGACTCAGTTATTAAAGTGATGAGACAGAAGGAGAATATAGTAAGAGAATTAGCTGACAAAAAGAAATGTATAATGAATCAAGGAGGAAAATGAAAGGGTAAGCAGTTTATTAAAATTAGTCCAGGAAGATGAACCAGAAATTATAAAGGAAATTGAGGAAAAATTCAGACTCGGAAAATATAGTACAGATAAGACCAGACCAATTAAGATTAAATTCAGGTCACAAACAACGGCAGAGAAAATTCTATCCAAGACAGGGAAACTAGCAACAAATGATCAATATAAAAAGGTATGGATAAAAAGAGAAATGAATAAGGAGGAAAGAGAGGCAGAAAAGCAGAAAAGAATTGAAGCTAAGGCAAAAAACGAGGAAAGAACGGAGTCAGAGAAAGAGAGATTCTATTGGAGAGTAGTGAACATGAAAATAAAGCAGTTCGACATACTAAAGAAAAACATAAGGGAAACAGAGAACACAATGGAAGTGGCAGAAAACTAAGAGTGTCTTACACAAATATAGATGGATTGATAACAGGATTGAATGAACTGAATGATTATTTGAAAGAAAAAGAACCGGACATAATGGGAATTGTAGAAACAAAATTAAAAGGCCCACTACCACCCAACAGTGTAGGACATGATACATACAATTATTGGATTAGAAACAGAGAAAAAAAACAAGGGGGTGGAGTTATGTTCCTGACAAAGAAGGATATAAACGTGAAAGGTGTCATATATGGAAAGAATACAGTAGAGATGATTATGATAGAAGTGGAAGACCGAGATAAGAAGAGCAGAAAATTTGTGATCAACTATGTGCCTCCGAAAACAGCCTCATGGGAGGAGGATGAACATAAAAGTATGTTAGAGGACACAAAGATAGCATTAACTAAAATAATGGAAGACGGAGGAAGAATAGTTATGATGGGCGACTTTAATTGCAAAGAAATCTGCTGGGAAGAAATGACAGTAAAGAGTGGTGATGACTCATGGGGAAATGCTCTACTTGAGATGATTACTGACCATTCAATGACACAATGGATACAAGAGAACACTAGGTATAGAAATGAAGAAGAACCATCGAGGCTAGACTTAATAATTACATCTGAACCTAGAATAGTGGACAAGATTGAATATAAAACACCAATAGGTAAAAGTGACCACATATTGATTGAACTGGAACTTAATGAAGAAAAATATATGAAAAGAAATGAACAATATAGAAAAGGAAGAATGATGTATGAAAAAACAAACTTTGATAAAATAAGAGAATTCTTCCAACAAGAAAACTGGGAAGAAATATACAAAGAAGAAACATCAGTGGAAGAGAAATGGAATATTTTGACAAAAATTTACAAAGAAGGAGTGGAAAAGTATGTCCCAAGACAAAAACAAGAAAAAGAATATGTAAAATGCTGGTACAACAAAAGTTGTAGGGAGTTAAAAGACAAAAGAGACAAAGCCTGGACCGGATGGAAAAAAGACAGAAGACCTGAAAAATGGAAAATATATACTGGTTATAGAAATGAATATGTACAAAAGTGCAGAGAGGAAAAAAGAAAATATGAAAAAGATGTTATAGAAAAGTGTAAAGATCAACCAAAACTATTCTACAGATTTGTAAACAATAAACTGAAAAACAAACAAGACTTGGAGAAATTAAGACAAGGGGGAGTTGAATACACTGAGGAAATGGAAATGGCAGAAATTATGAACAAACATTTTAAATCAGTGTTTACAAGGGAAAATATACAACCTGAAGAGATTGAGTGGAAGGAAAAAGTCCCCCTATGGAAGAAATAGAAGTAACGAAGAATGAAATATTGACACACTTGGGTAATTTTGATGTCAGAAAATCGCATGGGCCAGATGAAATAGCAAACTGGATTCTGAAAGAATGTAGGAATGAACTGGCAGACAAAATACATAGCATAATAAGCAGTTCCTTAAAAGAAGGAAAAGTTCCAGAAGATTGGAAAAAAGCAAATATAGTACCTATATATAAAGGAGGAAATAAAGAAGAACCTACCAACTATAGACCAGTCTCTCTAACAAGTACAATAGCAAAAATATGTGAAAGAATTATCAAAAGTAGATGGGTAAAATACTTGGAAAAAAACAACGTACTAAATCCAAGGCAATTTGGATTCAGACAAGGACGATCATGCGTCACCAATTTAATATGTTTCTATTCAAGGCTAATAGATATAATACAAGAAAGAGATGGATGGGCTGATTGTGCATTTCTAGACCTAAAAAAAGCTTTTGACAAAGTACCACATAAGAAGTTGCTTAAGAAATTAGAATATGAAGGAGGAATACAAGGTAAATTGCTAAATTGGATGGAAGACTTTTTGCAAGAAAGAAAAATGCGAGTAGTGATAAGAGATCAGCACTCAAAATGGAATGAAGTAATAAGCGGTGTCCCGCAGGGAACAGTTCTGGCCCCAATAATGTTTGCTATATATATTAATGATATGGATGAAGGAATTGAAAGCTATATGAGCTTCTTTGCAGATGATGCAAAATTACTGAAAAGAGTGAAAACTGAAGAAGATTGTGAATCACTACAGAGAGATCTAAATAAAGTACAAGAATGGAGTAGGAAGTGGGAGATGGAGTTCAATACAAAAAAGTGTAGTATAATGGAATTTGGAAAAAGCAAAAACAGAATAACAGGATCATATAATTTGGGAGAAGAAGGAATAAAAAGAGTAGAAAATGAGAGGGACCTGGGAGTCATTGTTATGAATAATATGTCACCTGAGAAACATATAAATAAGATTTTTGGAGAAACTTATAATTTAATAAGAACAATCAAAGTGGCATTTACATACCTGGATGAAGAAATGGTGAGGAAAATCCTAGTCACCCTGATAAGACCAAGATTGGAATATGCAGCAACGATATGGTCACCAAGTACAAAAAAATGTATAAAAAAACTTGAAAGAATACAAAGAGCAATTACTAAACTGGCACCAACACTCTCAAAACTATCATATGAAGAGAGACTACAAAAACTTAAACTACAGACACTAGAGCAAAGAAGAGAGAGAGGAGATTTGATAGCTATTTACAGAATCATGAAAGGCATAGAAATTACTGATAGAGAGAATCTGATAAAATGGGATGACAGAAATACAAGAGGACACGGAAAGAAAATAAAAAAAGACAACTATAGAAGAGATTTGAAAAAGAACAGCTTTCCTCACAGAGCAATAGACAGTTGGAACAAGTTAGATGAGAAAGTGGTGTGTGTGCAAAAACAATACATGAATTTAAAAATAGTTTAGATAAAATGAGATATGAAGACGGGACCTCACGAGCATAGCTCCCCTTCCCGTAAAATACAACTAGGTACAACTAGGTAAATACACACCAACGATACTGAAATTATCCCGCCCAGGGCTAAAGCAATTTCAGTATCGCTGCGCTGCGAGTCGTTACTCCAACTCTAGTGGGCGGGGAGTTGGGTGTGTGCGTGCGTGTAAGGTCATAGCTTTACCCATAGATCGGTCATATATGAGTTCTGATCTCTCTTCCGGGAGGGTAGTAGCTGTCAATCATGAGTCCAACACGTGATCCAAGATAATGGTGAAT
>NC_134812.1:29294377-29299377 GCF_046742065.1 Oratosquilla oratoria
CTTACAATGTCTCCTTATTCTACATTTATCATACTTAGATTTCTATCATACTTAGATTTAAAGTTATGTATTGTTCTAGTTTCGGCTGTGGTGAACAGTGCCCCACATGTGCGTCTACGCGACATTTTGGCTTACAGTATCGTCGCTGCAGAAATGGGATGGACAAGGAATTTATATGTTGTGCAGAAACAGCTGGCCTTCGGCCTTATATTACATTTGTGTACGTTAAGTCCATATTATGCCTGTACTAGACCTTTGTATCCTCATGAAAGCACAACCTTAGCCCTGCCGAGCCATATTTCGTTTGCGTACGTCGGCTGTGTATATAAGGGGTCAGGTTTTGGTCTCCAGAGGCAGTTCTCTATAGCACTTGTAACTCAACGGTGTTCGTCCCAAGGCCCACATGGTCAACTTTGCGGTCGGATCGCCTCGGAGCCTGACCGCCGACCAACCTTAGGTCGACACTCGCACTAACCAGAATAAACACCAACAACGCACGCGAGCTTCATTCACTCCCTCGTCACCATAGTCCAAGTAATGTTCACACAATGTTACATGGCTATGTCACCTTCTAAACTATTCCAAGTACTTATATGTCTGTATGGACACCATATATATATATATATATATATATATATATATATATATATATATATATATACTGTATATATATATTTTTTTTATATATAATTCGTGCGCTGTAGGCGTAATAGGAAACATATTAGTATCGTATTCGCTTAGTTATGGGTTCGAATCCCGCCTACCTCCGATACCCAGCAATGACTGTTCCTTGCCCCAGCAGTCTATACACATAGGGCAAAGGTGACGCTTTCGTGCGCAGTTACGCTCTTCCTGGCATAGACTCCTCACCACCATCACCCTCAGACATTTAGTGTATATTTGCGTTCGTGCATTCGTGCGCTGTGCGTGTGCGTGTATACTTCCTGTTACAAAATGTACTTGCGTGTATATACAAACCATTTAAACATCAGAGAGGGTCGGGTCACGTTTCCATTTGAATCGCTGACAAGCTAAAGGCTTTATGATGTGTCCAACAGACCCAGCCCGTCTTTAAGAAAATCTTGAATGAAATATCAAAGAGAAGTATTGGGCATTCACACGTTATGCCCGCTTTTTAGGACCTAACTTGGACTATGAAATTTAAACTGCGTGTGCTAAAAGAGAGAAAGAGAATGTGAGTTAGAGGGAAAGGGGGGTAGGAGGGAGGGAGGGAGGGAAAGAGAGTGGGAGAGAGAGGGTGAGAGAGAGAGGGTGAGACAGAGGGTGGGAGAGAGGGTGAGAGAGAGACAGGATGAGATGGTGAGAGAGAGAGGGTGAGACAGAGGGTGAAAGAGAGAGAGAGAGAGAGAGAGAGAGAGAGAGAGAGAGAGAGAGAGAGAGAGGGAGGGAAGAAGAGAGAGGGAGGAAGAGAGAGATAAAGGAAACAGATAGAGAAGATTGGATGGAAAGGGAGAGCGAGAAGGAAAGAGGTGGATAAAGCAAGGGCCGGGAAAGAGAAAGGAAGAGAGAGAGAGAGAGAGACAGGGGAAGGGAAAGAGGGAGAGACAGAGAGAGGGAGAAGCAGAACTGGAGAGACAGAGACAAAGGAAGAGAGTTAAAGAAAGGGAGAAACAAATGGAAAAAGAGAGACACAAAAAAGGAGGAAAGAAAGAAGTATATACATACACACGGGCGAGCGAGCACACGCGCGCGCTTGCGCACACACACACACAGCGCGCGCACGCACACACACACACAGCGCGCGCACGCACACACACACACACACACACACACACACACACACACACACACACACACACACACACACACACACACACACACACACACACACACACACACACACACACACACACACACACACACACACAAATACACACACACACACACACACTACGAGCATAACTCTCTTCCCGTAAAATACAACTAGGTAAATACAACTAGGTAAATAAATACATAGACACGCGCGCGAGCGAACACACACGCACACATACACACTTAAACACACGCGCATGAGCAAGTACACACACACACACACACACACACACACACACACACACACACACACACACACACACACACACACACACACACACACACACACACACACACACACACACACACACACACATACACACACACACAGATACAGAGACAGACTGACAGAAAGGTAGACAGAGTCAGCCTAGTCTGGGAAAACATGCAGAGTCAAACGGACGCCTAAATAATAGACAGTCCCGTCAGCGACTTGACAAGGAAGTTTGGGCCGAGACGCGCGACGCACACGTAGCATCCCAGTTCGCCAACCCCCGACCCTATCCCCCACCCACCCCGAGCTGAGTGGTTCACGCCATGAGGCGCTTACTAGTGATATAGGTCATCACTTCTTTTGCCCTGTGTGCTTGGAGTGTGGGGTAAGGGAGAGGGAGAGGTTTTGAATGTGGTCCGTGATGTGTGAAGTGAGCTGAAGAAAATCGTCTGGTGATGATGCAGCACGGAGGCGGTCGTTCCGAAACACTCATTTTTTATTTTATCATTCTCTCTCTCTCTCTCTCTCTCTCTCTCTCTCTCTCTCTCTCTCTCTCTCTCTCTCTCTCTCTCTCTCTATCTCTCTCTCTATCTCTCTCTGTTGTTGTTGTTGTTGTTGTTGTTATCATCATCATCATTATTGATTTTCTATATATATGGCCTTGGGACAAAGATGATTAATTAGCGCCACCCAAACACAGGAAGAAGTACCCTATATTACACTTGGGAGTGGCACCTGTCACAGGAACGGGCGTAACAATGACACAGATGCGCAGAACAAAATCCTGTGTCGATACTATGTTCTATCTATTATTGTTCTCTTAACTAATTCATTTATTTTCATACTTTCTCTCTTTCTCTCTCTCTCTCTCTCTCTCTCTCTCTCTCTCTCTCTCTCTCTCTCTCTCTCTCTCTCTTTTCTCTCTCTTTTTTTGGAAAGGAGAGCAATCACAGTCACGCAAGCGAGAAGCCATGCAAGCAGAGATCCCCTTCAAATCGGTGACGTCTTTTTCTCTCTCTTTTTTTTTTTTTTTTTTAACTTTTGATGTTAGGCATTTTTTTTTTAATTTGAGGACGGACTTTGGATAAAGCTAGAATGACTTCATTTTTTATTTTCATTTCCTTATATTCTTTTCTTTCTTGGGTCACATTTCTTCTTACTTAACACTGAACAAGTTTACTAAATTGCCGTCGCCGTTTTGATAGTCCTCATTTTCATGTCAACCTGAAAATAATTCTAGCGACCTAAAAATGTCCTGAAATCGATGGGGGGCCCAATTACCCACCCACCCAAAAAAAATAGAAATAAAAAATTAAAAATCACAAAGCCCCACCACCAAAATGAAGGCCCAATTTATTATGAAAAAAAACATAATAATAACAATAATAATAAAAGAGTAAAAATTCCCAAAGACCCGTCACCAAAATGAAGGATCATTTCTTTATATATGAAAAAAGATAAATATATAAAAAATAAGTAAAAAATAATAAAAAATAATTGCAGTCCAGATATGTACGGGCATGTTGCAACCGTTGCATGGATTGCAAAAGGCTCTGTCACGAAACATGCAATTGATCGCAGGCAGAGGGACTACCATACAAGTGCGAAAGGGGGAACCGACGATACAATGGCATCAAGACTCTCAATAAGCCAGACAAGTGCTTCGATGACTGTGGAAGTATAAATCCGCACACACGCACACGCACGCACACGCACACACACACACACACACACACACACACACACACACACACACACACACACACACACACACACACACACACACACACAAAGATTAGAGTCACACGTATCATGTAACACGGATTAAGGTAATCCGTGATGAGGGTCTTAGTTGAGATCATATCCTCATTTAATACGGGGACCCCCCACCCCCTCCCTTCCCCCACATTCCACTGAATTAAATCAGCCAACGTCAACCAACCAAAACAAAAGGTTTAAGGTGTGCCACCACGGTTACTGAGGTCAGTATAGCCCTGTATGTGTGTGTGTGTATGTGTGTACGTGTGTGTGTGTGTGTGTGTGTGTGTGTGTGTGTGTGTGTGTGTGTGTGTGTGTGTGTGTGTGTGTGTGTGTGTGTGTGTGTGTGTGTGTATGTGTGTGTGTGTGTGTGTGTGTGAGAGAGAGAGAGAGAGAGAAAGAGAGAGAGAAAGTATAAAAAAAATGAATTAGTTAAGAGAACAATAATAGATAGAACATAGTATCGACACAGGATTTTGTTCTGCGCATCTGTGTCATTGTTACGCCCGTTCCTGTGACAGGTGCCACTCCCAAGTGTAATATAGGGTACTTCTTCCTGTGTTTGGGTGGCGCTAATTAATCATCTTTGTCCCAAGGCCATATACATAGAAAATCAATAATGACAACAACAACAACAACAACAACAACAACAACAACAACAACAACAACAACAACAACAACAACAACAACAACAACAACAACAACTCATATAATTGAATGAGTAAATGAATAGATAAAGAAACAGTTATACAAAATAAGACACAAAATGAAAAGATATTTTACCCCGCAGAAAGAATCCGAACCTGACAACCAAGATCAACAGTGACAGACTCCATTGATGGAAATTGTGGTTGGGAGCGCTTTCCATGACATAGCCCCTAACCCCCTATCCCCCCTATCCCCCCCTTTCCCCCTATCCCCCATCCCCAAAATGTTCAATGTGACAGTTTAATGCTAAGCCATAAAAACACACAGGCACTTCGACGCTGACAGTAGAGAAGCCTAAAGCTTTTGGTATTTAAGCAAAGGACTGCAGATTCCATGAGCATGGAGGCCTCTCTCTCGGTGAGGCTGACTGTGGGAACATCCATTGGTATGCTGTATGTTGTGGTGTTGTGTGTGTATACACATATACATACATACGTACATACATATATACATAGATACATACATACATACAGTTCATACATATATA
>NC_134812.1:29306877-29311877 GCF_046742065.1 Oratosquilla oratoria
CTTCACTATCGACGAGATTATCGAGAAGGGTGAGGGGCTTGCCCATACCTGGAATGAATAAAATCGCCTGGCGGCAGCTAGAATGAAATATGTACACGATCACCAGTTAGTGAGTGGACCTTTCGTGTTTTTTTTTTTGTTTTTTGTTTTTTTTGTGAAGGCTCTCGCCAGTATTTTTTTGTTATCCAGATTTTTTTTATTATCATTATTATTATTTTTCACTTGCTATTTTTCATAATTATAGCTAGTGAAAGTAGTACAAATGTACTTTCTAGTATTAGATAAAAGCCGATCTGCAGGTATGGATTTTTTTTTTTTTTTTTTAAATTAGGGCCTTTAATTCATTTCTGTGGTTCCCCTTCAGAAGAGAAGGTGCCCTATCTATGTCCCCTTAGGCCTTCCCTCAGTTCAATAAAATCAACTGGCGACAGCCAAAATAAAGATGGGTGATAGAAAGTCGAAGGCAAAAAGTCATTGAGATAATATATGTATCAGGCTTCCTGTTCACGTGCGGTCTCGGTAAGGTTGGCACGCTTGATTCACCGTCTCTGCCCCTTCTACTGACAAAAAATAAATAAATGAAAAATAAATAAATAAATAGAAAATAAATAAATGAATAAATAAACAAAAATATATAAATAAATAAATAAACAAAAATATATAAATAAATAAATAAATAAACAAAAATATATAAATAAATAAATAAACAAAATCGCCTGACGACAGCCATAATGAACATCAAGTGTCGAGTATCAAACCCGAAATGTATATTCCTTTCCTATTCCTCACCGTGAGCGTGTGGGTACGAACCGTGGGCGCCCACCCACGCCCGTCTCTCAGCGTATTACGGTATATGCCTTGACGTCACACACTCCCGTTTCTTGCTGGAGGGCCGTCCATCACCCTGTCTGTCTGTCTCTGCCTCTGTCTGTCCTCCTTTGTGTTTGCTGGTTTGTGCATTTGCAAATGTGCGTCTTTCTTCAGGAGGCATTTTCTAATGGAGTGAGGCTCGTTTTGAAATTTCTTTTGTGCTTCTTTGAAACAATATACACTCCTATGTTGTTTGCTTCCTTCCCATTAAGGTATAAATGCGTGTGTGTGTGTGTGTGTGTGTGTGTGTGTGTGTGTGTGTGTGTGTGTGTGTGTGTGTGTGTGTGTGTGTGTGTGTGTGTGTGTGAAAGAGAGAAAGGAAGAGAGCGAGAGAGAGAAAGAGAAAGTGAGTGAGAGAGAGAGAGAGAGAGAGAGAATGAGAAAGAGTGAGAAAGAGAGAGAGAGAGAGAATGAGAGAGAGAGAGAGAGAGAGAGAGAAAGAGAGAGAGGGAGCAGGGGAGAGAAAGATTGGATTAATTATGACAGGGATTTTCCTTTCTTTGAATAAGATCACCTGGCGGCAGCCGAAGGAGAAAAATAAAGATCAAATGACATTGATTACAACCAATACGAATACAACGATAATCGTCTTTAGAAACGCCATTATGATCTACTACTCTCTTTGAACAGCGACTGCGATCCTTTAGTCTGGTTCAAAGAAATCATCTGGTACTCGCCACACCATAATCTATAGAGCGAGCCACGGTACTGACACAAAATGAGACAAGAAGCACTCGGTTATAGGACAAACTTCTTCAAAATGGCGCGGGATTTTTTTTAAAAGCGTCAATTGATTTTATTCACATGATGGGAGACCCCTAGGGTCAAATGGGGACAATTCATCTTGTGGGCTATTCTAGGATGACAATTCTTCTTGTTGGCTATCCTAGGATGACAATTCTTCTTGTTGGCTATCCTAGGATGACAATTCTTCATGTGGGCCATTCTGGGTTTACAATTCTTCGGTTGTATAAGTTGATGACAATAAGAATAACCCTCATTCAACCTAACCTAATCTAACCTCACCTAACCTAACCTCACCTCACCCAACCTAACCTAACCTAACCTCACCTAACCTCACCTAACCTCACCTAACCTCACCTAACCTTACCTCACCTAACCTAATCTAACCTTACCTCACCTAACCTAATCTAACCTTACCTCACCTAACCTAATCTAACCTTACCTCACCTAACCTCACCTAACCTCACCTAACCTAACCTAAACTAACCTAACCCCACATTACTTCACCTAACCTAACCTCACCTCACCTTACCTAACCTCACCTAACCTAACCTCACCTAACCAAACCTCACCTAACCTAATCTAACCTAGCCTAACCTAATCTTTATTCCACTGTTGATATTCGGCGTACCGGGGTGACAATTCTTCAGGTGGGATCACATGGAGTGACGATTCTTCGTGTGGGCGTTCTGGGGTGACAATTCTTCATGTGACCCGGCCTTCTATTGATCGGGACCCCTCCCTCCCCCTGACGTAATCCTTCAACTGAATAAAATCACCTGGTGAAGTATTGAAGATATTTACATAGCTCACTGGTATGCTTTTTTTTTTTTGCTAGCAAATTCATATTGCTATAATAAAATTTAATGATGTTAATTTTGTCTTTTATATAACCTTACATTACCTTTCTGACGCATATATTTATTATATTTGTCCCCTACTTTTTACAGTCAACAACTAGTCATGTATATTAACACATGTTGGGGTCGCCTGAATGTAGCTGTTTCGGTCTACCATCTATTTCTAAATATTTCGGTCTTATATTTGTGAGATTTAAGTGAGAGAATGACGATACGCTGAGGAGAAATGCAATTGAAAACGTGATAACGCAATCCAACACTATCTCGTTTCCTTGCAAACACACTTAGACAGTGTTAACAAGTCACTTTTGCCTGTCTGTCTATCTGTCTGTCTGTCTTTCAGTTTGTGCGACTCACACAGTATGATTCTATGTCTCAATCTTCCTGTGAGTTTTTGTGTGTACATATGTGCACGTGTGCGTGTTTCTATACTTATGTATACGTGTGTGTGTGTGTTTTCATACAACTGTGTGTGTATGATTCACCTTTGTCGTAGATCACCTGGTAGACTCGTGGTCGACAGCTATTACCCTCCCGGATGAGAGCTCGGAACTTATATATGGCCCGATTTAGTGGTAATGCTTTGACTCTCTCTCTCTCTCTCTCTCTCTCTCTCTCTCTCTCTCTCTCTCTCTCTCTCTCTCTCACACACACACACACACACACACACACACACACACACACACACACACACACACACACACACACACACACACACACACACACACACACACACACACACACACACACACACACACACTCCTTTCACTTGCTCAATGGAGACAGTAGCGGCTTGTAGTCTCAGTGAAATCTAGGATGCTAACTCTTACACGACTAAGCTGTGTGTGTGTGTGTGTGTATGTGTGTGTGTGTGTGTGTGTGTGTGTTCAACAATATGTGAACAACCAATGAGTACTGATATTTGCAAACAAACTCAATTTCGTAACTAAAAGATTCCTCTTCATAATGAAATTGTCGGATCCAGGATTCAGGTCGTAAGTTGCGACCTTTCACGGTAATATAATTACAACCTCCAGCAGGGCATCGTAAGACTTTTCTAACAATACTGATGTTGTCACGAGAAAAAAAAAATTCAGTTGTTAATTTACAACTCCATTACAACTCCAGGTTGTAAGTTACAAATCATAGATAACGTGTCAGGTGTGTTTTAAGTTAAACCCGTTGATAACACAAGTGGGTTGTAAGTTACAACCTAATGATAGCACTAATGTGGTTGTAAAATACAACCCAATTATAACTGGCTTGGAAGATAACCTAGTGATAACGCCATTCGGGTTGTAAATCACAACCCAATGATAATGTTAGCCTCATTATAACTCTTCCTCTGTTCCAGCCCTAGTAACAGGCTTTTATAGGATTCTAAGAATAAATTGCAATTTTATTCCCCAAAGCTTCTAGATCAATCTATATTGCCAATACTGATCAAATATATCTACTACATGAAATCGCCATGAGCAGTGTCCACAAGTATTGATGGTTGATGATAATGAGAATATTGACAATATGAGTATTCTTCGTGAATACTGATGGTATAAGAGTTATTCCAGAATATCGAAATTATGATTAGACCATGCGAGAGTCCTTTGAGAATATGACGAGGTTTTTGTGAATCTTGTTTCGACTTTCAAACTTGGAAACCAGTTAGAAGTCAAAATCAAAATTCATTTATATATTGAATTTCTGATTGACGATTCACCCACCCACAACCTCCTCCTCTTAGGTATCTTTCCTTGGGAACAGTCTGGCATAAATATGCATATATGCATATGCATATATTCATGCACGCATGCATGCGTATGTATGTATGCATATATGCATGTATGTATATATGTGTTTAGGGGAAGACACTTTATGTATAATGTACAAGTTTTGTGTTTCTTTTATGGTATTGAATCTATATATTAAGTCTTTACCTTTGGTTCTTGCGTGGGTGGAAGAACATGTAATTTCACTGACCGGTGAGCTCCATCCCAATGCACCTCCTCTCACACGAAGTCTCCAACCGCATTTCGCTTCTCGGCTTTCCCGCGGAATGACCTCGCTGCCGGATACGATGTCGTTTCGTAACATCTCGTAATTTGCGACCTCGCAACACGTTGTAGCTGGTTGCTGACGTCGTAGTTACGGTTTTTATCTTCTTATTCAGGATTTTGTTGTTGATTGGTTTTTGAAGGTTTCCGCCTTCAAGATCTTTCTATGTGCTTATATCTGATTTATTATTAATTTTTTTGTTTATCAATTCATTTATTTATTTATCTATTTATTTATCCAGTTATTTATCTATTTCTTCTTTATTCGTTTATTAATTTACTTACTGTATGTATTCATTGCTGATTGTGGCTCAATATCTCAATTTCTTATTTGTCTATTTATTTTGTTTTTCATCTATTTGTTTATTTATTTATCTGTTTATTTTCCATTTGTTTATTTCTTATTTATCTATTTATTTTTATTTATTTATTCATTTACTTATTTATTCATTTATTGATACAAGAACACCTGCAA
>NC_134812.1:29316877-29319377 GCF_046742065.1 Oratosquilla oratoria
TGCACTCCATTCTAAGACATCCGACAAGGTGATCCGCAATGAGGGTATATATTACGATGATCAGTAATAGTCTGTTAATCTGAAGAAAACGTAAAGTCGAAACATTAGATTACTGTACATAAGTGTTCCTGGTTCAACCTGTGTTGTATTTTCCACTCGCGTGTGTGTGTGTGTGTGTGTGTGTGTGTGTGTGTGTGTGTGTGTGTGTGTGTGTGTGTGTGTGTGTGTGTGTGTGTGTGTGTGTGTGTGTGTGTGTGTATGTGTGTGCCTGCGTGCGCGCGCACTTATACTTGTATCCTTGCGTGTATATGCGTGCGCGAGTGTACAAGCGTGTGCCTTTGTATACATTCATATGTATATAGCATGCATGCTTACATGTGTATGTATATATGAGTGTGTGCACGTGCGTGTGTATGAATGCGTATTTGTACACATACACGAGCATGTTGAGGTTAATTTCGCTTTCAATTTTAGCACCCTCGTCACTCGCACAAATGAAAAGAAAAAAATGATAATAAAAAGGTCACATCAGACCATTCAGAAGCGACAAAGGACATCTAAATCTCTCCTTCTCCTCTTACAAAGGGCTTTGACATTCAGAGCGCCGAGGACAGCATCAAATAATTAAAGTTCGGAGCTCTGGTAACTAAAGAGATTGGGGGAGGGGAAGGAGGAGGGGAAGAGAGAGGGGAGGAGGAAGAGGGAGGAGAAGACTTTTTGCTGAGGCTGTTCTTTTCCACGCCTTTTTGCTCTGCATCGTTGCTTGCTGTGGTGTGGTCGGTGTAGCTCCAGCCTTGTGTGCTAAAAGGGCCTCAGTTCAGTCCCTAATGGTCACAGAGGATTATCACATGTTCTGGATGCCCGAGCATGTAAGGCAAAGGCGGTGGTGGCTTTCTCGCGTTGGGCAAAGATTTTCTCATCGTAGGTTTCAAAGAGTAAGACAGTGGGTCAACATGGAGTGAAAATAAATTATTATTATTCAAGTTATTATTATTTACGTTATCATTACTATCATTATCATTATCACTGTCGCTAGCATTGACACACGCTGTCACTCACTATCAGTCATTATTGTTATCATTGTCATTATCATCCTCAACATCATCACTATCTATAACATGTGTACAGGCAAATGTGTATGTTTACTCAGTTACGACAAAAAATAAGTATAGACATATTAGATGTGATCAGATTCTGGTATAGAAATGATTCTTAGGAAAAGCATTTAGTTATCTATTTACTAGCGTTTCTATCCTTAGAGACAATATCGTTGTGGTAAGAGAGAGATCTAAGAAGACCAGAACGTAGGGTTAGTCCTAGTTAAAAATAATTAGCATTATATTTTATGAGTAGAGATTAATTTCCAATTATAAAGGAAGTCTAAGAAACTCTGGTCCATAGGGGCAGGAAAACTTGACTTAAGGAGAAGCAGGTTGTTACCAGATGCACCCTTCACAGGAACGAGTGCGACGCTATCGTCGCAACAGAAGACTCAATGTGTAATTAGTAGTGTCGGTATTTGCTTAGGAACAGTGGGTCAGAAAGGTATAATAATAAACTAATGATGTTTAAAATTTTTCGTAAATTTTCTTACCTGCCAGTATTTATTACGGTCTTGTTGAATAGATCATAATTGACAATTAGCGTTGCGAGGTCATGAGCTTACGTCTGGAGTCTCTTCATACACACACACACACACACACACACACACACACACACACACACACACACACACACACACACACACACACACACACACACACACACACACACACACACACACACACACACACACACACACACACACACACACACACACACACACCATAAATTGGGTTATACAAATTATGACCTCTCATCTGGAAGGGTAGTACATGTCGATCACGAGTCTGGCACGTGATTCAAGACCATGGTGAGTAACACGCACGCGCGCGCGCGCGACTCGGTGGCGCGGTTGGTAGAGTCCCAGACTGTCAATACGGCGGTCCCAGTTCAAATCCTGTCCAGGGCTGAATATAATTTCAGTATCGCTGCGCTTCGAGTCGTTACTCCAATTCTCGTGGGCGGGGAGTTGGGTGTGTGTGTAAGTGTAAGGTCAAAGCATTACCCATAGATCGGTCATACGAGCTCTGAGCTCTCTTCCGGGAGGGAAATAGCTGTCGATCACGAGTCCAACACGTGATCCAAAGACCAATGTGAATCACACACATACACACACACACACACACACACACACACACACACACACACACACACACACACACACACACACACACACACACACATACACACACAGGCGCATGTACTACTGTAGTAGGGAGTCGGTACAAATGAAAATATATGTAAGAATATCAAAGAAGAAAAAACTGGAGACAATAATTGATAGCTGGATCCTAAAAATCACATAGATCTTGTAATGAGAAGCTCATGTGTATGGTGTGCAAGAAAGAGATTTGTTATCAAACACTAAAAATATCTGGTCAAATCACTCATAAATTAA
>NC_134812.1:29324377-29326877 GCF_046742065.1 Oratosquilla oratoria
ATTGGTTAAGTCAATGTCCATTTGTTACGTATCGGCTAGGTTCGAGTCCTATCTCGACAGCGTATCAGTTTCCGAATA
Source organism: Oratosquilla oratoria (assembly GCF_046742065.1). NCBI lineage: Eukaryota > Metazoa > Arthropoda > Malacostraca > Stomatopoda > Squillidae > Oratosquilla > Oratosquilla oratoria. The sequence goes on from NC_134812.1 coordinate 29,324,456, forward strand.
TGCTGCCGTCGAGCTCTTTATTGGTCTCGATCGTGATTGCAAGGAATTGAAATGGAAAATTTATTGGGGCTGACAAGATGAAAAAATATATATGTATGTATATATATATATATATATATATATATATGTATATATATTTGTACAACACTGGGTCCCAGTGAAGAGATTTACGTTTATCAATCACAACTCACTCTAATTCTAAGCCATCAGCATCGAGAAACTCGAGGAGGCATACATGCGGAAACTGATATTCGGAACAGCTAAGGACTCGAAAATCCGCTAGCATGTAACAGGTGAAAGTGAATTAGCCGATTGCGATATATATATATATATATATATATATATATATATATATATATATATATACACACGCACATAACATCTGTACATGTGTAAAACGTGTTTGCGCTCGCGAACGGCGTGTATGAGCTCGTACTTGTTTGCGTAATGAGAGATTGCGAAGCGTGGCCGCCGTAGACCGCCATGTTAATGAGGAAGAGTCGGAAGGACGCGCGGCCTCAAACGGAATTCTAATCACAGGCCACGTGACGTCACGAAAGCTAGAAGTACCTAGTCACTGGACCATTGCGTGAGTTCTAACTAGTTACTAATTCACTTTTAGTATACAATGTTTTCTAGATATATAATGAAAGTTTAACAATATTGTGTGGTCCAAAGGGCTAAAATGTGATTTTGATGTTAATGTGTATTTTCATGTTTTTTCATTATCAAAGATATTGATACAGGTCAATTATTTTACACTTTTTTTTAAAGGAGTGGCCCAGGAATTTAAAAAATAGCCTGGTTACAATCATAATAAATATATAGGTGGCTTAGGATACAGATAGAGATAGTAATGTCCACAGAAGATAAGTGCTGGTAGTCTTCAAAGGTTGGTAACAATACAGTAACGAAAAAGTGCTATGAACAGTAAATATTTTCACGAAGATGTTGAAAGAAAATATTGGATGAAAAAGAAAAAAAGAAAACGTTTCAAAACGTTTCAGATTACTCAACAAACGTAATCAAAAAGTGAAATATTATTGTAAACAACATCAAAGCACAGTTGTTGCACCTTTATGGGAAAGTGCCTCTTTGAATTTCTGTTTTGTTTTGTTTTTTCTCTTCTGTCTATCTTACTCAACAGTGTGGCTCTCTCTCTCTCTCTCTCTCTCTCTTATTGTTTCTTTTTTATTTCACTTTTTCATTTCTTATGTTTTTTCCTTCCCATTCTCATTTTATCTTTTCTTTCTTTTATTTTGATTTATTTTTCTTTTATCCTTTTGTTTTTCTTTCTTTTTAATTGCTTTTTCTTTTTTTCCGTTCCTTCGCTTCCATCTTTTTCCTTTCCCCTTTTTCTTCTTTCCTTCGCTTTGTTTTTATTCTTCTTTTGTTTTATTTTATTATTTATTTATTTATTTATCTATTTATTTATTTATTTATTCATGGTACCATTCACCCCCGAAATTGACAAGGTATCTATCAACATTGTACGAATTACCAGCAACATACATTGACTAATGTCTGTTATGTTATACTTCCCATCCTCACTACCATGACCGGTAGTTATAAGGATGGTGGTTTGAGTCCCGCTATAAGAGTCAACGCGTGTCGACAGTAATGGTATAAAGTCTTAAATCACACGAGATTTAACAAAGGCAATCATACATAGTCACGTAGCATACGCATATGCACACACATACACACACGCACGCACACGCGCACACACACACACACACACATATATATATATATATATATAGAGAGAGAGAGAGAGAGAAGAAAAGACATATTAGAGATTGGATGGTGGGAGAACTTTCGAAGATGGTCTAGGACTTGGTTTACTCTAACGTTGCGACCAACATGGTCTTCTTCAAAGAGTTGTCTACAAAAAGTTTAACATGGGTCACATTATATACCAAACCTGGCTGGAACTCGGTCAGGTTACAGCGCCTGGGTAGTGATCAGTTGTCCGGTGTTCTTCCCCGTCTCATCGCGTCTAGCACGAGGAGGACATTTGCCACCTTTGACAAATAAATAAATCCTTCTCTTCCATTTGTGTTTTCATTTTGTATTTATGTATGCAGCCTCAACCGTTCTTCTTGTCCTCTTCTCTAAACCCTTTTGAAGAACTTCAGCCTCCTTCCAGTGGTGCAGGTGACCATATATGTCCATGTGCTGGACTAAGGAGTTTGATGTTCTTTGGGTTTTAATGTCATTTGTATCCTCAGATAAGTGTTTATCTAAGCTTCGACTTGACTCTTCATAGTAAGAAGCAGAGAATACTTTATATGGAATTTTATAAACGACGTTTAAATCCTTAATAGGATTTTTTTATTATTGTATTGCGGCACTGCTTCTGACCCAGGGCAGTGGACAAGACGCAGGGATGACCCGTCATCCAGAAGGTGCCAAGATAAGA
>NC_134812.1:29361877-29374377 GCF_046742065.1 Oratosquilla oratoria
ATTACCAGTAGGGACGAGTTCCTTACCAACGTTTAATTCCTCATCTTTCATATGCCGCTGATATACATTCATCTCCTACGTAGTTCTCCCCCTTTACCTCCGCTGGCGTCGCGCAAAGCATTTCTCATCGCGGCCTCCTCTTCCCCTTCGTAAGCGAAGGAGACGTGACTCCTTATTATCTCCCTGTCGTCTCGCGAACGCCTCGTGCGTTCAAGGATTCCCCCTCGCTCCCGAAGACTCGAAGGCTTCCTACCGGCGCCGCGCCGTGCCGCGCCTCCGAGGTCTTGATGTAGTGTCGTTCTCTTCGCCCTGCAACGCTCGCTTCGTGCCACCGTCGTCCATCTCCACTTCACACTAACAACCTTAGACCCTCTACCACCTCTTCCTCCACCCACCCCCCCTCACCCCAACCTTCCTTCGGGACAGTGTTACCACTGTGATCTATACCAGTTCCCACAAATGATTAAGTTTTTTTTTCCACATAACTCCCACAAAAAGAAGGAATTTTATACACACAAATAAGTTCATTGCAACATATGATCTGCTCACAAAACGTCCCATGTGAGCAAATTTCTTCCACAAATTTGTGGAAAAATCCTACGTAATGGCATCCCTGCCTCGGGATGGGTAGGTACATCTCTGACATGCATAGAATCGCTTGGTGTTGGATGGATCTTTAAGAAGGAAGTTCATGATGAAGGGGTGATGGTGTACAGAGTGACCCTCGAGTGTCTCATATTAATAATTTTCATTAAGAACACCTCCTTTAATATAATCAAGTTAATTGATCTAAGGTCTGGTGATCAAAGAGCCCACTCTATATGACCAAGTTAATTAGTTATAATTAGTGATATTTCCTATGTGTCCAGACGCAACGGACACCCATTAGTATGCACTGTGTTGTTGTTGTTGTTGTTGTTGAGTCGCCAGGTGATTTTATTAGATAAATGAATCATATCCCAGGTTGAACTTAGGGAACAGAGCGTACAGGCTCGACCAATGTGCAATTGAATGAAATTGTATGATGATTCATCCAGATAATTGTCTACTATTTTTTTTTTACCAATTTGAACGCCGTAGATTATTATGGTCTTATTGGGCAGCAGAGACTCAGACCCTGGACTAAATAGACCAGTCCAGACCAACGCCTACCCTCTTTCCTTCATACTCCCTTTCCCCCCAAGAAGTATAAAAACATACTATCATTGCTATGCCGGATTCGTCTGATGATGCCGTCCACTGTGTTTGAGATGTTACACATTGAGGTAGCTTCTCCCACATACTCCCTCCCTCACTCCCACCCACCCACCCACCTAACACCCACCCACCTAACACCCACGCCCTACCTCACTCCCACCACTTCCTACTCCTCCTCACACCCATCCCCCCTGCCTCCGGCACACTTCGTATACAGTCAGGACCTCCTTAGGATTTTGGGAGTTTTTTGGGGCGGCTGGAAAAAAAAGGAAAAAAAAAGAAGAAAAAAGACGTCAATGATTCTTGCTGCGTCGTTGTACCTCAAGTTATGTAAACGGCGCTGCTGGGAGAAATGTGTATGTGTTTGTTCGTCATCTCGCTCTGGTGCACATGCTTGTCTATTAGTACACATGTACGAAGGTACATGTGTGCACATGGGCTACCTACACCCGTATATACACCCATGCTCGTACACACACACACACACACACACACACACACACACACACACACACACACACACACACACACACACACACACACACACACACACACACACACACACACACACACACACACGAACACGTACACACATGAACATGTACACATACACACACATATAAACACACGTATATACACATGCGTATGTACAATTGCAGACACACATGTATGTGTATATAAATGCTCATTAGTACACATGTACAATCACAGACATACCCAATCGTACGTATACATGTAGTCACCCGTGTATATGCATATAAATGCACATTAGTACACATGTACAATCACAGACATACCCAATCATACGTACACATGTAGTCACCTGTACACATGCAATCACACATACAGACATAAACATTTATACACACTCACACGTACACACGCTACCACATGTACGCAAGCAATCATACCTACACATACACGCGCTCGATCGCTGGTGTAGTGATTATTATCTCGCCTTCTGACGCGGGAGTCCCGTGATCGCTCCCCGTTCTCGGTGTAGACACTACAGGTCATTACTCTCTCATAGGGAAGATGTTGGGGAGGCGTGCGTGTAAGGTCACAGCGTTACCCGTAGATTGGGTCATATATAAGCTCTGAGCTCTCATCCGGGGGCTCAATAGTTGTCGATCACGAATCCAACACGTGAACCGAGACAATGGTGAATTACACACACACATACACACACAAAAAAACGCACATACACACACACATACACACACTAACACACATACGCATACACACACACACTAACACACACACGCGCATATACACACACTTACAGACAGACACAAACACACACACAAACAAACAAACACATACACACACACATACATACATATACAAGCATTCTTGTAACTGGATCGATGCCACTGACCTTATGGTCCCTACGCGGCGATCAGTCTTGGGCTCTGACTGCCTCTGCTACCGAAGGCGAGACTTGCTTTTGTATTTATTGGGGGAAGAGCCCTTCCTTACCACGGCTGTTCATTTCAAGTTCTTGGGCAGAAGTATGAGATTCGGATGATTGATTGCTGTTTGAAGTAAGAACACAAGTAAATAACGAAGCGTCTTCAAATTCCTTTGGTAGCCTCTTCATATATACGTATACTGGTGTATATATATATATATATATATATATATATATATATATATATATATATGTGTGTGTGTGTGTGTGTGTGTGTGTGTGTGTGTGTGTGTGTGTGTGTGTGTGTGTTTTATATGTAACTGGGTGTTTCTCTAAACTAAATCAAATAATTCTATATTAGCCAGAACAAAATACTAATACATATCAGACTTCATACATTGGGTGAAATTAGGCCATAGCCAATAACCCAATCTAGCTCATCATTTCCCAGGATCTCCTTCAAACTGAATAAAATCATCTGCCGCCAGCCAGAACCAAATACGTGATAGGACGCGTTTGCCTAATAGTCTCCATCCCCCTTTAATCTAGAATAGTTTTGCTCTTTCCTCAAACTGGTTAGCTCCTAAGTTATAATGAGGAACTCATCTGGTTTTGTAATCCTGAACCTTCGCCTTATTTCGGACTAAAATAGTCTTCCAGTTGAATTTCGTTTGTCTTTGTGAATATAAGTATGTACTTGTGTGTGTGTGTGTGTGTGTGTGTGTGTGTGTGTGTGTGTGTGTGTGTGTGTGTGTGTGTGTGTGTGTATGTGTGTGTGTGTGTTTATGTGTGTTTACATAGACTATGGTTCCTCAGCTTCTCTATGTTGATGGCGCCCTCTGAAGTGTTTACTAGACCCTTCCTTGCTGGTATTAGAAAAAAATAGAGAAAATATATGATTACCGCTTACACTTAATTTAGAATTCATATGAACAGCAGCTGTATATATATATATATATATATATATATATATATATATATACATATATATATATATATATATATACATATATATATATATATATGATGAAAATATTGTGACAAGTTGAGGAAGGTGGAAAAAGAAATTGCGGTCTAGTTCCTAGTTGCGGATTTATTCTTGACCTGTTTCGCTCAACGCTTCTTCGAAGAAGCGTTGAGCGAAACCGGTCAGATATAGATTCGCTATTCTGAACTAGACCTGTGACTTTTTTCCACCCTTCCTCACACACACACACACACACACACACACACACACACACACATTGTATATATATATATATATGTATATATATTATATATGTATATATATATATATATATTTATATATATATATATATATATATATATATATATATATAAGTAGCAGTTTACACGAGTGATGAGTTAGATTGGTGTGGCCCTTTAGAACACTTCTGTGGCTCTCCAACCCCCCATTCGTATATTTCCTGTGACTACGACCCCGAGGCATAGGTCATGACCCCCCCCCCCCCACTACCTCATCCCTCCACTCCCTACCGCCGGTGCAGAAGAACTACTTGCGAAGGCCAACTCGGATGAGTTTACTTGAAGAAACGTATTCATTGCTCCCCGTTCGTGTCTATGTGTACGTGTATACATGTACGTATGTGTGTGTGTATGTGTGCGTATGCCTTTGTACGAAAATGTAAGATCCACAACCACATTTTTGAACATATGATGCTTATCAATCGCAGTGCCTGTGTGTGTGTGTGTGTGTGTGTGTGTGTGTGTGTGTGTGTGTGTGTGTGTGTGTGTGTGTGTGTGTGTGTGTGTGTGTGTGTGTGTGTGTACGTGTGTGTGTGTGTGCGAATGTGTGTGTGCGTGCGTGTGTGTGGTCTCATATAAGAATATGACCATAAGATCTGCACCATACTGGATTACATATAGTTAATACATACATATATGGCATATGCGGTCAAACTCTCCTCCATTACGTTCGAACGTGGAAACGATCTTAATCATGCAACGGTTAGCGTTCACCTTGAGCCCTGGCACGTTCGTATTCCATAACACCACACGATGCGCCACCGTCGTACAGGCTCGTCGCACAAACTCGTCCGTCTTACAAACTCGTTTTACGAGCTCGCTGTACGAGCCCATAGCTCACTCAAACTTCACTCCCGCTGTTCGTATTCAACGACACCACCGGACCCTTTATCATCGTGTGACCTCATCTCGCAAGCCCCTCTTCTCCTCGAATATCACTCGCGGTGCCTATTTTGTGGTCCTTGGCGGTGCTACTCCAGGTTCCAGAATGTGCTGGAAGCCTCCTCCACGCTCCAATGCTATCGAGAGGCTCAGGTAAACGATTCCTCAAACATATTTCGCTACTCAAATACACTCAATAACCACCTCCTCATATTTCTCCTCTTCCTTCGCCTCCTCCTTTTCATCCTCCTCCTTCTTCGCTTTCTTCCCCTTTCTCTGCTTCTTCTCCTCCTTCTTCACCTCCTCCTTCTCTTCCTTTTAATATTTCGTCTTTTTCACATACTCCTCTTCCTCTTCCTTCTCTTCCTACTCCCCCTTTCTCTACTCCTTCCTACTTCTTCTCCTCCTTCTTTTCTTCCTATTAATCCTTCGCCTTTTTCTCCTACTCGTTCCTCCTCTTCCTTCTCCTCCTACTCCTCCTTCTCTTCTTCCTCCTCCTCTTGCTCCTTCTCCTCCTCTTACTCCGCTTCCTTCTCTTCTTCCCCTTCCTCCTCATGCTCCTTCTTTTTCTTCTTCTCCTTCTACTCCTTTTTCTACATCTTTTCCTCCTCCTCCTCCTCCTCCTCCTCCTCCTCCTCCTCCTCCTCCTCCTCCTCCTGGCCCTCCTTCTTCTCCTTCTACTCGAACTTTCTTACTCTTCTGCCAAGTATTCTTTTCTCCAGCTTCTGTTCTTCTAAGAACCACTCTCACTCACTCACCCTCGTACACTCTCACCCTCTCACCCTCTCACCGCCTCAACTTCTTGCCCTCTTCCCCTCTCCCTCTCTCCCCCTCTCCCTTTTTTTCTCTCTCTCTTAACTATCAATATCTTACTCTCTTCCTTCCTTTTTTCCTCTCTCTCTCTCTCTCTCTCTCTCTCTCTCTCTCTCTCTCTCTCTCTCTCTCTCTCTCTCTCTCTCTCTCTCTCTCTCTCTCTCTCTCTCTCTCTCTCTCTCTCTCTCTTCTCCATCTGGTCCCTACGACGAGTCTTCCTCCGGAGTCCCGACAGCTCTCCTGAGAATCTTCCTCCTCCTCCTCCTCCTCCTCCTCCTCCTCCTCCTCTTCTTCCTCCTCTTCCTCCTCCTCCTCTTCCTCCTCTTTCTCCTCCTCTTCCCCCTCCTTCTCCTCCTCCTCTTCCTCCTCCTCCTCTTCCTCTTCCCCCTCCTCCTCTTCCTCTTCCTCCTCCTCCTCCCCTCCACCTCCTCCGTACACCTCTCTATCCATCTGTAATCCTTCCTGGATGTCGGCAGGCGATTTAAATCATTGATCGCCGTCTTCCCGGTACTGGGATGAATCTTTCCGGATGAGATTTGCCTAACCGGGTTTCCAGAAATTGTTCTTGCCCTCTCACAAAAACCTTTCTTCCGCAAGTTTTAAACCCCAGAGGCTTTTCTCCTCTCTCTTTCTCTCTCTCTCTCTCTCTCTCTCTCTCTCTCTCTCTCTCTCTCTCTCTCTCTCTCTCTCTCTCTCTCTCTCTCTCTCTCTCTCTCTCTCTCTCTCTCTCTCTCTCTCTCTCTCTCTCTCCCCTCTCTCACTCTCTCTCTCTCTCTCTCTCTCTCTCTCTCTCTCTCTCTCTCTCTCTCTCTCTCTCTCTCTCTCTCTCTCTCTCTCTCTCTCTCTCTCTCTCTCTCTCTCATTCTCCCTCTCCTTCATCTCTTATATTGACTGCATGTTATTAAACAGTCGATATTCTAGAGACTCTTAGTGACGCCCTTACGGACCAGAGTAACGTAGCATTCTTTCATGATTTGGGGACCAATTTCCTCTTATAAAAGGATGCTAATCACTTCTGAATTCCTCTCTCCTTCTTGAATCTCTAGTTTACTAATGTTGTCCACAAGGATAGAAACGCTGGATATTGCTCACAAACTACTCTCACTCTCTCACTCTCTCACTCTCTCATTCCCTCACTATCTCACTCTATCTGCCTATCTGTTTCCTGTCTGTCGATATGTCTATCTCTGTCACTCTCCATCCCTCCCTACTTCCCTCCCTTCCTCCCTCTTTCCTCCCCTCCCCCCCTGTCTCTCTATCTCTCTCCCACTCTCCCTTCCTCCCTCCCCCCTTACCTCTTTCCTCCCTCCCTCCCTTCCCCTTCCCCCTCCCTCCTTTCATCCCTCCTTTCCTCCCTTCCTCCCCCGTCTCTCTTCCTCCCTCCCCATCTCCCTAACTCCATTAATTTCTCCTTTCCTCCCCCTCCTTCCCCCTCAATCCCTCTCTCCCTCCCTCTCTCCCTTCCTCCCTCATAGTGTTCCCCCTCCCTCCCTTCCTCCCACCCTTCCTTCCTCTCTCCCCTTCCTTCTCTGGCTCTTGCTTATTCTCAGATTTTATTCTCTTTCAGAAAGTACTTGACCTAAGTATCTGAGACCATTGATGTTCATGTTTGTGTGAATAGGCCCGAACACACAAGCTTAATTCCTTTAATAATCTTTAGCGTTTTTTATGTTCAGTGTTATCACATGCACACACACACACACACACACACACACACACACACACACACACACACACACACACACACACACACACACACACACACACACACACACACACACACACACACACGAGCTCTGAGCTCTCTTCCGGGAGGGAAATAGCTGTCGGTCACGATTCCAACACGTGATCCAAAGACCAAGGTGAAGGTGAATACATACATATATATATATATATATATATATATATATATACATTGTGTGTGTGTGTGTGTGTGTGTGTGTGTGTTTGTGTGTGTGTGTGTTTGTGTGTGTGTGTGTGTGTGTGTGTGTGTCTGTGTGTACGTGTGTGTGTATATGTGTGTGTGTGTGCGTGTGTGTATGTCATCCCGCGCGTGTCATATGTATGCGTTGGGGTACTCCTAAGTGCATTTTTCTCCGTTACATCATTTGGCCAAGTCTGAGGCGCATACTAAGTGCAAAGGCACCTGGCCGCTCGCTCCGCAAATATGTCAACATGCCTCTCGTAAGGCTTAGGTCTTATCTCTATATATTAATTTATTATTCATGGTGACCCCTTTTTCTTTTTTCTGTTTTCTTTTATTTATCTTTTTTTATTATTATTCTTATCACCGACATTACTACCATTACTTTTATACACATCGTCTTCGTCGTCGTTGTTGTTTCGTCGTCCTCGTCGTCTTTACCTCGTTGTTAGCAGGAGCGTCAGATTTCAGTCACTGGAGAACATATATACATACATATATGTATATATATATATATATATATATATATATATATATATATATATATATATATATACCCTGTATATATGACACACAGGAAACCCACAGTCATAAAAGGTCAATTAGGTATGGGCAAGAAAATTCGGCTGTATTTCTTCATGTCAAAAATAAGAATCATTCTTTCGACTGGGGTAAGGCCAGATTAGTGTTCAAGTCCCACTGCGGTTTCAGGAGAAAAATAGTCGAATCAGCATTAATTGAGGAATGCCCTAATATTAATATCTCTAAAGGACAGTGGACTCCTGACATCATCTCACGCGCAGCTGTTAGCAAACTGGTACGGAGCTTACAACCCCCCCTCACCTCACCCCCTCCCTCCTCCGCCACCCCAGTTTGCCCCGCGCCTGAGTGAGGTCATTTGTCCGCATTCCTTCTCTTTTCTGTAGCTTATAAGTCCCCTTTGTCCTCTGTCTTATGTACTTTCCTGAAGAGGGCTACAGTTGATAGCCCAAATATAGGATTCTTCTTTATTCGAAGTTTATTTTCTCCTACTGTGGGTTTCCTGTGTGTCATTTACAAATGTGCTACTACATTTCTGTTTAGCAATATATAATATATATATATATATATATATATATATATATTACGGTGGAATAAAAAAAAATCCCACTTTAAATCTGCCTGAATGTGGAAAAGGTGCCAAACTGGTACAATATCAATCACGTGAAATTATAGTATAATTGAAGCATTTCCTGATCGACAACCAGCCATTTTACTATATGGCAAATTCAAGTTTTAGCATGTTCAGTGGCTGTGTGAGGTTTGTAGTTGCTGGGCAGATTACATGCTTTGCCTTGTAGTTAGGCTTGAGCTATTGAGCTGGAAGGTTGTGTGCTGCTCTATGTTAATAAGCGGTGAATGTTATAAATCTGTGTATATACACTACACAATGGTAATCTTCACTTTAAGTGGTTAATGAGGGGAAGGGATACGGCATACCACAGAGAGCTCTACTAAGTCTGTAAACATTCTATGACGTGATATAATGCCTCAGTGTCTTCTTTTCTTTATCCATTGATGTATCACGGGATCATATTGGTTTTTGCCAGCTTATGCCAAAGCTTCATTCAGAGTGTGACTGTAAGTTCTAAATTCATTAATAATTATGCATGGATGACTCAGACTTTAATATTAGAATAATAGTATGCAAAAATAAGTAGAAAATATATAATCTCATGTTTATTATTATTTGATGTATTTTTTGGAAAATAAAATATTTTGTAAATTTATAACATCTGGAAGTCAATCAAAAATGTCTTTTTTTTTTTGCATAACGTTCTATTAATAAGTTGCTACCTTTTACAATCTTAAATCTTTAAAAATGAAAATAAAAGTATTTCAGGGCCAATTGGTGAATAATGGTATATTATTGTAAACTTAAAACGTTTGGTGGTTGATAAAAAATATCTGATTTAAATATAATTTTGGCATATTGATCACTTAGTGAAATGACACCTTTTAAAAACTCAAGTGAAAAATCAGAAAAAATATATGGGCGATTTTCATTACACCCAAAATTGTACACACACAAACACACACACATATATATATATATATATATATATATATATATATATATATAATTATATATATATACATATATATATACATATAATGTATATATACATATAATGTATATATATACATATATATATACATATACATATATATACATATGTGTGTGTGTGTGTGTGTGTGTGTGTGTGTGTGTGTGTGTGTGTGTGTGTGTGTGTGTGTGTGTGTGTGTGTGTGTGTGTGTGTTCTTTATCAGTCTTTTCAATCTTTTCTTATTGCTCCTTGTGTCACAACCGGTTTGGTTCCCACCTCATGCACACAAGACCCGAGGCCCGGTTCCAAACGTTCAGACGTAACAACCAAAGGCTCTGGCTACCCTAGCACAAAGAGCAAAGGTGACGTCTTTGGTCACAGCGAGGCGCCTCTAGGCGAAGGTTCTTAACCCCTTCTCGGGCGTATAGCTGAAGAGCCAAGAGTCCCGAGCTCGATCCTCTCACTCGGACCCTCTTTCCAGAGAGTCTTGTCTTGAGGCAGAAAAGAAATACGCCAAATGTTCCACCCTGACCTTTGTTTGGTCAGTCTGCCTGTGTATACAAGCCTTTCTTTGGTAACACCAGGTGATTTTTATCTCCCTAAGGACTGACCAAATCCCAGAAGTGGGTCTCGACCCGTTGAGACGCTCTTCACGTCTGGGGCCCCTGACTCTCTCTTGGAAGGCACCGTCAACCTCGCTCTCGGGAGTCGAGAATTTATTCTTTGGTGCATCAGTCTCCAGAGGGGGCTGCCTGATTATTTTAAAAGAAAAAAGGCATGACCATGCTAAGCCACCACCCACTCCACCCCCTCCTCCTTTTTTTTTTTTTTTTTTTTTTTTTGACTCTCCTGTTTGCGGTTTCACGCGGCACCAAAATTTTCCGCCATCCTCGGCTTCGGCACCAATTTTTTCCTCCTTGACTCCCGTTTTCTCCTTCGACCGTTCTATCCATCTTTATCTCGCGTCTCCTCCTCTCAGCGCTCGTCCTCCTCCTCCTACAATCGTTGTTCTTCTCTTCCTCTTCCTCTTCCTTTTACCATCGTCGTTCTCCTCTTCTTCTTTCTCTCCTCCTCCTACCATCGTCGTTCTCCTCTTTCTCTTCCTCCTCCTACCATCGTCGTTCTCCTCTTCCTCTTTCTCCTCCTACCATCGTCGTTCTCCTCTTCTTCCTCCTCCTACCATCGTCGTTCTCCTCTTCCTCTTTCTCCTCCTACCATCGTCGTTCTCCTCCTCCTCTTCCTCCTCCTATTCTTCCTTTCTTCTTTTACTCCTCGTCATCGTCAACCCCCACCCACCTCCTCCTCTTCCTCCTCTTCTTCCGTCTCTAATTCCCCTTCACTTTCTTTTCTTCTTTCTCTGATCTCCTTTCCTTCCTCCTTTTCTTCCTTCTCTAACCTCCTCTTCTTCCTCTTTCGTCACTTCCTCCTCCTCCTTCTCTTCCCCCTATTTTTTCTTCTCTTCCTCCTCCTTCCTTTCATCCTTATCCCCTTCCTCCTCCTCCTCCTCCTCCTCCTCCTCCTCCTCCTCCTCCTCCTCCTCCTCCTCCTCCTCCTCCTCCTCATCTTACTCCTCCTTCTCCACTTTTTTTCCTTTTATCCCTCATACTCATCATCATTCTTCTTCACCTTCCCTTTCTTCTCTTCCTCCATTTCCTTCCTCTTCTTCCTGATCCCAATTGCCTTCCCTATCCTCCCATCCTCACTCCCTTCCCCGTGCCCCTCTCCCCTCTCCTCTCCCCCTATCCTCTCCCCTCCACACATTTTTCCCCCCTATCCCCCCTTTCCATCCCCTCCCAACTCTCCTCCGTTCCCCTCCCCACCCACCTCCTCTTCCCACACTTCGTCGTCTTCTCGATCTCCCGTCTTCGTCCTCCTCCACTCCTTCCTTCCTTCCTCCTCCACCTCCGCCTCCACGCGGGACACCGATATAAAAGAAGAAGAAGGAGGAGGAGGAGGAGGAGGAGGAAGAGGAGGAGGAGGAGGAAGAGGAGGAGGAGGAGGAGGACACCCCACCCCCACCCGACCCTTCATGCGAAGGACCTTCTTCTCCTTCGCGTCTCCAATAATCATTTTCATATTCTCATTCAGACCCGAGATTGTCGTCGTATGGAGGAGGAACACTCCCATCTCTTCTTCATCCTCCTCTTCCTCTCTCTCTTCCTCTCTCTCTTCCTCTTCCTCTTCTTTCTCTTCCTATTCCTATTCCTCTTCTGCATCCTCCTCCTTCTCTCCCTCTTCCTCTTCCTCTTTCTCTTCCTCTTCCTCTTCCTCTTCTTTGTCCCTCTTCTAATCTTCTTATCCTCACCCCTTTTCCTGTGCCTCGTCCACGTCCTCCTACTACTCCTCCTTCTTTCTCCTCCTTCTTTCTCCTCGTTTTCTTCCTCTTTCTCTTTGTCCTCCTCCTCTTTCTCTTGCTTCTTGCTGTCATCCTCATCTTCTTCCTTCTCCTCTTCCTCCTCCTACTCGTTCTCGTCCTTATCCTCATCCTCTTTCTCTTGAAGGTGTCGTTGGATCCAGGAAGAACATCTCTTCTCCTCCTCCTCTTCCTTCTCCTCCTCTTCTTTCTCCTCCTCATCTTCCTTCTCCTCCTCATCTTCCTTCTCCTCTTTCTTCTTCTCTTCCTTTGTTTTTTCCTTCACTTCTCCCTCCTCCTCTTCCTCCTCTTTCTTTTCCTCCTTTGCTTTTTCCTCTTCTTCTTCCTTCTCTTCCTCTTCCTCTTCTTCTCTTCCTTTGTTTTCTCCTCCATTTTTTCCTCCTCTTTCTTCTCTTTCTTCTACTCCTTCGCTTTTTCTTCTTCTTCTTCCTCCTCCTTATCCTCTTCCTCCTCATCTTCGTCCTCTTCTTCCTCCTCCTCTTCTTCCTCATCTTCGTCCTCTTTCGCTTTCATATTTTACATCTCCGTATCATCACCTTTATCAC
>NC_134812.1:29379377-29386877 GCF_046742065.1 Oratosquilla oratoria
TCATTTTCTGTAACATCTCTAATCCCCTGCCCATTACCCTTACATTTACCTCTCCCACCAATCCATCCATGCATAAGTTGAACGGCCATGGCGATATGACGCATCCCTGGCGAAGTCTCAACTTTACCTCAAACTACTCACTCTCTCCATTTCTTATTCTAACACAAGCTCTACTACTCACTCTCTCCATTTCTTATTCTAACACAAGCTCTACTACTCTCGTAAAAACTCTTGACTGCTCTCAACAGCTTTCCTCCTATCCCATACATTTGGGATACCTCCCACAGTGTCGTCCAGTCTACCCTGTAATAAGCCTTTTCCAAATCCATAAGGGCTCAAAACAACATCCTTACCTTTTCTTAAAGATTTTTCACATATCTGCCTTACCACAAAAATCTGATACCCACAATCCCTATCAGTCCTAAGCCCACACTGTTCTTCACCAAATACTCCCTGTGTTCCTCTCCTAATCCTCTCAATCAAAATCCTCCCATAAGCCTTCCCAACTACATTCAACAAATTGATCCCTCTGAAACTACTACACCCACGCTTGTCCCCTATTCCAAACATATATACATATATGTATATATATATATATATATATATATATATATATATATATATATATACATATATATATACATACATATATATATGTGTATAATATATATGCATATATATATATATATATATATATATATACGTGTGTGTGTGTGTGTGTGTGTGTGTGTGTGTGTGTGTGTGTGTGTGTGTGTGTGTGTGTGTGTGTGTGTGTGTGTGTGTGTGTGTGTGTGTGTGTGTGTGTGTTTATGTGTGTGTGTGAAATATATTCTGGCTAACTTCAGACTAGGGGATCACAAAGGTCCATGACTTTATTTCTACCTGAGTTCGGCAATCACTCCCAACCGCACTCCCACACCCCCACACTCCCAC
Source organism: Oratosquilla oratoria (assembly GCF_046742065.1). Taxonomy (NCBI): domain Eukaryota; kingdom Metazoa; phylum Arthropoda; class Malacostraca; order Stomatopoda; family Squillidae; genus Oratosquilla; species Oratosquilla oratoria. The sequence goes on from NC_134812.1 coordinate 29,380,311, forward strand.
ACTCCCACACCCACAGCTGAATAAAATCATCTGATTTTAGCCAGATCAAAATATATAAACTATGTTCCTAGACAATAGACATTAAGCACAAACATCACATTGGGCAAATTTTCGTCAGCTAATGTTAATTCGTTTAACTTGGAGAGCCTTCTAGTGCAATAGCATTTTTCTTCTAAAGTGACTTAGATGTAAAGAAAATTATCAAGATATTTTATGAAATAGGAAATGTTGACACCCTATAGGGATTTTTCTTTTCTTTTCTTTTGTCTCTGTGAAAATATGATACCACCGTCTCAGATAACGTAAAAAAATCGTGAATTATATTTATGCTAGCGCGTAGGGATGCATAACATGATGGTGTATCTTTCAGTTATCAATGTCATCATCACCATCATCATCATCACCATCGTCGTCGTCATCGTTGTCGTCATCAATATCATCATCATCATCATCATCATCATCATCATCATCATCATCATCATCATCATCATCATCATCATCATCATCATCATCATCATCATCATCATCATCATCATCATCATCATCATCATCATCATCATCACTATCAACATCATTATCATATCACGCACGCATAAACACACACACACACACACACACACACACACACACACACACACACACACTCACACACACACACACACACACACACACACACACACACACACACACACACACACACACACACACACACACACACACACATATATATATATATATATATATATATATATATATATATATATGTATATATATACATATACATATATATATATATATATATATATATATATACACGTATATGTCATATCTAGGTTGTTCCCCTTGTGCATTACGATACGTTGCTTTACAAATATTCTATCAAATTAAAATGTCCCTTCGAGATAAAAACGAAAGACGAGGAATATCTCTCAGGATCCATTTCCTTTTCGTATCTTTCTACCTCTTCCCCCTCCTCCTCTTCCTCCTCCTCCTCTTCTTCCTCCTCCCCCTCTTCTTCTTCATCCTCTTCCTCCTCATCCTCCTCTTCTGAGTATAAGATTATCGACTGTTTAATCAATACAAAAAATATCCCTTTTGTTCATTAGCATATTTCCTGCCCTGCCCTTCACCTACTTGCCCTTTGTCGTCGACGTCATCGTCCTTCCGTTCCTCAGGGTCTAGAGGCCGTGTGTTCCCTCTTCTTGGAATTTATGTTCATCAACACAGAGGTCAACATGGGGCTATAGACGTCAATGTATGTGTGCGTATACATGTACGCGCTTACACACACACACACACACACACACACACACACACACACACACACACACACACACACACACACACACACACACACACACACACACACACACAAACTTAATTATGAAAGATACAAAGACGGGTCACTACGAACATAGCTCCCTTCCCGTATAATACAACTCAGTAAATGCAAAGACACATGCACACACACATATATATGTATTATATATATATATATATGTGTGTGTGTGTGTGTGTGTGTGTGTGTGTGTGTGTGTGTGTGTGTGTGTGTGTGTGTGTGTGTGTGTGTGTGTGTGTGTGTGTGTGTGTATGTACGGCATTCCCGCCGTATAATATAAGGATGTGCACTCATACACACAAACGCATGCACACACACACACACACACACACACACACACACACACACACACACACACACACACACACACACACATACACACACGTACACACGCGCTCACGAACAATATTCTCCTTATTCTCCTTTCTATCTCGCACGCCCACTCCCTGTCTTTCCCATATTCTTCCCCTCCGATGAGAAATACACAGGCAGGTACGTCCACACCCTCCACTGTAGTGCACTTAAAGATGCACAAAGACATTCGTATCTTCTTATTTAACTCGACGTTGTCTCAAACATTATGTGGTACTGTTTACAAAAATGCCCTCTAACTCGCCTGCCTGGGATGTACACGCACGCGCGCACGCACACACACACATACACACACACACACACACACACACACACACACACACACACACACACACACACACACACACACACACACACACACACACACACACACACACACACACACACACACACACACAGTATAGCCAGCTTTGTTTCTAGAAATGGCTGTGACTTCCACATAGATACACAAACACATAGACACATAAAGCGGATATGAAAGGTAGAAACTAAACAGGTCCTTAGATATATTTCCACAGCCTCTCATCTGTAAGTACACTTCGTAAATGTCTTTGCCCTAAGGAGAATGTAAACATGTACTTGGATATTTCAAAGGAAATCATATCCCTTTTCACTAAGGTAGCATGAATATGTTGGAAATGAATCCGAGTCAGAGATATTTTTAGATTTTAGATTTTCTTGTATAGGGTGTGTGTGTGTTTTGTGTTTGTGTGTGTGCATTCGTGTGCGTGTGTTCTCGATACGTGTTCTTGTGTTCGGGTTTGAAAGTTTGTGTTCGTATGTGTTCGTGTGTATGTTCTCTTGCTTGTGTTCGTGTGTCTATGTTAATTCGTGTATGCGCGTGTGCGTGCGTGCGTGCGTGCGCGCCTGTTTACGTAACTCTTTATATTTTTATTAATTTTCCGATCATACTCTAAGAATTTTAATTGTGTTAATCAAGAAAAAATATGACCCTGTCTGACCTTTCTTGAGTTACTAATAGCTGTTAATATTCTTTGTTGACATTTAACTTATACATACGAAATTATAATCCTCTGTTTATGGTACACAAAACTGATTAATATCTAAATGTGTTCTAAATCATTTTCATGTCATTAATACATAACTTTGTCACAAACAATCTAACCAAAACTAACTTTGTTCTGAGCGCATTAGATAATATTCCCGTCATTATTTCGTTCATAATCAAGTGCACATGGGAAGACATTGTGTGATTAAAGACTTTTAGCGTGAATAAACATTCTTTTCATTAATCATTCGAATCACATTTTATTCTTTTATTGTTTCGCCCTCTGGTCGCATTTGCCTCTCCTGCCAAAGTCAACAGTACAGTTCGAGCAATCTTTATTTGATGTTGTCGCCTCTGCCCTTCATTTCTCCCCTCCTCTTCCTCCTCTTCCTCCTACTCCCTCCTCCTCCTCTTCCTTCTCCTCCTCCTCCTACTTCTCCCTCCATAGCTCCCCTTCCTTCTCCTCCTCCTCCTCCTCCTCCACTTCCTCCTCTTTCCCCTACTCCTCCTCTTCCCTCTCCACCTCCTCCTACTTCTCCCTCCATAGCTCCCCTTCCTTCTCCTCCTCCTCCTCCATTTTTCTTCTCTTCCTCCTCCTCCTCCACTTCCTCCTCTTCCCCGTACTCCTCCTCTTCCCTCTCCTCCTCCTCCTACTTCTCCCTCCATAGCTCCCCTTCCTTCTCCTCCTCCTCCTCCTCCTCCACTTCCTCCTCTTTCCCCTACTCCTCCTCTTCCCTCTCCACCTCCTACTTCTCCCTCCATAGCTCCCTTTCCTTCTCCTCCTCCTCCACTTTTCTTCTCTTCCTCCTCCTCCACTTCCTCCTCTTCCCCCTACTCCTCCTCTTCCCTCTCCTCCTCCTCCTACTTCTCCCACCATAGCTCCCCTTCCTTCTCCTCCTCCTCCTCCTCCACTTTTCTTCTTTTCCTCCCCCTCCTACTTCTCCCGTCACATCTCCCTTCCTCCTCCTCCCCCTCCTCCTCCTCCTCCTACTTTTCCTACTCCTCCTCCTTCTCCTTTTTATCCTTCTTCTCCTTCTCTCCTCCTCCTCCTCCTTTGTTTCCATTGCTCTTCCTCCTTGTTTCCTTTCAGATCCTTCGCCTTTTTCCTCTAATTCTCATTATACTTCGCTTTCTCCTTCTACTTCTTCCTCCTCTTGCTCCTCCTATCAACTCTCCTCCCCCTCCCCCCTTTGTTCTTCCTCTTCCTCATTTTCTTCTATCTCCCTTTCGTCTTCTTCCCTTTCTTATTCTTAGTCTTCTTTGCTTTCTCCATCTACTTATTCTTGTCCTTTCACCTGTTTCCTTTTCTTCTCGTCTCATTTCCACTTCTATTTCTACTCGTTCTCCTCCTCCTCCTCCACCTCCTCCACCTCGTTCAATACCTCGTACTCTTTCACCCTCTCTTCCTCCCTCTTCATCTCTCCTTCGTCTACCTCTTCGTCTACATCCTCTCTCCTCATCTTTCTTCTCTACCTCCATTTCCTCTTCCCTTTCCTTTCCCCTGTTCTTCCTCAAAGCTGATCTTCGCAAAGCAGATTAACACTGGTTATTTTGCAGCCGTCAGAAAACCAATACTTTGCAGATTTGTGTAACTGTCATTCACATTACACGATTAAAACCAATCCAAAAAGGCATCAGCGCGCTGAAGAAGTCGGAAGTCGGTCAAACCTCCGACTGCCTCAAGGGTCTTCGTAAGCTTCTTTGACGCGAAGAATGAGGATGTTATTTTGTCGGAAGCTTCTGCCCATCAGATGATGGCCTTTACTGAGCTCTGGAGTTCCTCTCCCACTCTTTCCGCGGCTTGGGCAGGTAGACCTCGCAGTGTGTCCCAGGATTCGAGGAGGACGGGACTAGTGTTCTTAGAGCAGGGAACCTTTTTTTCTCCAATTCCCCACTTTTTAGTGAGCCAACTCTCCATTTCCCACCACAGCATCGGTCTTTGACAAATTCGATTTTAACCCATGCAGTGTTTAGTACGTAAATATACGCTTTGCTTTTTTGTGCCATTTTACGGCCCTTGATTTTTGTTTTCCCCACTTGGCAACTCCGCCATTCCCCCACCAGTGGGGAATTCCCCACAGGTTAAGAACCACTGTCTTAGAGGATCGTTTCCCAACCATTTCCGACCATAGCACCCCCATTTGTCGTGTCTAAGCCATCCAGCACCCCATATCTTGTTATATGAAGGATGAAAGAAAGTGAAATGTACTGCTTGATTTATTTTCTTCATTCCTTAGAACTGAAACAAATTGACAATATTGTTTGTAGAAGAAATAAGAACGCCCTAGAAAAATAAAGTAGCATGGAAAAAGTCAGATATAAACAATTAGGTAATCAATGATACATATAATAATGTGATTTTTGTGTGTGTCATTTCCCAGCACCCCCTATAGTTGATTTCAGCAACCCCCAGGTGGGTGCTAGCACCCCAGGTTGGGAAACGTTGTCTTAGAGCAGTGGTTCCCAACCCCAGGGTCGCGACCCAAACTAGGGTCGCGAGGGTGTTTTTGAGGGTCGCCAGAGGGTCTTACAAAAATATAAAAACGAAAGTTTATAAACATTATGCAAGTACGTAGAAATATAACATGAAATGGTTGAATTTATTATTACAATTTAGGGTCGCGACTCCAGGCTAAGAGTGGATTTAGGGTCGCAGGCAAAAAAGGTTGGGAAACACTGTCTAAGAGCATCGTATAGCGAGAGATTTAAGTGATTAATCCAGCGTTATAGTGACGGAGATCGCATAGCGATGCGTCTTTGTGAAAGAAACCATAGAATTTTTCATTCTGCCTTCCACGAGATGTATGCCAATAATGTCATTTTTCTTGGATTTGAAAATAAATCTTTATTACGATTTATCTCTCTCAGAGACTTGGTTGCTGGATTTCATGTAAAATCTCCCCAACATTTTTTTTCAACTTCCAGGACATTTCAATTTCTTAAAGGAACTCCTTATATTAGATATTTCATTTTCCAAATATTCTACGCTACAAATGCGAAATACTCTGAAGAAGAAACTTATGAAAGCACCAATGTTTACTCGCTCACTACTGTACACTCTGACAGATGCTCATATGTATATAGGCCTATACGTACATATGTATATATATGTATATATATATATATATATATATATATATACACATACCGTATATATATATATATATATATGTGTGTGTGTGTGTGTGTGTGTGTGTGTGTGTGTGTGTGTGTGTGTGTGTGTGTGTGTGTGTGTGTGTGTGTGTGTGTGTGTGTGTGTGTGTGTGTGTACATGTATATATGTATATATATATATATATATATATATATATATATATATATACACACACACACACACAAAAGGCTTCTTCCCTCTTATAAGAGAGGTAGCCAGCCAAGGCATGCACTTTCCCCCCATCCATCCCTCTTTCATCCATCAGCCATTTGCTTTCCTTTATATCTAAGCTCCTCATTGGTGACGGGTCATCCCTGTCTCCTGCCCATTGCCCGAGTCAGAAGCAATGTAGCAAAACACATCACATCCATAGTAGAGCCCCACCGTTTTCATATACATTGTGACCCTCCCTCTTCGTCCCCTCATGCGTAAATAGAGAAGACAAGGAGAAATCCCTTTGGGGCTGAGTCAATTTATCATCCATTCACAACCATTTTCCACTCACACCTATCTCATATCTTTTCCCTCCAGTGTATTTCTGTGTGTGTGTGTGGGGGGGGGTGTAGGTTGTGTGTGTAGGTGTGGGTGTAGGTGGTGTGTGTAGGTGTGGGTGGGTGGTGTGTGTAGGTGTGTGTGTGTAGGTGTGTGTAGGTGTGTGTGTGTGTGTGTGTGTGTAGGTGTGTGTGTGTGTGT
>NC_134812.1:29401877-29419377 GCF_046742065.1 Oratosquilla oratoria
ACACACAATGATGCTTGTTCATACGTGAGGGAAAGTATAGAACAAGATAATATGATAGAGAAAAAATTAACATAAAAAGAGAGAGAGTAGGGGCAGGGGGAAGAAAAATTATAAAGGAAAGGAGAGATAAAGAAAAGGACGAAGAAGAATGATAGAATAAGAAGAAAGTAAGAGTGATAAAGAAAGAAAGGAAATGAGAATAAGAAAGCGAGAGAATGAGAGAGAGCGAGCGAGAGAGCGAGCGTGAGAGAGAGAGAGAGAGAGAGAGAGAGAGAGAGAGAGAGAGAGAGAGAGAGAGAGAGAGAGAGAGAGCGAGAAAGAGAGTGAGAGAGAGCTATAGAGCGTAGGCCAAGAGGTTAATCACAGTATTGATGGTTGAGGGCACCTCCCGTTTTGAAATCGACCATGTTAATACGTTTTTCCACTTTCGTATATTGTGATGAATGGATGGATGGGAGAGAGGAGAAAAGCGAATAATGAGATGAAAAAGGAGGAGGAGGAGGAGGAGGAGGAGGAGGAAGAGGAGGAGGAGTGGAAGGGAGCGAGGGTGCTTATAACTGTGGTCTGCGTGGAAATGGGCAAGGTTGATGGTGGTGGAAGTGGTGGTAATGGCGGTGAAGGTGGTGGTTGTGGTGGTGGTGGTTGTGGTTGTGGTTGTGGTGATGGTTGTTGGTGGTGGTGATTTATTGTTGGTAATGGTGGTGGTGTTGGTGGTGGTGGTGTTGGTGGTGATGGTGGTGGTGGTGGTGGTGGTGGTGGTGGTGGTGGTGGTGGTGGTGGTGGTGGTGGTGGTGGTGGTGGTGGTGGTGGTGGTGGTGGTGGTGGTGGTGGTGAGTGTGGTAGTGGTGGAAGGAAAAGAGGAAATGGAAAAGAAAAGAAGGAAAGGAGGAGGAGGAAAAAGAAAAAGAGGAAAATAATAAGAAAAAGGGAAAGAAAAAAGAGAGCGGAGAGGAAAAGAAGAAAAAGAGGAAGAGGAAGAGAAAAAGGAAAAAGAGGAAGAGGAGAAGAAAAAGAGAAAAAAAGGAAAATAGGGAGAGGAGAAGAAAAAGAGAAAGGAAAAGAGGAAGAGGAGAAGAAAAAAAGCAGAAAATAAAAAGAGGAAATATAGAAGAGCAAGAGGAAGAGGAGAACAAAGGAAAAAAGAGGAATAGAAGAGAAAGAGGAAGACTAGAAGAACAAGATGAAGAGGGGATGAACAAGAGGAAGAGAAGGAATAGAGGAAGAGGATAAGAAAGTGAGAACAATAAAAGAAAGGAAGAAGAGAAAAGTAGAAGAGGAGGACAAGTGGAAGAGAAGAAAAAGAGGAAAAAAGACAAAGTGGAAGGAGAAAAAATAATGAATAAATTTGGAAACGGAGAGGAAAAGAGGGAAAGGAGAAGAAGAGATAACGAAGAAGAGGAAGAGGAAAAGGAGAGGAAAAAGAGAAAGAGAAGAAGAAAAAGAGGAAGAGAAGGAAAAGCGAAGAAGAACAATTGGAAGAGAAGGAAAAGAGAAAGGAGAGAGAGAAAAGAGGAAAAAGAGAAGAAAAAGATAAAGAGAGGTAAAAAGAAAGAGGAGCAAGAAAAAAAGGAAAAGGAGAAAAGTGAACGACGAAAAGAAAACGACGAATAGAAAAAAAAGACAAAAAAGATAAAAAACGACGAAGAGAAGAAAAAGACGAAGAGGAGACGGAAAGAGAGAATAAGATGAAAAGAGAAGACCGTAAATAAAAATGATGATAAGCAAGAGAAAATAGAGAAATAAGAATAGGAAGAGACGAAGAAGAAAACCAGAAGGAAGCTTAGAAACAAAAGAAATGGGACGAAAGGGAGGCGAAGAGGAATAGGAAGAGAAAGGAGAAAAGAGAAGAGAAGAGAAAAAGGAAGAGGAGGAAGAGAATAGGTTAGGAGAGAGAGAGAAAAAGCTGTTTTTTTTTCCCTTTACAAGAAGGGTGGCCGTGTCAAAGCGTACACCCACTCCACAACCATCCATATAAAAAGGTATAGCAGGAGAAATAAAGAGGGGAAAAAAGAGGGAAAGAAGGAAAAAAGAGGAGCCGAAATATAGTGAAGAGAAATTGAAGGGGAGGAATAGGGGAAAGAGATGAGAGAAGAGGAAGAAGGAAGAAGAAAGAAAAAGAAAGAAGAAGAAGAAGAAGATGAAAGAAAGAAAGAAAAAGAAAGCAGAGAGAAAGAGGACAGAAGACGAAGACGAAGAAGGAGACGGAGGCGAAAAAGAAGAAGAAGAAGAAGAAGAAGAAGGAGAAGAAGAGGAGGAAGAGGAAGAGGTGAAGGAGGAGGAGGGGGAGGAGGAGTGATCGAATAATAAGTGTTTGAATGAGAAAGAGAGAGAGAGAGTTATTTAGGAAAGAGGTCCAAGAGAGAGCAAGCACGCGCGACCCGGAAATTTCGAAAATAAAGTAAAATAATAATGGCTGACCTAACGACTTAAAAAAAATCTTATTACGCTGCAAAGAAGCACACAACACGTCAGGGAAAGAAAGAAAGAAAAGAAGAAGAAGAAGAAAGACGAGGCCAAAAGTTGCTGGAAATGAAGTGACGAAAAAGGGAAAAAGGAAAGAAAAAGGCTCTGGAAAAAAAAAACTAAGAGAAAAACCAGAAGATGATGATGGAGAAGAGGAAGAAGAAATAAAATAAAGGATACAGCGGCCTTCATGAGGCTGCGACGGTGCACAAGACAAAGGCCATCTGACACAAAGGAGAAGAACAAAAGCCAGAGACTAAGGCCAGGGATGATGACGAAGCGAGGGGGAGAAGGAAGAGAAGAAAAGAGGAAATAAAAAGGGCAGCGCCAAAGGACAGAAACACCAAAGGATGAAAAGGAAGAAGGAAAGAACAATGAGGAAAAAGGAAAGTAGGAAGAGGAGGAGGACGAAAAGGCAGAGGTAATATTAAAGATAGACAATGGATGACAACTTATGAAGAACCCTGAACCTCTCAACTATCAGAAGGAGGCTCAATAATCACAAAGAGGTAACCTCAAACGAGAAGGCAACCGGTGACTGATCATAAAGGAACTTCCTGTCTGCCTCTCCCTTCTGCCTCCAGGAGGCTCGGAGATGAAGAGGAGGCAGAGACCGATAAACTGGAGATAACGTCAGATAAGACAACTGATGATATATCCTATAGGACTTTGTCTCCCATTCCCTCTCGCCTTGACTCTAAGAGACATTGTAGAGGATGAGGCGGTAGAGATAACCCAAAGATAACTGGTAACTGGTAACCGCTTAAAAGAAAATTCATTGCCTCTCAGTCTATCTCTAGGAGGGACAGGAACGACCAAGGGATAGATAACAAGTGAAAGAAGAAAAGAAACTTTGTGATCCTTTTTTTTTTTTTTTTTTTTTTTTTTTTGACAAGAAAAATGAACGAAAAAAATATTGTCACAATTGAGGATTCGGAAACTCGAGAAAGTGACAAAGAGATAGCAGAAGGTTTGAAGGCTGAAGAGTAGAGGCAGGAGGAAGATAAGAAAGGAGGAAGAGGAGAAGGAGGAAGAGAAGGAAGAAGAAGAGGAGGAAAAAAATTAAGCTTCCATAGTCCCTTTGCAGGTGTGGGGGTGCTACAGAGATTAATAAAATCGACTGGCGGCATTTAGGAGGAAGGGAAAAGTGCCACCCGGCAGGGAAGGAGTTAAGGAGGAAAAGTAAAGAAGGAGGAGAATGAAGATAAGGGAGAGGAGGAAGAACTTGAGGAGGAGGAAGATAAAGGAAGAGTTTATTTGTTGAGAGGAAAGATAAAAGATAAAGAGAAGGAAGAGGAAGGTAAAGAAAGTGCTAATTTGATAAGAAGAAGAAGAAAAGATGACAGAGGAGGAGGAGGAGGAGGAAGAGGAGGAGGAGGAGAAGGAGGAGGAGAAGGAGGAAGTGAAGGAGGAGGAGGAGGAGGATTATGCTAAAAGAGAAAAACAAAAAGGAACCTAATACATAGAAAAAGAGATCCGTTAAAGAGGAGAAGAAAGAGGAAAAAGAAGAGAGGAAATTATCTTCACCTTTCTCATTGCGTCAACATCCTCACCTCAGCTGAAAAAATCGTCAGATGATAGCCAGAATAAAATAAGTAAATAAAGTCATTGTGCTTCTGATATTAACAAGAATATTATGTATAAATAACCACAGCTTAAAGAGGATAAGGAAAAAGAAGACGAAGAGGAAAAAGAGAAGAAGAAAACGATAAAGAAGTGCTGAACGAGAGAGAGGAGGAAGGAAGAAGAGGAAGAGGAGGAGGAGAAGGAGGAGGAGGAAGAAGAAGAAGAAAATGAAAGGAATATGAAGAGGAATAGATTAGTTTAAAGAAGAGAATATAGAAAGATGAAAGACGTAAGATAAGTTGGAAAATAGAGATAGATTAGTACGAGAGAGGACGATGATGTGGTGATTAAAGAAAGATATAAAGAAATCATGACAAATAGACGAATTAAGAGAATTGAAATGGAAGCGCAAACGAGGAGAGAGAGAAAGAGAGACAGAGAGAGAGAGAGAGAGAGAAAGAGAGAGAGAGAAATTAATGAAGAAGAACATGAAAATTATGATAATAAAGAGAAGGAGGAGAAGAAAAGGCATGAGAGGAGATAGAAGAAAATTGTAAAGAAAACAGAGAAAGAGAAGAAAAAGAGAGAAAGAAAATGGAGAGACAAAAGAAAAGATACAGAGTATGGAGGAGGAGGCAAAAGAAGTGGAGGAGGAGGAGGAGGAGGAAGTGGGAAAGGTGGAGGAAGAGGAGGACCAGGAGGTAAGAGGGAGGGGAGAGAAGTGAAAGCAGAGAAGGAAGAGAAGAGGAAAGAAGAAGAGGAGGAGGAGGAGAGAGATGAAAAAAAGAGAAGGGGGAAGAGGAGGAGGAGGAGACAGGTGAAAAAAGAGAAGGGGAAGAGGAGGAGGAGGAGGAGGAGGAGGACCAAAAGGTAAGAGGGAGAGGGAGAGGAATGAAAACAGAGAAGGAAGATGAGGAGGAGAAGAGGACAGAAGAGGAAGAGGAGAAGGTGACAGGTGAAAAAAGAGAAGGGGGAAGAGGAGGATGAGGAGAAGAAGATGAAATAAGAAGAAGAGGAGGAGACAGGTGAAAAAAAGAAAGGGGAAGAGGAGGAGGAGGAGGAGGAGGAGGAGAATTTGCGTTCAGCATTAACCAGTGTTTCTATCCTCAATATCCCACCGCCTTTTTCTGAGTGCAAATTAGTCTCCAGTTATAAACGAATGATGCGTGGCTCTGGTTCGTAGAGGTGCCAGTTAAATTCTCAGAATATTGATCGTATAGAAGTTATGCAGTCAATACTTTATATGAGGAGATGAAGAAAGAGGAGATGCAGAAGAAGGAGCAGCACTGAAAAAAACGAAAAAAGAGAGAAGGTAACAAAAGAGGAGGAGGAAGATCAGGAGGAAGAGGAGGAGGAGGAGGAAGAGGGAGGAAAAAGGCCTCAGGGATAACACAAAAAAAGGGAAGAAAAAGAGGAGGAGAAAAAAGAATAAGAAGACAAGACAAGGGGAAAGAGAGTGAGGGGAGATGGGGAGTGAGAGGTGAATGGGAGGAAGAGGAGGTGAAGGAGGAGAAGGAATATCGAAAAAGAGGAGAGGATAAGAAGGAGGAGGGGAAGGAGCAGACAGAGAAGATGTGTGAGAAAGGGGAGAAGAAAAGAGGGGATAGAAAGGGGAGAAGGAGGAGGAACAAAGAATACGAGAAGATAGAGAAAAGAGGTGTGAAACGAGGAAGAGGAAGAAGAGTATCAGACACAAGAGGAGATGAAGAAAAGATCTGCGAGACGACGGAGGAGGAAGAGGAGGAGGAGGAGGAGGAGGAGGAAGAGGAGGAGGAGGAGGAGGAGAGGGAGGGAGTGGGGAGAGAGGGGGTGGAGCCAGAGGAACTTCCTCAGGTTATCAGATGTCGTCTATGCCTTAATGGAGAATTCGAGAAGGAAAAAGTCTTCCAAAATAAGAAACTCAAAAAGAAAAAAAAAAAAGAGGCAAAACAAAAAATATATTTTTCATCTTTACTGACAACCCCCATCACTCCGCAGCCCCCCTCTTTCGTCTGAATAAAATCAATTGCCGCTCGCAGGAATAAAACGAGACTACAGTGGACTTCACCAAGAAGTGAAGGGAGACCGGGCCCTCATTGAACAAGTCCTATCCTGACCGAGACCCAAAAACGGAGAGGAACGTAACTTCTTACTTGAACTTTATTCCACCAGTGCTTCTATCCTTGTGAGCAATTCCCACCAGGCGTCACAGTATATAAGTAACCTGGAGGGGGGGGGGGCTTACGCCAGGAGACGCTGAACGACCTTACGATGAGATAGAGAAGACACAGACGTACTGGAGCCTCTGGCGGGCGAATGGAATCCCACGCAGCAGAATGAAGAGGATCTCCCGTCTATAGAGGATCGAATTCCCCTTCAAAGGATATTGGAAACGCTATGTCAGATCCTGAAGAAGATCGGATGTCATTCAGTACTCCGTTACAAAAAATAATTTCACTTATACAAGAGATACTAAAGAGAAGAGCGAGGAAAAGAGAAGAGAGGAAAGAGGACGAAAGAGAGAGGAGAGAGAGAAGTAGGAGGATAGGAAGTAACATACGATGGGAAAGAGAGAGACGAGGAGAAAGAGAGGGGGAAAGAGGGGAGAATAGGGGAAGAGAGAAAGAGGACGAAAGAGAGAGGAGTTAGAAAAGGTTAAGGAGAGAGAGAAAAAGAGAAAGAGAGGGGAGGTGGAAGAGCTTGGGATGAACAGGTTGGAAAAAAGAGAAAGAGAGAAGAAAGAGAGCGATAGATTAAGACGAAGACATGAACAAAATGATTAAGGTATGACATTATATTGACGAAAACAATACTTCCTATTATTCTAACCTCATAGCCTCCTCCTAACCTCAATAAAAACTAGAGGCTTATATCAATACAGAGTATTTTTTTTTTTTTTTTTTTTTTTTTTTTTTTTTTTTTTTTTTTTTTTTTTTTTTTTTTTTTTTTTTTTTTTTTTTTCCTCCTCCATCGCCGTCTTCCCATTTTCTATGATGGACGTGATGAAGGTCGACCTTAAACTCTTAAATCGAATTTTACGACGTCACCATTATCTCCCTCACCTGATTGGCCGTCGACACCAGATGCGAGTCTCTGATTGGTCGTAGAGATGCTGAATCGACAAATGATTGGAGCATCTGATTTCTTTCACACAAATCGTCTTGATTTTATTTATTTATCTATAATTCCGTGACTTCGATGACAACGACAGTACTGCAAGTGTGATTGATTTCGAAAACGGGATATTTTAGTTTAATAAAATCGCCTGGCGGCAGCTACATTAAAAAACAAATGGTTTACCAACACCTTTGCAAGATGGCATACGCCAGGAGACGCTGAGTGGCTGCAGCCGGATCTGTCACTTCTACCCTATGTGCTTTGGGGACTGTTAGGCCAGGTAACTATTAACTATCACTGGTGAAAAATCGGGAAGGAGTGCGGGACTCGAACCCGAGACTATGAGGATGCGAGATCATGTTTTCGTTGGCGCCAGGGATAAGATTAATTCCATAAGTTATATTCCGGTGTCCGCTGTATTATCAGGGTGACTTAGGTTAACCCCCTTTAGGCTTACAGTGGTTATTCTTAAAAAAAAAAGTTTTTTCCTTATATAAATCTTATGTAAGTCCTTAGAAGGAAAATATTTATATAAGGAAAGATTTCTTTAAATCTTACGGTAGTATTCTTTGAAAAAATTCTTTCCTTGTATAAATATTTCCCTTCCAAGGATTTACATAAGATTTATATAAAGACAGATTTTTTTTTAAGAATACCACCGTTAAAGGGTCTGTTTAAACCGAATGAAACGTCTGGGATTAGACTTGATTAAATTGGCACAAAACCTCTGAAGATGGATTTAGGTAGATACCGTGTCGAACTCTTGTGCAGGTGGTCATGAGCTCGATTCCCAGGACTCACTGCGGGCTTGATGCTTTGGTTCCCGAGAACCCTGGCTGTGCGGGGAGGAGATCCGACGTCGGCCTTAAAACTCAGCGGCTTTCTGCAACTTACGGGTCTTTGCCTTAACATGGGTTTCTCACTTCCCACTGTGTGTGAGATTTTTTTTTTTTTTTTTTTTTTTTTTAAGGACCTCCAGTAAAGAGAGGGGTTTACGGAAATTAATCAAATCGAGGGTACCACGGAAATGAATGGGTCCATCTTGATACAGTCGTCCAGTGTTGACCTGAATAAAGTCGTTAAGTACTGAATTGGCGATCAGGATGAGATACAATTGGCACCACTGTCGTCATTACAGAATTGACACCAGTCGTCATTGGGAAGAGTTGACAACAGTATCATGGCCATTGATGTTACTGACAACCTGACAACAGTGTTGTTTTTTATACAACTGGCGGGTGTCATTGTCGGTAGATTTTGTCTCTGTGTCATCGTTGGCAGAATTGACACCAATGTCATAACTGGTAGAATTGGCACCATCATAATTGGTTGATTTGGTACTCTCATAGATCTGGCAACAGTGTAGACATAGCTTACCTTCATGCTCAGTACCTGACCAACGCTGATATTCTACACATTGAATCATATATATAAAATGCCATGTTGCCACATACTCGTTTTATCCGTCATTGCTTGCAATGGTTTCCTGCACTTGGGTGTCATCCTGGAAGTAATACTCGGCTAATCCCATTAGCTCGATCAATAAAGCACATAAGGATGATATGCAAGTGATAGAATCAAGCAAAATCGCCCCTGTTAACCTCTTAACGCCCAGAAGTTTCTCCAAGCTGAAAGAAAATCGTGTGGCGCTTGCCAGAATAAAATCATTAAAGAGGAACCCTGGCTAAGTTGGATTAATCTAGACAATTCCTATTTCTAAATACGTGAACCAACGTTTTGAACTAATAGTGTACTTACGAAAAGCTCGGACGGACTTGTGGATCCTATTGTACAAGCGCATAGAATCTTGATTTCTTCAATATGGTTTCATACTCTATATATTTTGTTCTGGTTAAATGTAATCCCAGTCTTCGTCTCAGTCACTAGGCGTCCATGCATACCTTAATATTGCTGTATACACAAACGCATAATTACCCCATGTAAATATTATTATTAATTTATTATCAATTAATTAATTCAGATATTCTTTCTATGCTGCCTCGCATGCCATGAGTCTAAGTTCGAATCCAGTAATTGTTGAAACATTTTAGTTGCCACCACCCTACTTCCGCCACAATGCACTGAGCACATAGGGCAAAAGTGACAGACTTGGTGGCTCCTAAGCTCCTCCTAGCGTATGCTCTTTTTTTAGGTACTGGCAGCTGTTAAGGTTTCAAAGTTAAACGACACCTTTGTCTGTTGCCGCTTTTTGATAACAGATGCCACTATAACAGTAGGAAAAATACTGAGTCTTCGTATGTGAATGTTTTAATACGTCGTTTTTTTTATATAAAAAATACATATTCTTCTACACGAGGAACTACCATATATGAAACATATATCAAAACGTTCACCAACAAACGTTTTATTTGTGTAGTCAAAACAATAGGACGACTCAGGACTCATGAAAGAAACTATACACAAGTTGTTTGTTTATATGTATATATATATATATATATATATATATATATATATAATATGTGTGTGTGTGTGTATGTGCTGGGAATCGGAGAGGTGTACGGGACTCGAACCCACACTAAGCAAATGCGAGACGAACACGCTTCCGAATACGCTACCAGCACACTTAACATTCAAAGGATATCTATGTATTTCTATCTACATTTGCACTAAACACTGTGGATGTAAATACACGAAAGTGCTCTAATTTGTTAGTTTATCTTTCCTTGTGGGTACTCCTCAATATATATATATATATATATATATATATATATATATATATATATATATATATATATATATATAATGTGTATATATGTGTGTATATATATGTATATCTATATATATATGCATATATATATGTATATATATGTATATATATGTATATATATGTATATATATGTATATATATATATGTATATATATATATATATATAATATATATATATACATATATATATATATATATGTTGAGACATTCAGGCAGGTTGACGTAAGTAGAGTAGGAAACACAAGAGTCTTAGTCTGAGCTTATTCCTAATTAGTTTTGCAGTTATCTTTTTTCATTAATCTAAGAAAGCATACCTAAGAAACTAGTCAGGAATAAACTTGGACTATGACTCCTGTGTTTCCTACTTCATTTACGTCAATATTTATATATATATATGTATATATATATATATATATATATATATAGTTATATATATATGAATACATATATATAAATATATATATATATATATATATATATATATATTCATTGTGTGCATTTGAGTGTGCGGTTCTGTTCTCGGAAAGAGCTCTTTGTTTGGCTCTTAAAGAGGTGTCTCAGGCTATGAATTGATTTTTTCTTCTTGATTTCTTTTTTTTTTTCTGAGCGCCATATTCTCAAAATTTTCCAAATTTTCGTTGTTGCTCTTGGTTCCTCTCTCTCTCTCTCTCTCTCTCTCTCTCTCTCTCTCTCTCTCTCTCTCTCTCTCTCTCTCTCTCTCTCTCTCTCTCTCTCTCTCTCTCTCTCTCTCTCTCTCTCTCTCTCTCTCTCTCTCTCTCTCTCTCTCTCTCTCTCTCTCTCTCTCTCTCTCTCTCTCTCTCTCTCTCTCTCTCTCTCTCCTTAACCATCAAGGACGCTGACGTACTTTATGTAATTTGTTCAATATGGAGACCAGCAGTTATAGGAAGCTTAAGGGCGAACCCTGTTGTGAAAGAGCCTGGCTCGACCGTGACCCCTTAATCCCCCTGTTCAATGGGTTAATCCTCTGAGGGAGCAAGGACACGCCCTCCTCCTCCTCCTCCTCCTCCTCCTCCTCCTCCTCCTCCTCCTCCTCCTCCTCCTCCTCCTCCACTTAACTGAATAAAATCGACTGCCGGTGACCAAGGAAAGAGAGAAAAGGAAAAAGTAAATATTTATTCGCAAAATTAAATAATAAAGAAATGAATAGATATATAATAGATTAAAGAATGAATAAACTTTTTCAGCAATGCTATATGACTTGCATTGTTGGTGTTATTGTGGCGGCAGTTTCTGGCCCTTTTAGTCTCTCCCTCCAACTCCTCACCTTTGAAGTCATTGGGCTCCTCCTAGACCAAAACAGGAATACCCAGTGTGTGTGTTTTATATATGTTTATATATATATATATATATATATATATATATAAATATATGTATATATACAAATCATGAAATGGCCGTGGGTCATCTTCAAACTGGGGACCGTTCACGGCCATTTCTTGATGCACACTTTTTATATTCCTTTTCATACACAAGATCCAAGTACTTATCAGCAATATCTTTTCTGGATGGAGGAATATAACTTGGCCTCAGGTTCTGAACCATCTTGAGAAACTGAGGATGCTGAACAAGACGAAATGGTGAATTTGTAGCAAATATAATTCTTGCAACTTCTTTGTCGAGATTTTCCTTTTGAGAGGCTGAAGTTTTTATGACAAATCTGTCCAGAGATGTTGATGACTTTCTTTTAGATGAAAATGATTTAGCAGAAGTGGCGCCTGTGGAGGAGTCTGATAGTGACCTTTTTAATGGTGGAGTCAGGTTTGCAGATAATTCAAGTGAAGCCGATGATGAAGGGATTGAAGCTGTTGATACAGATCCTGAAATGGAAACAGAAAATTTTAGCATATTGCATATTTCATAAATGAATAAATAAATGAATGAATACAATGTGATTTAGGCTACTTTTGAGTACAGTAGTTATTTTTTTAGATAATGATCATATTCACACAAGCCACTAAATTATTTGGAAATAATTAACAGGATATGAAATAGGTGGGCTTGGAATTCAGCCCACACAGGATTCAGTCCACTTTTAAATTCACTAAAAATAATGGGCTAGTTGGGTTAGGTTAGGCTAAATCCCTTTGGACTGAATCTCATGTGGGCTGAATTCCAATGGAACCTATGAAATATATTACACAATGTTGAATGAAATGAATAACAATCATCTAGGCCCCAAAGTTGAGTGGATACAGTATATTATAGTGATATAGTCATTACCCAAATTTAGAAGTAATGAAGTTGAAGTATCATCTCTTTAGGCCTTCATATTTTTATTGCACATGCTCGCCATTGTTCACCAAATTTATATAGTTGCATATGAAAAGGGAGAAATGCACACAATATAAATAAAATTATTTACCTGGGTCATCAATTTCTTCTGTATGCTGTGGCTGACCTTAGCATTTATCTCTGTGAGATTTTAATATTGACACAATGCCCCGTAGCTTCTGGCCGCAGTCTTTGCATTTAGCTCGGTACCCTTTGCCAGAAGTTGTTGGTAGTTTTTCAAAATAATTCCAGACAGGATAATTTTTTCTGCCTGAAGGAACCACTCTGCCAGGTCCAGAAGACATCCTTCCTGGTTGATTCCAAAGCAGCAACTGAGTCAGTGAGAAGCTGCTTACCTAGAACAAGTTTCAACAAGAATCTTGTTGAAACTTGTGGGCTGCACAGTGATATATATTACATGTAGGCTTATACCGTTCCTTGTATACTTGTGGCAAGTCTATATAACACTGCTCCTTATATTGATATGCTAAAAATGCCCTTTAGCAATCAGATCGCATATCAGATAGCAATCCCATAATAAAATTTATGAAAAATCTATTTAAATCAAATAAATCTGATTTAAGTAAAAAAAAAAAACGATTTTTTTATATTTTTAAAAAGGTAAAAAAAATCGCCATCCCTGGTGTCCACTAACCTCATACAAAAATACCTGTTAAGTCCGGCTAAAATTGGCATTTCAAAGTATAACAGTGCCTTAAAAATAGTTTCTTATTTCACTATAAAAGTTTATACTAACTTATACTGCATTGAATAAGCTAATAGTTGATATTTTTGTCCTATATACAATGTTAGGTTTCTAGTTTTGATATATTTGTCCAATATAAAATGTTAAGTTACAAAGAAAGCAATGGCCTCCGCTAGCGGACCCAGGGATCTGGGTGCGCACGTCCTGTGTAATAGTAGTCCTTGATATATATATATATATATATATATATATATATATATATATATATATATATATATATATATATATATATATATATTCATATATATATATAATATACATATATGTGTATATTATATTTTTTTCCGCATCCTTCTTTCTCTTATCTTAACCTATTTATTATTCATTTATCCCTTTGTTATTTTGTTCATGTTTAAGCCCAAACCTCGAATGAGGAGGTCACGGAAACTTTCCCTACAGACAGCCAGGTTCAGCTGTCAGTTACCACCCAATACTAGCTACACATAACCCCCCACAATTTGTAATAATATGTTTTTTTTCTCCTTTCCTCCCAGCCCAACCCTCGAGAATGGAAGTGATGGCGAAGGCCCTGGACGACGACGAAGTCCATGTTCGATGCGAGACGGACGGGGTCTTCCCTGAGCCGCTGGTCAACCTCAGCATCAAGTCCGGCAGCGGAAGGTGAGAGGGACAGATGCGTCGCCGGCGCCAGGTGGAGGGTGGGGGGTGCGGGGTGGGGGGTGGGGGGGGGGTTAGGTTATTGAAAGGTTATGTTCGACAAATGGCGTTTCACTCTTTTGGGATCAAGCCGGTAAAAGATCAATTCAAGACTTTTTTATGTGTGTGTGTCCTTGTCTGTCTGTGTGTGTGTGTGTGTGTGTGTGTGTGTGTGTGTGTGTGTGTGTGTGTGTGTGTGTGTGTGTGTGTGTGTGTGTGTGTGTGTGTGTGTGTGTGTGTGTGTGTGTGTGTGTGTGTGTGTGTGTGTGTGTGTGTGTGTGTGTGTGTGTGTGTGTGTGTGTGTGTGTGTGTGTGTGTGTGTGTGTGTGTGTGTGTGTGTGTCTGTCTGTGTGTCTGTACTGATGCTTTTGTGTATGTGTCTGTGTCTGTGTCTATGCTTTTGTGTATGTGTGTGTGTTTATGTGTGTGTGTGTGTGTGTGTGTGTGTGTGTGTGTGTGTTTCTGTGTGTGTGTGTGTGTGTGTGTGTGTGTGTGTGTGTGTGTGTGTGTGTGTGTGTGTGTGTGTGATTGTGTGTGTGTATTTGTGTGTGTATGTGTTTCTGCGTGTGTGTATGTAATTGTGTGCATGTGTTTGTGTATGTGTGTGTGTGTGTGTGTGTGTGTGTGTGTGTGTGTGTGTGTGTGTGTGTGTGTGTGTGTGTGTGTGTGTGTGTGTGTGTGTGTGTGTGTGTGTGTGTGTGTGTGTGTGTGTTTGTGCGTGTGTGTATGTGTGTCTGTGTGAATGTTTCAGTGTGTGTGCGTGTATACGTGTGTTTGTGTGCGTGCGTGAGTGTACATGTGTATAGTATAGTTACTTCAGCACTTTTCTTGTTTTCTTTCTGTTTGTGATACAACTTTTCTTATCTCTGTGGGCTGAGCTCCCAGGAGAATGCTTGCCAAAGGAATTGGTATTTGCAACGTTTCGTTCTGTCCCTGAAAACATCTTGAGGCAGAATGATTTGATCTCTGAAATGTTCCGGCACATATACTTCTCGCACTCTGCAACGGGTGTTGACAAGAGAGAAGTGCGTGTGTGTGTGTGTGTGTGTGTGTGTGTGTGTGTGTGTGTGTGTGTGTGTGTGTGTGTGTGTGTGTGTGTGTGTGTGTGTGTGTGTGTGTGTGTGTGTGTGTGTGTGTGTGTGTGTGTGTGTGTGTGTGTGTTGGTATATGTGTGTGTATGTTTGCGTATATTTGTGTGTGTGTACATATATATATATATATATATATATATATATATATATACATATGCGTGCATGCATGTATACCTATATACACGTGCTCATGTACGTCTATATTGTCCATGCATGCATGTATATATGTATGCAGCATATTTGCATACTTACATATATTCACACATGTACACGCGCATATACATACATATATACATATGTACACGTATTCATACCTATAAACACACATACATAAATGCGTACATATGTGCATACATATTCATTCATTCATCTATCCATACAACCACGCATACCCCCCATACAAACACACATACGTACATAAAATATTCGCACATGCATACATACACACATACATGCACTTTATGAAGGACATGAATTGAAGTCCATAATAGAGGGGAGCGCAGACGTGGGACGTGAGGGAGACAAGGTGAAAATTTTTCAATTACATGCTCTTTGCGGATGATGATTATGTTCCTGATGGGGAACAGTGAGGAAGAGAGAGAGAGTGGAAAAGAGAGAGATAGAGAGAGAGAGAGAGAGAGAGAGAGGGAGGGAGGGAGGGAGGAAGAGAAAGAGAGCTAGAATAAAAGCATTGAAATTCTTTCTTCATCCCTTCGGTCTTGACCTTATATGTCCTAGAGGCTCCTTAAAGCTGAATAGAATCGCTTGGTGTGTGTGTGTGTGTGTGTGTGTGTGTGTGTGTGTGTGTGTGTGTGTGTGTGTGTGTGTGTGTGTGTGTGGACACACATTATTGCGTAACTGACACCCTACATATATGCGCGCTTAAGGTATCCCCCCTTCTATAAGAGATCGATAGAATCAGACACAAATCCCAAAACTTCCTGTTCCTGACCCCTTTTCCTCCCTCTTACTTCCCCGTCTCCTCCTCCTCCTCCTCCTCCTCCTCCTCCTCCTCCTCCCTCGCCTCCTCCTCCTCCTCCTCCTCCTCCTCCCTCTCCTCCTCCCCCCTTCCCCTCCACCCTAACCGCATACGATGTAGTCATAGGCTTTCATGTAATAGAACTGACTGAGGACAATGCCATACTGTCAGGAGGTTGCCACATGGAACTGCCTAGTTTAGGCCTTATGGTCTTTTGCAGTCTCCTATGTTCTTATGTTCTCATCACAACTAAAACTATAGTCTGAGCAGAAGAAAAGAATGGAGACAGGGAGTCTATATATTTCGACTGCTAACTGCAGTCCTCTTCACTAGTACTACTGATGACTGCATTTAGTAGTCGAAATATATAGACTCCCCGTATGCAGTCTACATTTTTCATTAATGATTATGTTCTTATATGTCCGGGAACTATGTATCTAATTCTTATCCATGTTATCTAAAATAACAATACATTTCAATAATCTGATTTACCAAATTTATATCTAGGAATATATTCTTTTATTCTAAATACTTTGTAGAGTGCATCTGTGTTCATTAGACCGAGATTTCAATGTAGATGTCCAATTGTCTAAACCTTAAGTCTATCTCGTTAAACATTTCTGCAATAGGAGGCAATTTTTTTACATTTCGATAAAATTGAATGGAAAATAGATATGGAATAGATAAGGAGTAGGATAGGGGCGGGGTTCATCTACCTCAATTAACAAGGGGGAAGAGACCTTTTAGTATCTGGATAAGTCAACTGAGGTTAATTTCTTTGGTGTCGCCGCACAGCCTGCCCGCGGAGGAGAGCAAGAGGGAGACGACGTGGGACAACGGCCTCTACATCTCCGTCGTCGAGTTCACCGTCGAGGAGAGGAAGTTGGGCGGCGACGTCGAGTTCGAGTGTTCGGCGAGCATCCCCAACACGAACGTCTCCTTCACCAGGAGCGTCGAGTATAAGCCAAGTGAGTAATGATGTACCCTCGTCCTCGTCCTCTCTCTCTCTCTCTCTCTCTATATATATATATATATATATATATATATATATACATATATACATATATATATATATATATACATATATATATATATATATACATTCTTCTTCTTCTTCTTCTTCTTCTTCTTCTTCTTCTTCTTCTTCTTCTTCTTCTTCTTCTTCTTCTTCTTCTTCTTCTTCTTCTTCTTCTTCTTCTTCTTCTTCTTCTTCTTCTTCTTCTTCTTCTTCTTCTTCTTCTTCTTCTTCTTCTTCTTCTTCTTCTTCTTCTTCTTCTTCTTCTTCTTCTTCTTCTTCTTCTTCTTCTTCTTCTTCTTCTTCTTCTTCTTCTTCTTCTTCTTTCTCTTCCGCAATGGCGGTTTGGATATTTTTCAATACAGTTCTTCCTACTACTTGTACATCATTTATAATTTTAATGTTACGATTTATTGCTTGTTAGCTTCTCCGTTGTCATTTTTCATAATCTATTCTATTATCATTTATTTACCTATATATATTTGTTGAATTGTATGTACTTATTTGTTTATTTTATGCACTCATTATTTTTTTCATTCAATTACATATCTTTATTTTTCATTTCATGGTATTGATTAATTATTCATTTATGCTACATTATTTTTTGTTTTTTTATTTATATATTTATCTGATACTGTTATTATCAATTTTGCTATCATCACCATCTTTATATATATATATATATATATATATATATATATATATACATATATATATAATGTATACACAGTGGCGTAGCTAAGGTGGGGCGGTAGGGGCAGTCCGCCCCGGGCGGCACTTTTTGAGGGGCGGCATTTTTGGTCCTTGTATGATTGATATAAAATTACGTTAATCAGTCTCTCATAGA
>NC_134812.1:29426877-29429377 GCF_046742065.1 Oratosquilla oratoria
TTTTGTTGATAAAGCAGTTCTTGGCTATTTCAAAGCTTTAAATAAGATAACGAATTGTTATAAAGCAATACAGAACGTTACGAACAGACTCTTGAACAATTTCGAAACATCTGAACAATGTTTCAAAATATGTTTTGAGCTGGACTGAAATTTGTTTTGAAACGTGTTTTGAAACGTGCCTCGAGCCTCGCTTCGAAACCTTGTGACTGGAATACGTTTCAAGAAGAGCTTTTATTTCGAAATACGTTTCGAAAACGTTCCGAACACTCGATCAGCTCGAAACGGGGTTTTCAAACACGTTTCAAAACTTGGTTTGAAACATTTATCGAAACGCATTTTCGAGTCTCGATTCAAATCAAGTTTCGAAACTGTTTCAAAACAGCGCTTCGAAACGGTGTTTCGAAGCTCCTTTTGTGGGTTATGGATGCGGTTCGAAACTTGTTAACGACCCATTAATGTGTGCGGGAACTAAACACGCTGTCTGCCGAGCCAGTGGAGGACAGATGGAGGGAAGAAACGGAGACAAGTGGGGTGGAGGGAGAGAGTGGAGAGGTGGAGGGAAGGAGGGGAGTGGAAGAAAGAAAGTTTGGGAGTGGAGGCACGGACGGGGTGGAGGGAGTGGAGGCAGCGACGGGGTGGAGGAAGTGGAGGCAGTGACGGGGTGGAGGGAGTGGAGGTAGGGTAGAGGAGTGGAAGGAGGGAGGGCAGTGGAGAGGAGGGGAGGGAGTGGGGAGAGGTAGAGGAGGGAATTGGAGGGAGGGAGGAGACTGAATGAATGGAGGGAATAGAGGGAGTGGAGGAAGGGAAGTGGAGGAAAGTAGGGAGGAGAGTAGATGGATGGAGGAGGTAGAGTGGAGGAAGGTAAAGTGAGGGAGGGAGGGGTGAGAGTGGAGGGAGGGAAGAATAGAGTGAGTGGAGGAAGGGGAGGGGGATAGAGGGAGAAAGGGAGAGCGAGAGAAAGAATATTAAAAGAGGAAAGGAAAAATTAAGAAGTAGAAGATGATGTTGAAGGTTATGAGAAGTACAAGGATGATGATGTGGAGGAAGAAAAAGAGAATGTAAATGAGGATAAGGAGGAGGAGGAGGAGGAGGAGGAGGCGGAGACATGTGAGGATTGAGAACTAGGAGAGAAGGACAACAAAGAAGAGAAAAGAAAAGAAGTAAAAATCGGAGAAAAGAAGACAAAAAACGTAAAGAAAAACAGATGAAGGTGAAAAAAGGAAAGGAAAGAAGACGAAGAGAAAAGAGACGAAATATAAAAAAAGAAGAGAAGGGAAAAGGAAATATAACAGAAGTTTTTTCAGTAGGAGGGATCAGTTGGAGCGGCAGAGGAGGCGCGAGGGGAAGATGGTAATTCCTCCAAGGGGGAACCTCCAAAAAAGACAGCAGCTGGTGAGGGGAGAGACTCAAGCTCAATAAATAAATAGATAAATAAATATATAAATAAATACGAGTATACATATATATATATATATATATATATATATATACATATATATATTATATATACATATATATTAATATATATATATGTACATATACATATATATACATATATATATGTATATATAATATATATATATACATATATATATATATATATTAGAAGCTCTGCCAAGGGATTCAAACCCTGGCCTTTGCGTGCATAATCACGAAGCCAAGACGCTAGCAACCGAGCTACATACGATGGTACAAAAGTACTGTACAAGTCCCCGACCACACTCCACGTAGCTACAGAAGACGTACTCTCATTTTCATTCAGTCCCCATATTAGGCGAGCCCTCCGACAAGTTGTGTATGTTTAAGACAGACTGAACATTTTTAGAAGCTCTGCCAAGGGATTTGAACCCTGACCTGTGCGTGCATAATCACGAAGCCAAGACGCTAGCAACCGAGCTACGTGCGATGGTAGAAAAGGACTGTACAAATCCCCGACCACATTCCACGTAGCTATAGAAGACGTAGTCTCATTTTCACCCAATCCCCATATTAGGCGAGCCCTCCGACAAGTTGTGTATTTTTAAGACAGATTGAACATTTTAGAAGCTCTGCCAAGGGATTCGAACCCTACGTGGAATGTGGTCGGGGACTTGCACAGTCCTTTTTTACCATCACAAGTAGCTCGGTTGCTAGCGTCTTGGCTTCGTGATTATACACGCACAGGTCAGGGTTCGAATCCCTTTGCAGAGCTTCTAAAGTGTTCAATCTGTCTTAAACATATATATATATATATGTATATATATGTATATAAATATATGTATATATATGTATATACGTGTATACATATATATTTATATATATTTATATAAATATATTTATATATATTTATATAAATATATTTATATATATATATATATATATATATATGTGTGTGTGTGTGTGTGTGTGTGTGTGTGTGTGTGTGTGTGTGTGTGTGTGTGTGTGTGTGTGTGTGTGTGTGATGTATTTATGTACGTATGTATGTATGTATATATATATATATATATATATATATATATAT
>NC_134812.1:29441877-29474377 GCF_046742065.1 Oratosquilla oratoria
ATTAAGGAATGCCACGGACCTTGACAAAATATATATATATATAATAACGTCACATGTTCTTAGCCACAAGAAAATCAATAAGGAATGCCACTGACCTTGACAAAAAAAATCCCATATAATAAGGTCACCTGTTCTTAGCCACAAGAAAATCATTAAGGAATCCCACGGACCTTGACAAAAAAAAATCGATATAATAAGGTCACCTATTCTTAGCCATAAGAAAATCATTAAGGAATGCCACGGACCTTGATAAAAAAAAATCAGATAGGTTTGTTTACAGATTTGGAAACTTGGAGTGAGATTTTTTTTAACTATTTGTGGATTTGGATCCCTTAGGATTCCGTTTGTTTGTAAGTTTAGATGGAATGTTTTTTAGGAGATTTGTGTTTTGATTGTGTTTTTTTATTTTTGCTTTGCAGGGATGAAGCCTTCTGAAGGATTTGGTGAGTAATTTCGTTTTTAATCGAATGTTCTTTCGCCTTAGACTGAGTAAGTTTGTTTATTTTCTATTCTATATCTTAGAGATAGTTTTTGCAGTTTCTCGATAAACAGAATATTAAGAGTAAATGACTGCAAGTAATGAAGTGTTTTTACACATTTACTAGTATGTTCTTTTTAAGTTACGAGAGATTTATTAGAGAACAAGAATGAATTATGTTAGCCGTTGGACGGTTGGAGTTGGAAATAAATTGGCTAAATCCGTTACGGTGAGGAGAAAATATGAGAATTTTTGAAACGCAATTAAGTTATATTTGAGAATTACAAGCTATTTATTTGGCAACTATAGTCAAGGATTTTTTTGTCGTGTATAATAAATGGAGTAATTTTGTTGGTGTTTATTGCTCTCGCTAAAGTCACTTGATACACTGCCATCTTGATTGTCAAGGGTGTCATCGTCGTCGTCATCGTCATCATTATCATCGTCGTCGTCGTCGTCATCATCATCATCATCATCATCATCATCATCATCATCATCATCATCGTCGTCGTCGTCACTATCGTCATCATCGTCGTCTTCGTCATCATTATCATCTTCATCATTGTGATCTTCATCATCGTCGTTTTCATCATTCTCTTCATCATTATCATCATCACCATCATCATTGTCATCATCATCATCAATCATCATCATCATCATCATCATCATCATCATCATCATCATCATCATCATCATCATCATCATCATCATCATCATCATCATCATCATCATCATCGTTGTTGTCATCGTCATCATTGTCATGATCATCATCACCACCACCACCTCATCTATCTTTACTGCCACCACCTCCTCCACCACCTCTACCACCACCAGCTCCGTCACAACAGCTTCCACCATCATCATCATAACTGTCAATATCGTCGTCGCTGTTATCATCGCTGTTTTGTGTTTTATCGTTATCATCACCACATCACTCAGCAATTCCGATAGCTTCTCGCCGCGCACAGGCTCACCACAAAGTCTCATCATTCACAAAGGCATCACAAACATCACTGACATCACTAACGTCTGCATTGTGTTCATCGTCATTCACATAATCATATTTCACTCATCATTACACATCATTATTGATAACCACAATATACAGACACCACAACGAAAGGAGAGAGAGAGAGAGAGAGAGAGAGAGAGAGAGAGAGAGAGAGAGAGAGAGAGAGAGAGAGAGAGAGAGAGAGAGAGAGAGAGAGAGAGAGAGAGAGAGAGAGAGAGAGAGAGAGGCTCCGTAGTCAAGACTTTTTACTTCTTTTTTTCATCTTCTTTTCCGTACTTTCTTCTTACGTACATTTTTGCCAGACCACCTTGTATAAACATCTACCAAACAAAGTTTTATTATACAAAGTACGATAGCATAAAACATATTTATTATCATTATATATTATTATTATTATTATTATTATTATTATTATTATATATTATTATTATTATATTATTATATATTATTATTATTATATATTATTATTATATTATATATCATTATATATTATTATCATCATATATTATTATCATCATTATATATTATTATCATCATTATATATTATTATCATCATTATATATTATTATTATTATTATATATTATTATTATTATCATATATTATTACTATTATCATATATTATTACTATTATCATATATTATTACTATTATCATATATTATTACTATTATTATATATTATTACTATTATTATATATTATTACTATTATTATCTATTATTACTATTATTATTTATTATTACTATTATTATATATTATTATTATTATTATTATTATTATAATTTATTATTATTATTATTATTATATATTATTATTATTATATTACTATATCTTATTATTATTATATATTATTATTATATATTATTATTATATATTATTATTATTATATATTATTATTGTATATTATCATTATTATTGTATATTATTATTATTATATATTATTATTATTATTATTATATATATTATTATTATTATTATTATTATTATATATTATTATTATTAATTATTATATATTATTATTATTATTAATTATTATATATTATTATTATTATTATTATATTATTATTATTATTATTATATATATTATTATTATTATTATTATATTATTATTATTATTATTATATATATTATTATTATTATTATTATTATATATTATATTATTATTATTATTATATATTATTATTATTATTATTATTATTATATATTATTATTATTATTATTATATATTAATATTATTATATATTAATTATTATTATATTATTATTATTATATATTATTATTATATATTATTATTATATTATTATATATTATTATATATTATTATATATTATTATTATTATTATTATTTATTATTATGAATTATTATTATTATATATTATTATAATTATATACTATCAGTTATTATTATCATAATTATATTATTATTACTATTATTATAATTATATATTATTATTATTATTATTATAATTATATATTATTATTATTATTATTATTATAATTATATATTATTATTATTATTATAATTATATATTATTATTATATATATTATATTATTATTATCATATATATTATTATATATTATTATATATATTATTATTATTATATATTATTATTATTATTATTATTATTATTATAATTATATATCATTATTATTATAATTATATATTATAATTATATATTATTACTATTATTATTATAATTGTATATTATTATTATTATAATTGTATATTATTATTATTATTATAATTGTATATTATTATTATTATTATAATTGTATATTATTATTATTATTATAATTGTATATTATTATTATTATTATAATTGTATATTATTATTATTATTATAATTATAATTATATATTATTATTATTATTATAATTATATATTATTATTATTATAATTATAATTATATATTATTATTATAATTATAATTATATATTATTATTATATTATAATTATATATTATTATTATTATAATTATAATTATATATTGTTATAATCATAATTATAATTATATATTATAATTATAATTATGATTATGTTATTATTATTATAATTATAATTATATATTATTATTATAATTATATATTATTATAATTATAATTATATATTATTATAATTATAATTATATATTATTATTATTATAATTATATATTATTATTATTATAATTATATATTATTATTATTATAATTATATATTATTATTATTATAATTATATATTATTATTATTATAATTATATATTATTATTATTATGATTATATATTATTATTATTATGATTATATATTATTATTATTATGATTATATATTATTATTATTATGATTATATATTATTATTATTATGATTATATTATTATTATTATGATTATATATTATTATTATTATTTATATTACTATTATTATTTATATTACTATTATTATTATTATTTATATTATTATTATTATCATTTACATTATTATTATTTATATTTATATTATTATTTATTATTATAATTATCATTATAATTATTATTATAATTATTATTATATATTAATTATTATTATTATATATTGCTATTATTATATATTATTATCATTATTATATATATATTATTATATATTATATTATTATATATTTATGTTATTATTATTATTATTATTATTATTATTATTATATCATTATTATTATAATCATATTATTATTATTATTATAATTATCATATTATTATTATTATCATATTATTATTATTATTATATATTATCATGATTATTATTATTATATATTATTATCATTATTATTATTATATATTATCATCATATTATCATTATTATTATATATTATCATATTATATCATATTATTATTATTATTATATAATCATATTATTATTATCATTATTATATATTATCATAATATTAATTATTATTATCATCATATTATTATTAGTATATATTATCATATAATTTTTATTATATTATCATATTATTATTATTATATATTATTATATTTATATTATATATTATTATATATTATTATTATCATTCTATATTTTAATATTATTATTATTAGCATTATCGTTATCATATTATTATTATTATCATTAGTAGTAGTAGTAGTATCATTATTAGTAGTAGTATTGTTATAATTATTATAATTATAATTAATTAGTTATTATTATCATTACTATTATTACATACATATACCATTACTATCATTAATCATTGTTGTTATTATTGTAATTGTTAGTAGTAGTAGTAGATCATTAGTAGTAGTAGCAATATCATTATTATTATTGTTATCATTATCATCATCATCATTATTACTATCATCACTATTATCATTATCATTATTACATTTTTTAGCGTTTCTCATGGGCCTGATAAATTTTGAGGACTAAGCACCCTCCCCCTAAAAATAGACAAATTAATAAATTAATTTAATAAAAATGGACTGATGGGTACATGAGATTGCGATTTCAACTCCGTTTTCTAAATGCTTCGGTTTAGAGAATCCGTTATTGAATGGAATGAACAAAATGTCTTGAAACAGATTGTTACTAATCGGACCATATATTTTTTTTGTATATTATTGACTTAAGTTATGTACTGTAGGGTTGAACGCAATTATATATACATGTGTATATATATGTGTGTGTGTGTACATTATGTATGCATATATTCGTTATTTAGTGTTTCTTAATCTTTCGTTCAACCTCAGTATGACCAATTCTCCAATTTCAACCCTTCAACCTCACCAGGCAATACTTTAAAGCCACCTCCCCTAGCACCTGCAACCTTCACCCCAAACCACAAAATGTCACAACCCACAACCTCATTTCCTACAACCTCCCCACCACATGGGCAACACCTTTCTATCCACAACCTCACTTTGCTCACCATATCACCTACAACCTTATTACAATTACCAGCGTCCCATAACTCAACCTGCCACCCTACAACCCTACACCCATTTCATAACCAGACAATGAGGTTGTAGTCTACAACCTCAGGTGGCTATGGTTACTTACAACTTCTTCGCTGTTCACAACCTTACTAAACGCTATTCGTTTACATCTTCATCTACAACCGCACCAGATATTCACAACAGCTAGATCCCGTATAGTACAACCCCATCATACGAATTCTATTTACAACTGGATGAGACAAGAGGCATCTATAACCATTGCCACAGGGTTCACCTTTGCCCCTTGTGTTTGGTCAGCCAGGTCACCGGAACAGAGAATTACAGCCTCAAGAGGCATGTACATGATGCGAACATCTCCATTTTCATTTTTCACAGTGTTTCGTACGTCTAAGGTTTTGACACTTTGGTTATTAACTACTGTCTTCAAGAGAACCTATTTCTTAAGTTCGATTATTTTTTCCTTTCAGTTCGAGCGGACAATGCGGACAGTTCGAGCCCTGTGGCCCATCCCAGCGTTCTCCTAATCTCCCTCTTGATCGCCTGCCTCCTATCTCCCTCTTCTGCCCTCCCGCGGAGGGTAGAAGGAGGTTTCTGAGGCAGCGGGAGGCACGAAAGGAGGCAGAAGAAGAGTTAAGAGAGGGAAGCTGGAGAGGCGGATGCTGAAGGAGGCCGAAAGAGAAGAATTATGAAGATGATTTGCCCCATTTCTTTTATAAATGAAGAAGAACAGAAAGCCTACCTTTTGGGGTGGAAGTGAATGCATGGGAACAGCCAAAATGTCGCGTGCCGTTGTCGTCAAGGGAGAGAGAGAGAATACGAAGAAAATGTAAAATAAATATTCTAAGGAAATTAGAACAGAGTAATAGCGCGTTAGAACGGCTATATTCTTGTGTGTTCAAGGAAGAATGAGAAGACATAAAAGAGAAGATAGTTGATCAAGTTGATGATAAGAAATAAAGGGAATGAATGGAATCCTGCGAGTGGTAGAATTGGTAACGTGGGAACAGCCGCTGCGTGTGTGTCGTTGGGAGGAAGTAAGAGAGAAATAATAGATCAATAAAAAGTGTGAATTAGATATTTAAGAAAAAAAACGAGACGTAATTGAAAGATATGTTAGGTTAAAGCAAGTGCGAGGGACGAGTCTATGATAATGTGACGTCAAAGAAGAATCCATCTTCAGTAGTAATTGTCATTGTTATGAACTATACTCACCAGTGCTTCTATATTTGCGAACGTGTTATGTGACTTTGGAGAGATCTTCTCCATCGAGAGTAGTGAAAAAAATATAAAAGTGAACCAAAAAATAAATAAATAAAAACAAACACTTCACACCGTGAAGTCACCTGTAAGCAAACTTTTGGATAAAATCAAAATTGGGAAAAAAAAGAATAACAGAGAACCAATGAAGTTCAAACAGTGCATTCGAAAGATCAATGAAAAACAGTTATGTAAATATATCTTTACTCCCGAGAGAGAGGGGGGAAAGAGAAAGAGAAAGAAAAAAGAGAGGGACAATACACGGGTGAGAGAAATCCGTGTAAAAAAAGAAGAGGAGCAGGAGGAGGAAGAGGAGGAAGAAGAGGAGGAAGAAGAGGAGGAGGAAGAAGAGGAGGAGTTTCGATGGCCAGGCACCACGAGATGATGACGGGACAGTTCCGACTCGACGATAACTAAAGAGGTGAGTAGAAAATAGCCTCGCAGGGGGTCCTGTCTTTCGTACCGTAATCCTACGTGAGGCTAGCCATTTATAACAAAAAAAAAAATGCTCATTATTATTTTCTAAGGTAAATTATTTCTTTATAACTATCCGAACTAAGGATAAGATTTTTTTTTCGTCCGGTTACGAATACAGTATATTTATTTGATATTACTGAAAAACGTAAGACTTATCTAGGAGCAGAATGAAAATTCTGAAAGAGGTTTGTCTTTCATCTCTTTAGAGCCCCCAAGGACCCTGCTTCTCCAAAGTTTTCACAAACTTAAAATAAACTGCGAAGAGCTTACGGCAGGAGGCGCTTAGCTATGTATGTCACTATATCGAACGGGTTAGGCTCTTAGTAACTCCAAAAAATATTTTTCAAATTTCCTTATATGCTAGGTCATATGGTATTTTTGAGTCACTATAAGATTAATTGATAGCTTAGATATGTGTACGTATTATTTGTGCATTAATGTATATTTTTCTCTGCTTCAGGTTGCATGTGAAATTCTATGAAGACGGTCCGTAGACTTTCTCTTCGTCTCACCCAGCTAGAAGACCCGGTCTTTGGTCTTGGGTCTTGAGATGCGTTTCGAACTGAGATCGTGAGCTTTCCACAACTGCAAGTCGATGATGTTGTCCCATTTCAAGATCTCAAAAGAAAACATGAAGACAAAAGGATTACTATCTTCGAAATATTGGACTCAAAAATTAGAATACATATATCAAGATAAGATAATTCCCAAAATGAATATGGAGATTTTATCATGAGGTTTGCCAAAGCCATACAATGCAGCTAGTTGGTGGTCAACCGTTTTAAACGTATTAACCGTCTCGACAAGTCAACGTTTTTTAAACGTTTTGCATCCGTTTTCTCAAGTTACCAGTGATTAACTATGTTAACGGTTTTGACCGTTTAACAAATCAAGTGTTCAGCCATCTTAACAGTTATAACTTTCTCCCACCCTGAAACCGCGTTTAACCCGGTTAACGGATTTTAACGGTTTTAACCGTTTAAACGTTTTTTTGTTTTTATCAACCGAAACGTCCTCTTGAAGTCGGTCTTACGGCTCAGTGAACACCTTCATTTCAGGAGAGACAGCCAAAGATGTTTCTTCTTCTTCCTTTTTTTTTTTTTTTTTTTTTTTCCCTCTGCCGCGTAAGAAACCTTCCGAAGTAGTCCCAAGGTAAGGCAGGAGACCTGTGTTGCTTCTCCAAACACCAATTATCAGGACTCCGAGACAAGATGGTTTCTGTCGAATATCATTACCTTTCTGTCCTGCCTTCGAATTCAATTTAATTTTTTCTTTCTATAACAATTAGTCACATTCTGGTCTACTGTCAAACTCAAATGGAAAATAACTCTTTCTTTTTATAAGAAATAGTCTCATTCTTGTCTGTTTCTAGAATCAAATGAAAAAAATAAATTATGATTAATTCGTTTGGAATAGTCACAGTCTGTCCTGCTTTCGAATTCAAATGAAAAATGTAACTTTTTAATATTTTCAAGCAATAGAGGACCACAACACACGCGTATAGTCGATGAAAATACATTGCCAGTTGTACTTACACACATCGTATTCAAAGATAAAATTAATCTCTGTCTAGGTTTTATTTTGCAGTCTCATACACTTTCGCTCTACAAAGTCGAAATACTTTCGGTAACGTAATTACCCAAGCTTCTGTTACCCATGAAGGCACAGTACTTCCAGAGATAAAATAAAATACTTTTTTGGTAGCCAGGATAGAATATATAAAGTACCTAAAACCCTGAATGAATGAAACAGGAACTATTTTTTTCTTCTTTCATTCCTTCTTTTTTTTCAAAATAAAGACAGGTCCTCGAGTTTTACAGGTCCAGTACCAAAATATGACAAACTGAAATAGACACATCTAAGTTATAACTGCACCATTCTAGCCAAGTTGTTTGTGTCTAGAAACACCAAATAGTAACTAGTAAGTTTGACCAGTAAGCGTGATGCTACCCCCACACTAGTAATGATGAATAGAAGAATAACTATAATAGTTAACTAGTAAATTAGTTTTGTTGGTGCTAACTCTATAGTCACTATGTGTATAAAGTCGTTATAGGATTTCAATGTTGACTGTTACATAATGAGTGAATAGAATTATTCAAAAAATATACACGAAAAACCGTTAAAACCGTTAAATCGGTTAAATAACGGTTCATGACCTCCCCCGCATCCCTTAAGCATTGTGGTTCACCTTTGAGATTTTGTTCTGTCCAGCGTCAGGTGATTTTT
Source organism: Oratosquilla oratoria (assembly GCF_046742065.1). NCBI lineage: Eukaryota > Metazoa > Arthropoda > Malacostraca > Stomatopoda > Squillidae > Oratosquilla > Oratosquilla oratoria. The sequence continues at coordinate 29,451,229 of NC_134812.1, forward strand.
TTTTTATCCCCACTGAGGGACCACAGGTGGAAAAGGGCTTTGACCGATCCTTACCCCCTTCCTTCCGTGGTCCCTTCTCCCCAAGCCCACCGTTCCCCAAATTGAAAATCATCAGGAGTTTTTGGAATAAAATAATTGAAGTTTAGTACAGAGCCGAAGGGATTCAAGAGAAAAAGAATCTTAAGCTGAGCTCTGAAAATTAGGAAAAAAAAAAAAAAAGAACCATTGAGTAGACTTAACAAAGCTGCACAGAAACTAGAACTTAGCAAGAAAGAAAAAACAGGAAAATATATATAGGCATCAGGGGCCATGTGACGTCATCGTTGGTTGTAACTTACGTCACGTGACGTCACGAGGGCGTTGTAAGTTACGCTTGCTATAGAGGTGTTGCAAATCCCACAGGTTGGATCGCAACCCAGTCACTGCCAAGGTCATAATACGAGTTTTATTCTGGCTATCGCCAGGCGATTTTATTCAGCTGAGGGGAAACCGATGTCAGAGCATTCAAATCCTTAAACTATGGATCGGAATTTTTTATCGTACAACTTGATAAGTTACAACGTATATATATATATATATATATATATATATATATATATATATATATATATATATATATATATATATATATATATATATATATATATATATATATATATGCACAAGCTATGACACTATATGAAGATAGATATTCAGCACCAAAATACTAATTAATAATGTTTAGTCCACTCACATCATTAACTGTACTCGGTATTTTCAAAAAAGTTCATCCAGAATTGGACGTTTCCGCATTACTTGAACTAAAAGCTTTGAACACGGTGACCGTTTGGGCGACTATGTCGGAACCTCTTAGAAGCAATGACGCAATTTACATGTTTTTATTCTGGTTGACGTCGTGATTTTCTTCAGGAGAGGAAGGGGAATAGAATCGAGATCCCGTTCTGTTACGTATCTGAAAAGAATCATTCGACGTTAATTTAGAATAAAAATGATGTAGTGCGTCATTCTGCGTTTGTACATCACCGATGCCATTTTGTGGGAATTTTTCACAAATTTGTGTGAGAAATTTGCTCACATGGGATGTTTTGTGAGCAATGACCTTATTTTTGTGAGCAATGACCTTATTTTTGTGAGCAATGACCATATTTGTGTATATGATAATTCCTTCTTTTTGTGTGGAAAAAATGTGGAAATCCAGATTTCCTTGTGGGAATTTTGTGGAAAAAATCTCGCTCATTTGTGGGAATTGGCATAAATCGTGTATGTAGGAGTTAATCTTACACAAGAGTTTCCTTCAGCTGAATAAAATCGCTTGGCGGCAACGAGAACAGTGTGCTTGTCGAGAATATCAGGTTTCCCTGTGAATAAAACTGTGTGGCGAAAAAATATATGTACAAGTTGTGATTTTTTTTTTTTTTTTTTTTTTTTTTTTTTTTTTTTTGGTAATGATGCGTCAGGTTTGAAAGATCAATTACGAGTTTAGTGACAAGTTAGTGAGATTTGTTTTTATTCGTGTCTCTCTTGAACATATTAAATCATTAGGTGTGTTTGGAAGAGATGAAGATGAGAATAGATTAAAAATTGATAAAAGATCAAACTGTATACAAAAGAAATATATCCAATGTTTATTTATACGATTCAAACATTAATTACTATCTCATTTATAAAGTCCAGCAGTTCTATTTTCATATTGGTCTCATCAATTATTGATGAACAATATTCAAAATTGTTTTCAGAAATATTTTCGATAAGTCTTTGTTGCTTATGAGCCAGATAAAACATATTTTAGGAAATGAATTAATTTATAGAATTAAATACAGTACTTACTAGGTGAGTCTTCTCGCTTTACACCTCACCACACTGTAATCCCGAGTAAAGCTGAAGGCTCTCTCTCCATGCCCCGCCCACTTTCCATCCACATGCATCGTGATTGGTGGAATCAGGGGGCGGGGAGAGCTGTGATTGGTCCTCGTTCCTCTCCACCCTTACCGTCCGCCAATCACGTGCACTGAGGGAGGTGCCTGTTTGTCAACTTGATTCGAATTAAGTTTAACCCCAAATAGAGAAAATATTTAGTTTAGTTAACCTTTTCAAATATGGACGTATGTTCCTCTTAAAGTGATTTGTTATCATACTCGAGGTTTAGGAAACTGGATAGAAATAGTGGGAAATTGACGATGGTAAATGGAAGTAGAACGATGGATGGATTGAATGTACGAGTATTTCAAGAAAGGTAGAATAGATCTCTCTCTTGCGACTTTAGGCACATGTACGTCAAATGTCACGTGATTATACACATTAATGTATGACCACGTGCGTGTATATATATGTAATATATATATATATATATATATATATATATATATATATATATATATATATGTATACATAACCATATATCTACGCATGCACGAGTGTATGCGTGAGTATGCGCGTGTGTGCATATACGACATATATGTGTGGATGTTGATGTGTGTATACATATATACGTTACGTGTATCAGTTATGTGTACTGTTAAATTTACATGTAATTGTATATCTCTACGTGCATAAGTATGTATACACACATATATATATATAAACATATATATATATATATAAACACATATATTGTGTATGCATAAATGTTTGTATACAAGTACGCATGTATGTACAAGTGCACTGATATACTATAACTATCTGTCCCTTCCAATAACGATGATCAAAAAAATAAAAATAATAAGACGTTTTAAGTTTTGAGTGTGTTGATGTATACTACAGTGAACTGTAATAATATAAAGATGTTTCTAGTGCCTTTGATATGAAATAATAACTATAGAAACGTGTATAGCTGTGTCCACAGCTTGCCAGGTTATGATGATAGAAGACAATCTAGAGTGTAGTCAAACGTGCATTTAGTGTTTACAGACGTTCAAGTTTGGATGAAAATTAAAGAAAAAAACAAGGACGAAGCCTTATGAGATTCTGTTAATTAAGAAATGCACATTAAAAGCAAAGATTATGAACAAAATACTATCGATTAATGAGAAGAGTGTTGTTTTGTTTTCTGTTGAAAGTTAGCAAAAAGTGAAATGGAAAAAGGACGTAATTTCTTCAGAAATATCTCCCCAATTGAACCGATTTAATATTTGGCGTCATTGACGATGGCGTAAGTGTGACGTCAGTGGATATGATAACGTCACAGACGATGACAAAATTGTGACGTCACTGACTATGGTGACGATGTTATGACGTCAGAGGCAGTTCTGAAGAACATAAACAAGAGCTATTGAAGATGATGACTTGTGTATGTGTCTTCATTATAAAGCCCTAATCTAGTCGTATTATGTATATACACATAGAGCTGGTGGAAACCTGCTAGTTATGTACACCAATTTAAAGAAGAAGTCACACATGCTACTAAGAAAATACGCACACACACACACACACACACACACACACACACACACACACACACACACAAACACGCGCGAACTAAAACAAAAAAAAATCACGCTTTTTCATATAGTTAAATGAATTGATATACGTATACACGCACACACACAAAAGTACACATGTACACGTTCTTACGCCACGTGTGTGCATGAGCTTAAGTGTTCTGAATGTAAAGAGCCAAATGAACAACACATACTCTATATTGTTTATATAAGTAAATAAAGATTTATTATACATCTTAGGTCGCTATTTTATTACCCTGGATTTAATTGATGTGCCTAGCTACATCTTTCGTACCTTAATCGCAAGAGAAAATACTTTTAATTTATCATCATTAATGAAGCGGCCTTGCTGTGGATGTGCTGTGTCTTGCGACACTGCTTCTGACCCAGGGCAGTGGACAAGGTGCAGGGATGACCCGTCATCCAGGAGGTGCTAAGATAAGAGGGAGGGTGGAGGGGTGTGGAGTGTATTCAGGGATGGAATGGGTGGGAATGATTTTATGCCTTTTTCTTTTTGGCTACCTCCCTTGTAAGGGGGAAAAAGCCTTGGTATATGTATGTATGTATCAATTGGGGGCACAAGTTTGGGAGCGCGTTACACCACTCACACGCCCCCGCCAGTCCCAACGCTTTCTCCGGGGCAAGCTCCCATGTACCCACCCACACTTCGCACTCCAAAGAACTCTCGACAGGTTTGATCAAATTGCCCCAACCATGAGTTCTGTGGTCGTCCCCTTCTTCGCCTCCTCCATCGAGGGATGTCTCTTGTGGAGAAAACGCTGAATAGGATCAGCATCAGGGCCTAGACTGAGTCTCACGGTAGAGTCTCAGGTTTGATACGAGGTCATTCCAGCAATATTCCACGATTCTCTGAAAGAACTTGGTACAGTTGGTTCATGAAAGTCTGACTTCAAGAGAATAAGGAAGATAATTTATATTGTATAGGAAGGCCATAAATTAGTAGGGAAAGGTTAATGTCATAAGAAATTATTCTTCCATTTTCACCTCCTCCTCCTCTTTCCCCTTCTCCTTCTTCATTTTATTCTCCTCCTCCTCCTCTATCCCCTACTCCTTCCTATCTTCCTCCTCCATTTCTTACTACTTCCTTTCTACCTCTTTCTCCATTTTCTTCTCCATTTTCCTCCTCCCTCCCACGGCTTCTTTGCCTCCATGTCCTGCTCCCTTACGAACCAGAGTCACGCAGCATTACTTTATGATTGAAGACTAACTTCCACTCAAAAATGAATGCTGATTATTTTTAACTTCCTCCATTCTGCTCTCCTCCTTCAGCTCCTCCTTGACCACCCAGATGGCTCGACCTCTTCGGTCCGATATTGTCCACAACGACAGAAGCACTGGACGTTTCCGACAAAATTCTTCTCTTCCATTTCCTTCTCTTTCACCTCCTCCTCCTCCTCTTCTTCCTCCTCCTCCTCTTCTTCCTCCTCCTCCTCTTCTTCCTCCTCCTCCTCTTCTTCCTCCTCCTCTTCTTCCTCCTCCTCCTCTTCTTCCTCCTCCTCCTCTTCTTCCTCCTCCTCCTCTTCTTCCTCCTCCTCCTCTTCTTCCTCCTCCTCCTCTTCTTCCTCCTCCTCTTCTTCCTCCTCCTCCTCTTCTTCCTCCTCCTCCTCTTCTTCCTCCTCCTCCTCTTCTTCCTCCTCCTCCTCTTCTTCCTCCTCCTCCTCTTCTTCCTCCTCCTCCTCTTCTTCCTCCTCCTCCTCTTCCTCCTCCTCCTCTTCTTCCTCCTCCTCTTCTTCCTCCTCCTCTTCTTCCTCCTCCTCTTCTTCCTCCTCCTCTTCTTCCTCCTCCTCCTCTTCTTCCTCCTCCTCCTCTTCCTCCTCCTCCTCTTCTTCCTCCTCCTCCTCTTCTTCCTCCTCCTCCTCTTCTTCCTCCTCCTCCTCTTCTTCCTCCTCCTCTTCTTCCTCCTCCTCCTCTTCTTCCTCCTCTTCCTCTTCTTCCTCCTCCTCCTCTTCTTCCTCCTCCTCCTCTTCTTCCTCCTCCTCCTCTTCTTCCTCCTCCTCCTCCTCCTCTTCCTCCTCCTCCTCCTCTTCTTCCTCCTCCTCCTCTTCTTCCTCCTCCTCCTCTTCTTCCTCCTCTTCTTCCTCCTCCACTTCTTCCTCCTCCTCTTCTTCCTCCTCCACTTCTTCCTCCTCCACTTCTTCCTCCTCCACTTCTTCCTCCTCCACTTCTTCCTCCTCCACTTCTTCCTCCTCCTCCTTTACTGTCCTTATATTCTTTTCATTCTATTCTCATTTTTTCTTCTTTTCTTTACTAAACTGAAATAACTTCCTTACGTTGTATGCCTTTAAGTAAAATAAAATCGTCTCCTGTTCCCACCCCACACAAAATGTATACAAATCTTATTTGAATGTGGGACAGTTAAGTGAAAAGGATGGTAGGAAAAATCGCGTTGGATCAGGAACACTAGATTACTGACGTTTCGTCTAGTCTTCTTTAGAGTGATAGACAAGCGTTAATCAACAGTATATATAACCCCACTACGGATCATCTTGATGGACGTCTATGAACGGATCACGCTAACTGATCCGCTCATCCTCCCAGGATCAGCCTGACAGTAACCAATGAGAGATTGACAAAATCTCTGTAATTGGTTACTTCTCATATATATATATATATATATATATATATATATATATATATATATTTATATATATATATATATATAATAGAGTTGATGATAGCTAACAGTGTTTAAGAAGAAAGTCAAGCGTAAGTACACATGGAAGAGGGTAGTGGATGGGTGGTTGATAAGGCCTTAATGGACTATGTAGAGGTACCTAGGAAAAGAGTAGGAAGAGTTTTGGATGTCCATCTTCTTATGGGTGAGATTGGGGAAATATCAGATCATTTTTTGGTAGAAGGTATGTTGAGAGTGGAAGATAGGTGGAGAAAGAAGAAAAGGATGGAAGGTAAAGAGGTGATGTGAGTAAACTGTTTAAATGAGAAGGAAAAGGAACAGGAGCACAAGAAGCTGAGAGAAATGTAGGAGGAGGAGAAGGATAGAGTGGAAGTAGGTCTGGAAGAAGAAATGAGGTGTTTCAAGGTGGACGTGATAAGGTGTGCAAAGATGGTATGTGGAACAAGAAAGGTGGGAGGGAATAAAAGGAAGGGTAGTGAGTGGTGGGATGAAGTGAAAAGGGTAGTAGAAGAGAAGAATCGAACATTTAGGGCCTGGTTGCAAAATAAGATGTGAGAAAAATATGAGATATAAAAAAAGAAGAAAAGCAAAACAAAAGATGAAATAGAGAAAAAGAAGAACAGATGTAAAATGGAGGAGGGGTATGACAGAACATTTTGAAAACAATAGAAATAAACTTTGGAAGAAAATCAAGAGAGGAAGAGGAGGTGAGTCAAGTATAGAAGAAAAGGTAAAAGGCACAGATATACAGATTTTAAAGGATGAGGAGGCGGTAAAAGGGAAGAAGGGAGGAGTAATTTAGAGAGCTGTTGAATGTGGAGGAGAATAGGGAGGGGTTTGTGGTAGCAATGGGAAGCGCTAAGAAAATGACGGTGATGGAAGAGAAAAATTGAAGACAAATAAGAGAAGATGAGGTGCAAGGAGTTCTAAAAACCATAAGAACAGGTAAGGCACCTGGATTTCATGGGTGACATGCAAAGTGGCTGAAGAAAGGAGGTACAGTGATAGTGGACTGGGTAGTGAGGTTGTTCAATATGTCTTAGGGAGGGTAGAGTGCCGGAGGACTGGAAGAGTGCCTGTATAGTTCCACTTTACAAGGGAAAAGGGGACAAGTATGAGTGTGGTAGTTTCAGAGGGATCAGTGTGTTGAGTGTAGTTGGGAAGGCTTATGAGAGAATTTTAACTGAGAGGATTAGGAGAGATACAGAGGAAGTACTAGGTGAGGAACAGTGTGGGTTTAGGGAAGGTAGGGGCTGAGTGGATCAGAGTTTTGTGGTAAGGCAGATATGTGAGATAACTTTAGGAAAAGGTAAGGATTTTTTGGGGCCTTTATGGATTTGGAAAAGGTTTATGACAGGGTAGATAGGAAGGCATTGTGGGAGGTTTTGCAGATATATGGGACTGGGAAAAAGCTGGTAAGGGCAGTCAAGATTTTTTACGATAATGGTAGAGCCTGTGTTAGGATTAGAAATGGAGAGAGCGAGTGGTTTGAGATAAAGGTGGGACTGCGTCAGGGATGTGTCATGTCGCCATGGCTGTTCAATATGTACATGGATGGGGTGGTGTGGGAGGTAAAGGTGAGGGTAATGGGCAGGGGACTGGAGATGGTTAAAGAAAATGGAGAAAAGTGGGAGGTGAGCCAGTTGTTGTTTGCTGACGACACTGCGCTTGTGGCAGGATCAGAGGAAGGATTAAGGGAGTTAGTGACTGAGTTTGGGAAGGTATGCAATAGAAGAAAGTTGAAGGTAAATGTGGGTATAATTACGGTGATGACATGTACAAGGGTAGAGGGTGGCAGTGAATTGAAAATAGGTCTAAAAGGAGAGAGGCTGGGAGATGTGGAAAGCCTTAGGTATTTGGGGTCACATGTGGCAGGAAAGGGGGTGGAGGTAAATTATAGATTGAAAAGAGCGAGTAAATGCCTTGGAGGATTAAATAGAGTTATGAGAAATAGGTAACTGGGAATGGATACAAAGGGGAGATTGTATGAAGGGGTGATTGTACCAACGGTACTGTATTGAACAGACTTGGAATTTAAGAGAGGCCGAGAGGAAAATTTTAAATGCGTTTGAGATGAAATGTCTAAGAAGTATTTTTGGTGTTACAAGGATGGATAGAGTGAGAAACGAGAAGGTGAGGAGGAGAGCGGGAGTGGAAAAGAAGATGGCAGATAGGGCTGATGAAAGATTATTGGGATGGTTTGGACACATGGAAAGAATGAGTGATGAAAGATTAGTAAAAGAGGTGTGAAAGGCAGAGGTGGAGAAGGTGAACTTGAGGGGACGACCGAGGATAAGAAGGGTGTGAAGGGTGTGCTGAACAAGAGTGGAATATTTTCTGAGTAAGGAAGGGAGAAGATAGGAGATAGGGATGTGTAGAGATTGATTGTGTATGGATGATACTGTTATGCAAGGGAGGGATGGTGGATGGGGATAGGGGGGTGCTTACTTGTGAATGATGCAGCCCGAAGGGATTTGTCCCTGTCTTCTCTTTTTCTGCATGAGGGAGATAGAGAGGGGTGGTCGCCGATGAAGTGAATTGATCATGCTGTGGATGTACTGTATCTTGCTGCATTGCGTTTAACCCAGGGCAGTTGGCGGATGCAGGGATGAACCATCGTCCATGAGGAGCTGAGATCGGAGGTGTGGAGGAGGTGGGAGTGAAATCGTACCTCCCTTGTATTTGTATATATATACATACATATAAATATATATATATATATATAATATATATATATATATATATATGCATGTTATTCTGCCTAATACTAGACAATTTTATCGAGCTAAGAGAATGAACCTGGACCGAAACGTGGTCTTCTGTAGATCGCAAACCCAGTTCTTGTCTATTGGTGCCCCCTCAAGATGAACAAAATCGTCCGGCGCCAACCAGAGTAGGAAGAGTCCAAAGGAGATTGTAGAGATTCCTTCATCGCTTCCGAACTGGAGGGTACTTTATCTATTTACTCTGTCTGGCGCCAGGCGATATTATTCATCCCGTAGCAGCCCCCATACCCTCCCCCCATTTTCGATGGCGAAGGAGTTAATCTCGTTCCCGGTGCCGCGGGAATCCCGTCCCGGGATTTGCAGATTGCGGCGGGAGTTTGAGACTTGTGCATTTGGTTGCTGAAGTTGTGCGCCATTTTTTTTTTATATACTTGTTTATTATATTTCATTTTATTTATTCTATTTTTGTTTCGTTTATCTTTCTTTATTTCTTTATTTATCCCTTTATCTATTTTCATTTTTTTCTTTTCTGACGAATATGCACAATATGGTCTTGTGGTCTCAAACATGCACCTCTTGGCGATTTAGTTTCTTCTTACTTTCTTTTTTAGTAGAAAAGAGGAGGTCTTTCAGCCTGAGTATGAAGCAAAAACAGTATAGATAATAAAACCTACAAAGTACTCGGTAGTTTGAATTATATTTGTTCTTTGACCCAAGACCTTTGCAGCCGACAAATCGAATATAAAACTTTGATCTAGACAAGTTATGAACACACACACACACACATATATATATGTATATATATATATATGTATATGTATATGTATTTGTATATGTATGCTAATAAAAACGCGGGTATGTGTATTCACTTATGCAAAGTAGACCACTTGGAAAAAGAAACTAACGAAGCAGAGCGCTTTCGTATATTACATCTTCAGTGCAAAAAATACATTTTGCACTGAATATATATATATATATATATATATATATATATATATATATATATATATGTATGTATGCATGTATATACATATACGTGTGTATGTATATTATATATTATATATATATACATATATATATATATGTATGCATGTATATACATATACGTGTGTATGTATATTATATATTATATATATATACATATATATATATATATATATGTATGCATGTATATACATATACGTGTGTATGTATATTATATATTATATATATATATATATATATATATATATATATATATATATATATTACAAAAAGGATTACAAAGAAGGAGCATGCCGACTGGAGACCTTTTGGTCCATAACTAGGTCGGATGCATATATATATATATGTATATATATATATATATATATATATATATACACATACATATATGTATATATATACATATATATATAATAAAAATCATAATAAAATGAATAATAAATAGAATAAATAAATAGGTAAAGTTAGTAAACAAACAGGTAGATAGTAAATAATGATAAATGATAATGATGAGATATTCGTGATCAATCCGTTTACCAACCACTCATAACTCTGGCAAATCCAAAGAAAAGTTACAGGATAGGAAAACCTAATCTAACCTAGTATAGCCTAAACTAGACTAGCCTAGTTGTACGAATCCTGACACATACCAGTCACGTTGATAATTGTTTGGACTTTGACAAAACAAAACTTTGTTACAAAACTAACAAAGCAGGGCGCTTTCATATAATCACATCTTCATAGCTAATTCAAATAAAGAATTATAAAAGGAAGAGATGACATACAGAATATAAGACTGAATGAGATATGGTGAAGAGGGAATTCTGAGAGGTTGTGGAAGCAGCACAGGGCAAAAGGACATGGAAAGGATTACTGTTGGAGGACCAGAATCTACCGGAGGTTCAAGATCCAACGGAGAGAAAATAGTTACAAGAAGTACACGTGGCTTTACTAACATCCTGGTAAACAACAATCATAGGACAATTGCTCATAACTGCTATATTACATTTTTTTTTTATTTCTTGGCAAACATTACTGTATACGCCACCATATACATGATGAGTAACGTCACTCGCTCACACTCCCTCACTCACTCCCTCACTCACTCACCCACTCAATGTCAGGCCCTTCTAGCTGACTAAGAATTAAGTCAGCAATCTTCGGGTCTGCAACAACAACTCGACCACCAAACAGACATACGAACGCACATGAACATCCGAGTAACCAAACAAACACAAAACACAAATTACGTATACTAACGATCCTCCCCTGGATATATAATTAACATGTATGATAATAGACAACAATACATAATCAATGCAGTTGCACCACCCATGTGAGACAACGGACCTTCTCGAAATTAATGTAAAGACTAAAGACTAAACCCAACACAATAAAGTGCTGAGATGTCACTTCCGGGCAATGACCACGAGGGTAGCGTGGCCGAGAGGACCAGTTGGGACGATGACAGGTGTTGTGCAACAAGAAGTGGTGTGATAAACAGTTATATTAATGTATCGTTCTATTTAACAGTTGACAGTGTATATACCATAACTGCAAAACCTGAAAGCTTTGAATAAAATGGTATAAACTTAATACGAATCTACATATACCAGTACCCGTACCTAGTGAACGATACATTATTACTGGTGGCAAGCGGTGACCGCGCCCACGTCTCTAAAGAAACAAACTAACTACCAGAAAAAAAGACTATCGAGGACTCATCCTGCGCACCCCTCTGCACCAATTGTGTTCCTCCAAAAGAAGCGGTGGTGAAAATTTCTCACCACCTGGTGGCAGCAAAACCACACCATGCACAACACCTACGTTATCGCCGACTCAACAATAATTACCAGCCTCTAAATAAGGTAACCCAACCAACACCCTTTTCAAATACGTAATAGTATCATTACTACTATTACCTTACCTATCCATTTCTGAATCCCTGATACTGCTTTCCTTTTTTTTTTACGAGAATATCAACGAGCCATCGCTTGAGGACAAACCTCATCCGCTCACCCTCACCACTCACCCGAGTGTCGCGTTCCACCGAGAACCACAACGTCAGCAATTATCACAGCTGCACGTCATAATACAAATCGCTTCAAGCACGGTCTTAAGGTAACCTACACGCCTTTAGATACCCACGTGCTCAACGCACGTACACCTTAGCCATATAACAACTATGTAATCTCGCACTTATATTAGCATATTGTCATTTAGAAGTTTTTTTTTCTCTTCAAAAATTATCATTAAGTAATACCCTTTAATCTGCCAATTACAAATATACATATAAATTCAACAGTTAATATTATTACATAATATAATATTCATATGCATTCTTCTAGTTAAGTAATTCTTGTTTAAACAAATAGCTCTTATATGTTTAAAATTCAATATTTACATAGAACTTATACATTTTTATCAATGTAACCTACTTTACTGCTAAAAAAAAAATTTTTTTATGAACCATAATTAATTCTATTATAAGAATAATATCACAATAATTAACTCCTTATTATATAATATTAATTCCACATTTTATTACTATTTTATATATACACATATATTTTTATGATTTTTGTAATCCCATTACTATATCCCCCTTCCCATATCTAAGCATAACATAATACCCTTAGTTACTATATACCTATTATTCATATTTTAACAGCTCCCTTTTTTCTTAGATTACAAATCAAAACTAACTATTAACTAATACATGATTTAACAACATGGCCTTTGCCACCAGATCAAAACTAAAAAGTTTACATAGCGTCTTCTCAAAGTCTAGAGAAGAAAAACACCAAAATGACATATCCAGTGACAAAGAGGAAATACACACAGAAGACTTAATTGGCAATGACAATACCTCTGACCAGTTAAATAAACCTGACAAAACTAATCCTAATGCAGATACCCCTATAACTCCCCTTTATGAGAACGATGTCTTACCTTTTTTCAACCAGCTTCCTCAAGTAGACCCCTTTCACCCCTCACAATCACAACCACCCATTCCTCCCATCCAACCAAATATGCAAACAAAACCTCCTATAAACCATAATCCATCCAACCCCCATATCCCAACACATAATAACCCCCCTCCCATTCAGCAACAGTACCAAACCTTCCCCTTTCCTTCCCCCCATACCCCACCTGTTCAAACCCACTCCACACCATACCACCAACCACCACCTAACCTTCCTCCAAACCCACAATATTATCCTTACCCACAACCTCAACCAACAATAATTAACAATTATCAAACCATAACCCCCCTCACAGAAATCCCAACCTTTTCCCAAGATAGCGGACTATCCATTACAGATTTCTTGACAGCATGTGACCTGTTTTTCTCCAAGAATCAATATTCAGAGACAGATAAAATAAATTTGTGCCGTCAGAAAATAAACCCATCTGACATTTGCCGTTCAAAGGCAAGGATGCTAGACACCCTAGTTGCATCTGGAATCACTTATCAGGAATATAAACGCCACCTCCTTAAGGTCTTTCATAACAAACAACCTAACAACATTTCCTTCCTCATCACCTTCCTCAATAACACTAGAGTCCCACCACATTCCATTACTAACATAATGGATTTTGTTGCAAACGGAATGAAAGAGGTCAGAGAAGACCTAGAAAATAACTCTCCTTGGACTCACACTGATCAATTTGGTCAAAATGTAATGCCAACAAAACACTTACTAACATTCCTTGAAATAGCTTCCTATCTCTCCCAACTCCCTCCAAAGTGTTTAAAGGAAGCCTCCAAAAAGGAACTAGACACTAGAAATCCTCTAGCTTATACCTATATTTTAGATATCATGAATGCTTGCAATGTATCCTTAGATACCCCCAACCATCTCCCCAGACTAAATAGCCTTCACTCACAGCACCCCCCTCCCACCAATCAAGGACAACCTTCTAAGTGGTGCTCCTACCATTCATCAAACAGTCACAACACGAAAGACTGCATACAGCAAAAACAATACCCGCAGGTACAACACCACTCTATCCCTTGCTCAGTTCATGGAACCTTTTCCCACACCGATGCCCAGTGTTGGACACAGCAAAAGCAACACACGCAGGTACAACACCACCCTATCCCTTGCTCAGTTCATGGAACCATTTCCCACACAGATGCCCAGTGTTGGACACAGCAAAAACAACACCCACGCTCAGTGCATACTACTACCTCACACCAGAATCAAAACAAACAAGTTCCACCCCCCTTTAAACACCCACTCCTATCTACACCAACACATCCAATCAAATACTGCAACCTACACCAAACATCATCTCACTCCAACGAAGAGTGTTACCTACAGAAAACACAACAACAACCGCATCAGAGAACTAACAACCCATTCACCACCCATCGACAAACACCCCCCTCCAACACGACAACCAATACTAAACAACGATTGGGGGAACGTGTACCAGCCTCACGCACCAAACCACCATAGGAATATCTCATACACAACACAAATACCTCACCCTAGAAGTAAGCTTAGACCAACTTAAAGTTGACATGATGGTTGATACAGGAACAAACCTGAACATCATCCCAAGAGCTCTGTATGAAGCATTAAATGACCCACCCCAAATTCAATTTTCCAATATGGAAGGACTCTTAATAGAAGGGAGCACAATTCCTCTACACGACACCATAGACTTAAATATTGAAGTCAACAATCACAAAGTAGGTTTCACAACTTTCCACATAGCTGATGAATGGAGCCTTGATCAACAAGGTATAATAGGACTACACTCACTAAAGATTTGGAAAACTAAGATAGATTTTGAGACTAACAAAATCTCCTTCCGAGATGTAAATAATGAATCAACAGTTCCTGAGACACCCAACTCAGACACACAACATCTCTCATGTCTACCTTCCTTTAATACTCCCAATCCCACTAACAACTATTCCTTCCGACCACCCCCTTATGTCACCTCAAAGGCACTGATGTCTAACACAGTCATCATACCCCCTAGACATTCAATAACAGTCCCACTATACATACCCGGTGCAATAGACCATCAGGACGTCATAATCGACTCAGACACGTCCAGGATTAACAACATAACCATTGAGTCCTCCTGGGACACAATATCAGAAAATAAACATACACTAGCTATGTTAACAAACACCTCAGAACAACACCGTAAAATCAGGAAGAATACAAACATCTGCGCAGTCCATCTCCATAATTCCCCTATCCAGGAACCACTGCCGCAACACATCAACCAAGTAAGACCAACACAACCCCTCCCCCCTATTCCCCCAGACCAAATCACGACATCAGCTGACGGAGAAAGTCATAACGAGCTATTAGCTCTCCTACAGAGGAATAGATCAGCTGTCGCCTTAGAAGGCGAATCACTAGGCAAATGTGATATAATCAAACATCACATCCAAATTCCCCCAAACACCCCCCCTTCATACACCCCCGCTTACCGCATACCCCACAGTAGGAAATCCCAAGTCAATGACAGTGTACATGAGATGATACACCAAGGCGTAATTTCCCATTCAGACTCCCCATGGAACAGTCCCCTCTTTTTGGTCCCTAAGAAAGACGGAACCTTACGCCCTGTTGTTGACTTCAGAAAAATAAACAACCTAACTCAATCTGACCCACACCCCCTCCCCGCCATGCAAGATGTACTACAATGCATTGGCAACGGGAACTCTGTTTTTTCCACAATAGACCTCAAGTCAGCCTTCTGGCAGGTCGAACTAACAGAGGAATCAAAACCCGTAACTGCATTTTCCACGGACAAAGGACACTTTCAGTTTGAACGTATGCCCTTTGGCCTTAAGAATGCCCCCTCAACCCAACAAAGGTTGATGACCCGCATTTTCAGTGACATGATAGGAATCTCATTATTCGTCTATTTAGACGACCTCATTATATATAGTCCCACAGAAAGAGACCACCTTAACACTTTAGAGATTGTCATCAAACGTCTCAAACATACGGGATTAAAGATTCAATTAAAGAAATGTAGATTCCTCATGAAGGAACTCACCTTCCTAGGCCATAAAGTGGATGCAAAAGGGATTCACACAACCACTGATAAAATAGATACAATAAACAATTTCCCAACCCCCAGAAACGCTAATGAAACAAGAAGTTTCATTGGGTTAGCCTCCTACTACAGACACTTTATCCGAAACTTTGCTGATATTGCTTCCCCTCTGACCAAATTCACAAGGAAAGGCGAGCCATTTCAATGGTCAGAAGCAGAACAGCAAAGTTTCGACACTCTCAAACACGCACTCACCACAGCCCCTGTACTAGTTTTCCCTGATATGAAGAAAGAATTCTTTCTTTACACAGACGCCTCCTCTAAAGGAATAGGCGCAGTCCTACAACAGAAAGATGACAATGGCAAAGAACACGCCATAGCCTACGCAAGTAGAGTCCTCAACAAAACTGAAAATAACTACTCAACTACACACAAAGAAGGACTTGCAATCATATGGGCACTAAAACACTTTAAATACCTCATTTTAGGCTACAAGATTACCATACTAACAGACCACCAACCCCTAGTCTATCTTTTTAACTCCAAAGACTTACATGGGAGAGTTGCTAGATGGAAAACAACTCTCCTTGATTACGATCCCATGATCGTATACTTAGCTGGGAAAGCTAACGTAGTGGCAGACTGCTTGAGCAGACAAACTCACATCACCCCCATAACCCAAACCACATGCATACCTATGCATGAACTCAGAGATGAAACTGACAGAGACCCAATATGGTCTCCAATAAAACAGCATCTCATCTCACAAACCCCCTTACACTCCCGACCACCTGTCCCTATTGAGGAACTCAATCTGGTCGACGGAGTCATAAGGAGAACTATTAATACAAGAGAGGTTACTGTTATCCCCAGAGCCATAGTCCCCAAGGTCCTACACATATTGCACGACAGTGCAATGGGAGGCCACTCGGGCAGAGATAAGACACTAAACACTGCTAGGCACACATATTATTGGCCTTACATGAAAAGAGATATAACCACACACATAGATTCTTGTGTAACTTGCAAACAATTCAGAGGCCCTAACCTGAAGCAAATCAACATAAAAGATACCCCACTCCCTGCTGAACCATGGGAAACACTTGGCATTGACCTACTGAAAATGCCAACGAGCCATCAAGGTTCCAATTATGTACTCACAGCAGTTGAGTATTTATCTAAATACACAATCTTAATACCACTCCAGGACAAAACAGCAGAGACTGTAGCAAAAACCCTGGTCAACAATATATTTTGTAAATACAACATACCACACACAATGTTATCTGACAATGGCTCAGAATTCAAAAATGAAGTGATGCGCGAAATAGCACATCTTTACAACATTGACCAAACATTTGCCACTGCATACCACCCCAGGGAAACGGTCTGACTGAGCGAACAAATCGCAAAGTCCTAGAAATTCTCAGACCATTGGTCAATGACCTCATGGACACTTGGGAAGATTGGCTACCACAGGTACAAGCCAGTATCAATAGCACAGTCAATTCCGCAACAAAGATGTCCCCACATGAAATCATTTTCGGCCAACCAATGCGCCTACCCTACCAAATATTCAACCAACCCCCCCCACCCTTATACAACCTAGATAACCTCGCACACTGCATCAAAAGAGGTATGCAAACAATTTACAAAAAAGTTAGAGCAAACCTGAAAGAAGCCCAGGAAAAGACAAAGACAAAACAACACAAACGGTCAATTCCACTTGACATAGCACCTGACGACACAGTCATGGTAAAAGACTCAGGTCGAACAAACAAACTCAAACCCAAATTCCTAGGCCCCTTCATAGTCACAAGTTCACTCCCTAACAATGTTTTCCTACTAACAGATCCTTCTGATCACTCCACCTTCACCATACATGGAGAGAAGTTGAGAAAGGTCAAACTGAACCTCGACCCAATCTCACCTCCCATCCACAACCCACCTATCACAGACACACACCAATCACCAATACGCAAGTCTCATCCCATGACTCTGCGTCGACGCAACTAAACATGCACTCTAGCTCTCGCCCCTGAAGATGCAGGACGTCATGTATCTATCAGTGGAGGTTAAAATGGCCCATTTCCAATAAGAACTCTTTTCCACATATCTATAAAACTTCTCTACTTCCTTCCGACCAATATAATCTTAGCGAGAGTCAGATAAACATATCCTCATACACTGAGACATAACCTTCATCCTCTAAAAGTAAATACATCATTAATTACCCACCTTAAACATCGACTACTTTTGACATGGACTCATTCGACTTACATCATAGGATTCTTCCATATAACTCCACAGCCCTTTCCCTCTTAATCATGCTCTTTATACTAATAATAATAATCATATTCTGTTGCATGAAGTAACACCTTCCAAAACCTTTCCACCTCCATACCCAAATTGTTGTAAACCTAGATTAAGTTTATTCTTGTGTCTCACCCAATATCTTAAATACTATAAAAATTCATACAGAAACTATATATCCATACTATGAAATAAAACAAGTGCAATGTGACACACCAAACTGACCATAGAACAGTGTCTAGAAAAACAACACTCCCAACAGTGATAGTGTTAAACCATAAAAACAATAACATTTAAAAAGTGAATTAAACAGTGTATGTGAAATCCAATAGAACATGTAATCTGGTGAGACACAACGTTACACTTCTGAGACACAACATCGCTACCCCTTAATTACAGTTCATGATCCCCCTTGGGACCTCAGATTCACTTCAACAACACCCCCCCATCTGCACATTTTTAACCCCACAGGATTTTGTGTCTCTGAATTTTTTTTTCTCGATGTATTACCCATATAAATACTTTTGTAAACCATGTACCCTAGGTGCCGGGAGCCACCTAACCCCAGGGGGAGAGCGATATGTATACGCCACCATATACATGATGAGTAACGTCACTCGCTCACACTCCCTCACTCACTCCCTCACTCACTCACCCACTCAATGTCAGGCCCTTCTAGCTGACTAAGAATTAAGTCAGCAATCTTCGGGTCTGCAACAACAACTCGACCACCAAACAGACATACGAACGCACATGAACATCCGAGTAACCAAACAAACACAAAACACAAATTACGTATACTAACGATCCTCCCCTGGATATATAATTAACATGTATGATAATAGACAACAATACATAATCAATGCAGTTGCACCACCCATGTGAGACAACGGACCTTCTCGAAATTAATGTAAAGACTAAAGACTAAACCCAACACAATAAAGTGCTGAGATGTCACTTCCGGGCAATGACCACGAGGGTAGCGTGGCCGAGAGGTCCAGTTGGGACGATGACAGGTGTTGTGCAACAAGAAGTGGTGTGATAAACAGTTATATTAATGTATCGTTCTATTTAACAGTTGACAGTGTATATACCATAACTGCAAAACCTGAAAGCTTTGAATAAAATGGTATAAACTTAATACGAATCTACATATACCAGTACCCGTACCTAGTGAACGATACATTACTATCTAATTTGTACAAACCTTCATGGAGGTTAATGTGTATTCCCTTAAAAGATTTTATCAAATTGCATTCAATTCTGCAATGTTATTGTTATATATGATGACTATAGCGTTACCTAAGTCAATTGGTTTCCCTCTCTCATGTATTTCTTCTGGTGATTACTCCCGCGCTTGTGGAAACACCTTCCGAGTGTTTTTATTGTATATATATATATATATATATATATATATATATATATATATATATATATATATATATATATATATATACACGTGTGTGTGTGTGTGTGTGTGTGTGTGTGTGTGTGTGTGTGTGTGTGTGTGTGTGTGTGTGTGTGTGTGTGTGTGTGTGTGTGTGTGTGTGTGTGTGTTCCAACTGTCTATTACTCTGTGAGGAAAGCTATTCTTTTTCAGATCTCTTCTATAGCTGTCTTTCTTGATTTTCTTTCCGTGTCCTCTTGTATTTCTATCATTCCATTTTATTAGATCCTCTCTATCAATAATTTCTCCTTTCATGATTCTGTAAATAGCTATAAAATCTCCTCTCTCTCTTCTTTGCTCTAGTGTCTGTAGTTCAAGTTTTGCTAGTCTCTCTTCATATGATAATTTTGAGAGAGTTGGTGCCAATTTTGTAATTGCTCTTTGTATTCTTTCAATTTTTTTTTATACATTTTTTTTGTACTTGGTGACCACATCGTTGCTGCATATTCCAATCTTGGTCTTATCAAAGTGATTAGTATTTTCTTCACCATTTCTTCATCCAGGTATGTAAATGCCACTTTGATTGTTCCTTATTAAATTATAAATTTCTCCAAAAATCTTATTTATTTTTTTCTCAGGTGACATATTATTCATAACAATGACTCCAAGGTCCTTCTCATTTTCAACTTTTTTATTCTTTCTTCTCCCAATTTATATGATCCTGTTATTCTGTTTTTACTTTTTCCAAATTCCATTATACTACACTTTTTAGTATTGAACTCCATCTCCCACTTCCTACTCCATTCCCAGACTTTATTTAGATCACTCTGTAGTGGCTCACAATCTTCTTCCGTGTTCACTTTTTTTAATAGTTTTGCATCATCTGCAAAGAAGCTCATATAACTTTCAATTCCGTCATCCATATCATTAATATATATAGCAAATATTATTGGGGCCAGAACTGTTCCTTGCGGAACACCACTTATTACTTCATCCCAATTTGAGTGTTTGTCTCTTATCACTACTCTCATTTTTCTTCCTTGCAAAAAGTCTTCCATCCATTTAAGCAGTTTGCCCTGTATTCCTCCTTCGGTTTCTAATTTCTTAAGCAACTTCTTATGTGGTACTTTGTCAAAAGCTTTTTTTAGGTCTAGAAATGCACAATCAGCCCATCCATCTCTTTCTTGTATTATATCTATTAGCCTTGAATAGAAACATATTAAATTTGTGACACATGAACGTCCTTGTCTGAATCCAAATTGCCTTGGATTTAGCACGTTGTTTTTTTCTAGACATTTCACCCATCTACTTTTGACAATTCTTTCACGTGCTGGAACACCGCCGAACTTTCTTGCCCGTGCTTGATCAAACGTTTGTGTTCAATCAGCCTTGTCCCCAGTCTCTCCCTGTCTGACTATTGTAAACTAGGTTACAATCTCTACATGGTAGCGAGCAGATACCTGAGTTGTGTTCTTCTTTCAACATATGATGAACGTTAACTATTTTTTTCATTAATGATTTTAGGGTAATTGTGAACTAGTTTTACCTTTTATTTGGGAAGAACTTTGGTCATATGGTTAAATATTTCTGAAAAAGGGAATAACAAGGTTTTATTGGT
The DNA here is from genome assembly GCF_046742065.1 of Oratosquilla oratoria. Taxonomy (NCBI): domain Eukaryota; kingdom Metazoa; phylum Arthropoda; class Malacostraca; order Stomatopoda; family Squillidae; genus Oratosquilla; species Oratosquilla oratoria. The sequence continues at coordinate 29,472,386 of NC_134812.1, forward strand.
GAATGGTCTGGTGATAATGAAAAGGGTTTTGAAAAAAGCCGGTGCTGGTTTGGCTGAGGGCTTTATCCAGAGGCCACGAAGGGTAAGCTAATTTAATTAGTTGGGACCTGATAGAAATTAACTCATGATCTAAAAACCGGGGACTGCAAATTCTAAATGCCCGGAGAAAAATACCTGAGGCTACATTTCTTTTGAAGTTATCTGGATGCTGACAAAAAAAAAAAAAATTCAGGCAGTTATACTTTTTTTTTTTTTTTTTTCTATCAACCGCCAAGGCAACCCAATTCCCTCTTCCTCCCATTCAGCCTTGAAATTGAAATCGGGTACTAATTGGCGACCACCAGTGACTGCCACCTGCACCGGCTGCCCGTGCAAATAGGGCATAGGTGACGAGTTCTGCTGCGTCTAAGCGTCTTCGGGCGCGAGCTCCTTGTGCAGCGTCACTACGCACCAGAGTACAACTGTGGAATCTGACTTTGATCCGGATGCTTCTCTCCGATGTCCATCATAGGATCCTAGGGGACGTCCATCTCGATTTTTATTCATTTATTTATTTATTTATTTATTTATTTATTTATTCATTTATTTATTTTTATGGTATATGTACACTGGTATTATATAATTATCTACCGATTTATTAATTGATTTACTTATTCAATTATTCATCTATTAACTCATTAGCTTATATCATCTACTTTTTTTTAACGATTTATCAATTTTTTGGTTATTTCTCCGTATATTTCTTTAGTGTGTATGAGAGATGGACTTCGCGCAACCCCCACCCCACCCCGCCAAGTGCAACAATGGGGCATTGATTAGCCATGCTCTCGATTTTGTCGACAGGCAGAGACGTATGCAACAGGAGGAAGAGGAGGAGGAAGAGGAGGAGGAAGAGGAGGAGGAGGAAGAGGAGGAGGAAGAGGAGGAGGAGGAAGATGAGGAGGAAGATGAGGAGGAAGATGAGGAGGAAGATGAGGAGGAAGATGAGGAGGAAGAAAGGGGAAGAGGAGGTCTGGCCCGGCCAGCCCACGGCCCACAGAGGCACCCAGGCCAATACGTAAGATCTGGCCCATTTTTCATCGTGAAGATCGGGGCAATTGTACCTTTGCCCCTCTCCACACATACTCCAATCCCCCTCCACTCGCCATGCATCCAGCTGCATGCATAAATCACGCCCTCTGCGAATGATAATGCGCGCTTGTTGACATAATGTCCTCGACCCCCATCCCTTTTTCTGTGATACAACGCAAACGCCCACATTTACGACCTTGTCTACGAGATCTCGACTCCCGCGATCTGACGTCTCCCTTGACTGAAGAGATTGGTCTGTCGACAAACCAGTACATATTCTGTAGAACGCGTCACCGTAGAGATGGTGGATAGTGGAGGAGTTATAACGAATTGTCACACCAGAACGCCCACATGAAGAATTGTCACCCCATGAAATCCCACCTGAGCAACCGTCACCCCAGTACGCCGAATATCAACAGTGGAATAAAGATTAGGTTAAGTTAGGTTAGGTGAAGTTAGGTTAGGTGAAGTTAGGTTAGGTTAGGTTAGGTTAGGTTAGGTTAGGTTAGGTTGAATGAGGGTTATTCTTATTCTCATCAACATATACAACCGAAGATTCGTAAACCTAGGACGGCCCCCATGAAGAATTGTCACTCTAGGATAAATAATTGTCACCCTATCGAAGTCTGGGATGACGATTCTTTATGTGATCTTTTATTTTTTTGGCAAAGAATGAAGAAAATCGTCTGGCGGCAGTCACCCGATGCGGAAGAGGGACAAAGTAGAAACACATTTACATCCTCAGAGTAACAAAGAGGACAGGAGGGTCGTGTCCATCTTTCTCCTTGTGTCATGTCTACGACTACAACACAGGCGGTCTGTTTCTCTAAAGAGAAAGCGCGCAAAAATATTTACTGTCTCCATTTCTCCTCTTCTCTCTGTTCAGTTTACACTGGAGATGTTCAAACTCACGAAACGATA
>NC_134812.1:29479377-29554377 GCF_046742065.1 Oratosquilla oratoria
AAAATGGAAGCCGGCAGAGATCCCTAAGATAATGAAAGCTGGCCGGCAAAAGCCAAACACTAAACTGGAGATATGCCGGTAAGGAATTGACACAAAAATGGAGGCCAGCCTACCCGGAAAAAACGAAATCAAAATGGTTCGGTCGAGCGGGAACATGAGAGGGATAAGAAATGGGCCAGTCAGAACCCCGAAAACAAAGGCCAGCTGCCAAGGGGTACCACACAAAGACGGAAGCTGATCGAGCCGGAAAAACGAAATAAAAATGAGCCAGCCCAGCGGGAATGATGAAGGGATTAGACGCCAAACGGCCGGGACCTCAAAAACAACCAAAGACCGGCCAGCAAAAGATACCATAGAAAAATGGAAGCCATTCAGCCCAGAAAAAGAGAGAGAGAGGGAGAGAGAGAGGGAGAGAGAGAGAGAGATGGGCTGATCGAGCGAGAACTAGTCTGCTGGCTGGGACCCCGAAAACAACCAAAGATCGGCTGACAAAGGATACAATACAATAATGAAAGCCGGCCAGCCCGGAAAAACGAAATCAAATGGACCTGCCGAGTGATAATGAGGGAGGGATTAAAAGCCGGCCGGCCGAGACCCCAAAAACAACCAAAAGCCTGCTAGCAAAGGACATCATACAAATATGGAGGCCGGCTGACCAGGAAAAATTAAACCAAATGGACCTGCCGAGCGGGAACGAGGGATTAAAATCTGGCTGGCCAGGACCCCGAAAACAACCAAAGGCCGGGTAGTAAACGATCAATCAATCAATCAATCAATCAAATCAGCCAACTTGAGTCCACTCATGGACAAAGGCTTCCTTCATAGTATTCCTTGATTCACACGACCGCGCCAACCTCTGTCACGTCACTCCTGCAAACTTCTCAATATCGTCTCTCCACCTCCTGTCTAGTCTCTCTTTTCCACGCTTCCTATCTCGCGGCGTCCACTCAGTAACACACTTGCTCCATCGCTCATCAGTCGTTTGCACTAACTTACCTGCCCAATTCCACTTCCTCTCTTTTACCGCCTCCACAATATCTTTCACTCTAGTCTGCTCTCTCATCCAACTTGCTCTCTTTCCGTCTCTCAGCGTTATTCCTATCATTGATCTCTCCATTCTCCTCTGTGCAGTCATTAGTTTTGTTTCAATCGCCTTTGTCAGTTTCCAAGTCTCACACCTGTAGATTATTGCTGGCAGAATGCACTGATTGTAAACTTTACGTTTCAAACAAAGGTAGAGAGCCTCTCAGGATTTTGTTATACTTACCAAACACTTTCCAACCAATTGTAATTCGTCTTTTTATTTAATTATCATGATCTTTCGTCACTTTCACTATCTGGCCTAAATAATTATACTCTTCAACTTCTTCAAGACCCTCACCATCAATTATAATCTCTTTCCTTTGAACTTTCGTGTTGAACATTACTTTGGTTTTACTCTTATTCGTTTTTAAACCTACTTTAAGACTTTCCTTGTTTAGATCGCTCAGCATATGTTGCAAGTTTTCTGCTATTTCTGAAATAATAATGTCATCCGCAAATCTTAGGTGGTTCAAATATTCGCCATTAATCTTTAAACCTTTCTTTTCCCAACTCATCCTTCTGAAAATGTATTCCAAGCAAGCCGTAAATAATTTGGGTGAAATTGTATCGTCTTGCCGTACTCCTTTTTCGATCTTGATCTTTTCTGTATTTTTATGTAATCAAATTATAGCGGTACCGTTCGCATAAATATTTTCTAAAACTCTACGATCTGTTCGTTTGTACCCTGCTTGCGTAGTAAGTTTAGTATTGCTATTTGTTCTACTGAGTCAAAGGCCTTCTCGTAATCTACAGAAGCTAAGCACAGTGGTATATTGTATTCTTTCGTTTTCTCAATTATTTGGTTTATCGCCTGCAAATGGTCTAGAGTCAAATATCCACTCCTAAAGCCTGCCTGTTCTCTCAGTTGGTTTCCATCTAAAACTTGACTTAGTCTATTTGTAGGGATCTTGGACAACACTATATACATTTGATAGCAAGCTAATCGGTCGATAGTTACTAAGGTCCTTCTGGTCTCCTTTTTTATGAAGCAAAATCACTACAGTATTGCACTACGCATCAGGAACGCTTTCTTGACGTAAGCATTGGTTGTACAACTAAGCTAATTTAATATGAATTAATTTCCATGCGTCTTTCGACAGATCTATCGATATACCATCTTCCCCAGGTGCTTTTCCTCGTTTCATATTTTTCAGAGCAAATTCTACTTCTCCCTTTGTAATCTCTGGTACACTACTAACGTCTACAGATGAATTTACTGACTCAACTACGGTCTTCGACGAGTAAAGCTCTTGGTAAAATTCTTCTACTCTTTTTACCATTCTGTCTCTGCATTTAATGATTTCTCCATTTCCATTTTTCAAACATATCATTTGCTGTCTTCCTAAAGCATGTCTGCGCTCGGTCCCTTTAATACTTTTACCTTTTCGAATAGTTTCCTCTATTTCATCCATGTTTCTCGTTCTTTTCTCTAATCTCTGCATTTTGTTGATAAGCTTGTTTAGTTCTATTCTTTCTATTTCGTCTCTCCTGCTTTTAATCTACATGGTCCTTCTTTTTTTAATTAAGTCATTTGTAGCTTTGGAGTATTTGTTTTCCCTTATGTTTTATACTTCCTACTTTCTCTGCCGATTCCCTAATGATATTCACTAAATTCAAATTGTTATCTTCCACGGTGTCCTCGTTAGTTCTTAGAGCTTCGAATCTATTTTTGATTTCTAATCGAAATTTCTTCTTATCATTAACTTTTTCATAGAAAAATGAAGGCCAGCCGACCAGGACACCAAAAATACCAAAGGACGGCTGGTAAAGAATACATACATATACCAAGGCTTTTTCCCCTTACAAGGAAGGTAACCAAAAAGGGAAAGGCATATAATCATTTCCACCCATTCCATCCCTGAATACACTCCACACCCCTCCACCCTCCCTCTTATCTGAGCACCTCCTGGATGACGGGTCATCCCTGCACCTTATCCACTGCCCTGGATCAGAAGCAGTGTCGCAAGACACAGCACATCCACAGCAAGGCCGCTTCATTAAATCGGCGACCCCCCCTCTCCGTCCCCCCCATGCATAAAAGGAGAGGACGGGGAGAAATCCCTTCGGGCTGCGTCAAATTTTGCTCACACATACTACCTCACCCCCCATCCCCCCACCCATTCCACCTCATGCAATCACAACATCATCCATACACAACCATTCTCCATTCACCCCTGTCTTCTGTCCTCTCCCGTCCCTCCTCAACAGAGAGACGGGAGAGGACAGAAGGACGGGAGAGGACAGAAGGACGGGAGAGGACGGGAGATGGCAAAGAATACCATACAAAAATGAAGGCCGGCTGGCCAGGAAAAAAAATCAAAACGGACTGGCCCAGCAGGAACGAGAGAGGGATTAAAAGCCGGCCGGCCGGAACCCCGAAAACAACCAAAGGCGGTCTGGCAGATGATACCATGTGAAAATGGAAACGGCAAAGGACACTATAAAAAAAAATGAAAGCCGGTCTGACAGGAAAAACGAAATCAAAATGGACTTGCCGTGCGGTAAAAAGAAGTAAGCCGGCCGTCCGGGACTCCTAAAACATCCATAGGCCGGCTGGCAAAGGATACCATACAAAAATGGAGGCCGGCTAGCCCGGAAAACGAAATTAAAATAGGCTGGCCAAGCGAGAACGAAAGAGGAATTAGAAACTGGCCGGCTAGCCCGGAAAATGAAATTGAAATGGGCTGGCCAAGCGAGAACGAAAGAGGAATTAGAAACTGGCCGGATAGTCCGGAAAACGAAACTGAAATGGGCTGGCTGAGCGGGAACGAAGGAGGGAATAGAAATTAACCGTCCAGGACCCCGAAACAACAAATGGCCCGCTGGCAAAGGATGCCATATAAAGACTGGAGACCGTCCGGCCCGGAAAAGCAAAATCAAAAACGGACCGGTCGAGGGAGAACGAGGGATTAGAAGGCTGGCCGAGCGAGAATGAAAGAGGAATTAGAAACTGGCCGGATGGTCCGGAAAATGAAATTAAAATGGGCTGGCTGAACGGGAACGAGGGAGGGATTAGAAATTGGCCGGCCAGGACTCCGAAACAATAAAAGGCCCGCTGGCAAAGAATGCCATGTAATGGAGGCCGGCCGGCCCGGAAAAAATAAATAAATAAAAATAGAACGGTCTAGCGGGAACGAGGGAGGGATTAGAAGTAGGCCGGCCGGGACCGTTAAAATAATCGAAGGCCGGCTGGCAAAGAATACCATACAAAAATGGAGACCGCCTGAGACCCAGAAAACAACGGCCGGATAGCCTCGAAAAACAAAATCAAACTGGGCCGATCGAGCCGAAATGAGGGAGGGATTAAAAGCCGGCCGGCCAGGACCCCGAAAACAACAAAAGACCGGTTGGCAAAATATAACATGTAAAAATGGAGGCCGGCCAGCCCGGAAAAACGAAATCAAATGGGCCTGCCGAGCGGGAACGAGGGAAGAACTAAAAGCCGGCCGGACGGCCAGCCGGGACCCCAAAAACAACCAAAAACCGGCTGGCAAAGAATACCATACAAAACTGAAGGCCGGCCATACCAGAAAAACGAAATCAAATTGGAGCTGTCGGGCGGGAATAAGAGAGGGATAAAAAGCCAACCGACCAGGATACCGAAAATTCCAAAGGCCGGCTGCCAAAGGGTACCACACAAAAATGGAGGCCGGCTGGCAGAGTATACTATGTAAAAATGAAATCCGGCCGTCCCAAAAAAGCGAAATCACAGTAACCGGCCGAGCGGGAACAAGGTAGGGATCAAACTCCGACCAGGCTAACAATATCATAACTTAGCAATTTAAATTTATAATCTGGTTTTACTCGCCTAGTTTGTTAATAAAGGTCTAAACTGTTCTTAACCTGTGAAGTGATAAAGGGTGTGTGTACAAAATACCTTGTAAATCATGTAATCAGTTTTATGTTGGTCAGACTGCTAAAACACTCAAAACACAAATCAATCAACACAAGAAATATGTTAGAGAGCGAAACCAATCTAGCGGTATATTCAACCACATGAACCATTTTAACCACCCAGTTGTTGACTGGGACAACGCTAAAGTCATCACATACAACAACAACATAACAGAAAGAAATTAAATTGAATGCAGTTTGATCAAATCTAGTAAGGGAATAAATGTTAATCTCCATCAAGGTTTGTACAAATTAGTTATATTTCTCATGAAATTTCAAAAATATTCAAATTGTAATATAAATTATGAGCAGTTGTCCCATACTTGTTGGTTACCAGGACGGTTCAAACGTCCGTCACGTGTATTTCTTCCACTTACCTTACCTTACCGTCGTCCCATGTCCTCTTGGACTTCGGCACGTGTATAAACCGGCCGACTTGCATACTCTGGCTCACGCTAGGGGATTCTATTCGGTTTTGAAGAACCCTAGGTCAAGGAACCTCACAACCTAAGTCCCCTGTCGGAGGAACTTCACTGGAGTGACAAGAAATATTATGATAATAATACTAATAATGGTAATAATGGCTCATTATGCAATACAACATAATATAATGAAACGTTATCAATAAGTATTATACTTCATACTATCATACTTTGTGTAATAAGACTAAGTTCATTTCATGTTTATATAAGATGTTCTAATGGGAATATATATAAAAGAAAAGAAAATAATACTAATAATATTGGTAAATATAGCAATAATAGTACATATTAATATTCATATTGATGTTAGTATTAATGCCAATATTTATATTAATATCAATATCAATGTCAATATAAATACCAATTTTGTTACAAACGACAACGAGAAATGAATTTTCTCATCTCTTTGTAACTATATTGGGCTCTGACGTGTCTCATAAGCAAGCTTTTATTCACAGAGGGAGAAAAAATACACAATATCACATTATTATTAAACGTACACGACACGATGTTCATAAACGATATTTCGTCATACTCTGACAATCCCACAGACAAGATTAGTATTAACTAATTTCACTATAAACCACAGAAATAGAAATCATACGGATTTCACGAGAGGAAGCAAACACCAATATTTTCTCAGAACACGCAATAATATTTCTCCCAAATATTTCACAAAAGAAATCACTTTATTCCATCGCTGCGTGATCTTAGCCCCAACTCTAATATGGACCTGTAGTAGTTGACTAGATTAATTAAGTCTCACTGAATAACTACAACCACAAAATACTAGGCAAAGGGCGTCACTTGTCCGTGCACCCTCACCCGGGCATTATCGGGCTGCCTGACGTATGACCCCTTCATATGCCAACATACCAAACTGCGTAGGCGAACCTACGCACTGTTACGTAGCTACCTAAACACATGCCTGAATAGATTCACATCACCTTCGTAACAATATCACCTCCTTCAAAACAGTAACCCCTACTGTTTACAAACTAAAAAATTTACAAAGCTGATTCTTAAACTTAACCTAATTTAATAAATACATGAAACAACCATAAAAAATACAAACAAAAGAACACATTCCTGATAAAAAATACATTTTGGAAACATAAAAGAAAACGGAGAACATTGCTAACAATTGTCTTCCTGGTCGACTACATAATCGACCAAACATTCGGAATGTTTTCTTGTCTACCTAGATCGAACTGACACTGATTCTGACGCAACTGCACCTTCTACTTCCACATCAGTTATTACACTTTCAATCTCCATTTCGCTTTCACTTTCGCGAACAACTGCTTCGTCTTTATTACCACTGTCACAGTCTACTTCTTCCGTATTCCACGTGAGAGTATCTAATCCAGTGTATTTCCACAGGTGCTCCACATGAACCACCTTACACCGCTTCCCTGGTCCTGGGGAAATGCAATAAGTGGCCTTCAACAAAGCTTCTAGGACGATATACGGTCCTTCCCAGGCACACTGAAGTTTTGGTGACAGTCCTCCTTTCCTACGAGGGTTGTGCAGCCACACTTGGTCACCAGGAGGGTATGTGACTGGCCTTGAACGCTGAAGATAACATTGCGCCATCTGGTGGTCAGTCACACGAAGACATTGACACACTCCTGCGGATGTCATCCAGACGTTTCTGTAGTTTTGCCACATACTCTGCAGTACACGTGAGGAGGTCTTCATCCGGGGGCCTCCTTGTGGCCAACTCGACTGGAAGGCGGAGCTCTCTCCTAAACATGAGGCGAGCCGGAGTGTACCCTGTAGCCTCGTGTTCCGCAAACCTGTATGCCATCACTAAGTAAGGAAGCCAGACGTCCCAGTCCTGCTGGCTCTCCTCACAGTACTTGGCTAGCTCGTTAGCCAGGGTGCGACTAAACTGCTCCACCATGCTACCATTCTGAGGTCTCATGGGGTGTGGTACGGGTCTTGTGCATACCCAAAAGTGTGTAGCATTCACGGAAGACTTTCGACTCGAACCCTTTTCCCTGGTCAGAGTGCAGCTCACCCGGCATACCAAAACGGGTGAAGAACTGACTGACGAGCACCTCCGCTACTGTCTCCGCTTCGTGATCAGGCATAGCATACGCCTTTGACCACTTGGTGAAGTAGTCCATCGCGACGCAAAATGAACCTGTTGCCTCGGGAAGTGCAGGGCAATAAATCAGCAATGTCCACTGCCACTTTTTCTATTGGTGACCCAACTTGACCCAACTTCCGGGGAGGGGGGGATCCTGCTAGCAGGTCCCTTCCTGGTGGCATACACCTGGCAAGTACGACACCACTTTGTGACATCTTGTCGCATGCCAACCCAACAAAGCCTCTTGCAGAGACGGGAGAGGTTGTTCTTGATGCCCAGGTGACCGCTGGTGGCTCCTGCTTACACCTCTTGCAGTGACTCCGTTCTGAAAGCATAAGGAACCACTATCTGACACCTGTCCTCTCCGGTACTGGCCTTCACCCACTGTTTCTGCAACACGCTTCCCTCCTATCGTATGGAGGTCCATTGGCCCACAAAACACTTAGTAGCGGGAATCTCAGGCGCTACTTCTTCCTAACTAGGCCTTTCGCGGTCCGCCTCCAACCGATGAACTACAGGAGCGATGTCAGGGTCCTCTCGTTGCTGCTTCCTCCATCTTTCCTCTCTCTCATCACTACCTACCACTCGTAGACGTCTGCAAGCCACTTCAGTCTTCCGCCGAGCACAGTGAGCGCATATCAGCTCACAGGGGCTGCGGCTCAAGATGTCCGCGTTGATGCGCACTGGTCCGGCCCGATGTTCAACGCGGTAGTTGTACTGCTCTTGGCGACACAACGACTCAGTTTCCCCCTCAATCTGGCGTGCGGAGCTCTCTGTGCCAGATCCTTCAGGTGCTCCGGCAGCTCCTTCCCGGTTGTCACTGCTTCGTTCGGTTGTCCACCACTCTCACCATTTGTCGGCTGTGACTGCTCTCCTCGGCTTCCGTGGACTCCTGTTGTCTTGCCCGGTTTCGACAGCATACATTGAACTTTGTCTCCGTCGTGGGGAGGTCTGCTAACTGTGGCCCACTTACCTGATCAAGGGTACCTCTTCACGGTCCACCTTCAGCTTCCTACTCCCAAAGTCGATGACTCCTTCAGGTAATCCAAGCCCAGCAGACAAGACTCTTCCGTACTGGCCACGTACAGCGCTAACTGTTCCTCTAAGCTGCCCACGCCATAACTAGCCTGCAATGGACTGTTGAGCGACATGTAGTGCCTAGTAATTCCACAGAATTCCTGTTGGGCGGCAGGAAGCACCCTGGTGTTCACTAAGTCCATCTCGACGATTATCTTCTCTGCTCCCGTGTCTATCACCATCCTGCTTGGTTTTCCGTCCGCGGTACCATCCACCTGAGCAGCCGACATAGTGATGCTGCAACAGCCCTGATGACGCTACTTGGGTCTTGGGTCCAGCCCAGTAGTGTTTCCCCCCTGCTCCACCGTCTTGATTTGCTGGCCATAATGACCACGGTTCCAACAGCACGGTAGGAACATAGGCGGATTCACTCTGTCTAGGGAACGCGTCCTTCATACCCCCTCGACACCAGCGTCTCTTGTGGCCTACCTGGCCGCATTGACAGCACCTCCCTCTGAAGCTTTCAGGGCTAGGTTTCTGTGCCCTAGCGGTCTTCTTCACCTATGTCTGACGAAACTTGACTTCTCGACGATAGGGCACAGGCACCTGCAAAGTACTGGCGGTGCACAGGAGCGGTTCGAACTCCACGACCCTCGTAAATGCTATCTGGACGTTTGATGAATGCGACTGCTTCACATAGACAAAGCTTTTGCTCCAGCAGGGCATTCACGAAGTGGTCTCGAGCAAGTGTAACTTCCATGTCTTCCGCAGCTGTGGGGTATGCTCGCTTCACCAATGACTCGACAGCAACATGAGATAGCCCATAAGGATAGAGGCGCTTGTAAACTACAGTCCAATAACAACTTCAACACCGAGATTCTTTTCGAAGAAGATTACCACGTTCGTCACTTGTGTCCACCGTGTTGACCTGTCTCAATTTGTCCCTTCCTCCCTCCCCCTTCAGTATCGAGTATCATATCCTTCCTCATCATTTCATCTGCCGCCAGGCGACTCTGTTCATTTCCGTAGCACCCACTGGATGAAGAAATGCGTTAGATGTCAAAGTTGGGCTTTGACACCTCTACAGAGTCTGTACTTCTTTGTCGGCAGACTCTATTCAGCTGAGGGGAACGTCTCAATGCGGCAAAAGCTAAAGGAACCATTTCGCTGTGGAGACGTACACAGCTTATGTTGTCCCGGCTGGCGACAGGCTATTTCATTCAGTTGGGGGTACGAGGAGGGTAGGAGACCGTGGGAGTCGAGATTTCGTAGACAAGATCGCGAAAGTGGGCGTTTGTGCTGTAAAAGAGAAGACAAATACGGGGTGGAGGTGGGATTGAGGTGGGGGGGGGGTGCATCGCGGCAGCATGTGCGCATTATTATTCGCAAAGGGGGTGATTTATGCATGACGCTGGGTGCATGGCGGGTGGGGGGAAGGGGAGTAGGGGAGTGGGGGGGGGGCAAGGGTACAATTGCCCTAATACTCATGATGAAAAATTGGCCAGATTTTATTGGCCCAGGAACCTTTGTGGGCCGTGGGCAGGCCGGGCCAGACCTCCTCTTATCCCTCTTCCTCCTCCTCTTCCTCCTCCTGTTGCATACGTCTCTGCCTGTCGACAAAACTTGCAATCGAGCTCAACGCCTATCAATGCCCCATTGTTGCACTCGGCGGGAGGGAGGGAGGGGGGGGAAGTCCTGCTTTCACAATGCAAGATTATTCTATATCTTAATGTATCTTTATTCATATATGTATCTATCAACTTTACCTTTATTGTTGCAATTTATATGATTCTAACTATGAATATTCATATCAAACTGATATTCATATCAATGTCATTAACATCAATGTTATCAGTGTCAATATAAGTATCATAAAATCAATATTCATATTAATATTCATATTGATACCAATATTAATATGAAATTCAACATTCATATTGATATTGATATCAATGTTATACAATATTGATATTAATATCAATATTCATATCAATATTAATATCAATATCCTTATTTTCATTGGTATTGATATTGATATTAACATTGGTATTAATAGCAATAATAATACTAATATTAATATCAATATCAATTTTAAAATTAATTTCAATATCAATTTTAAAATTAATATCAATATCAATACCGATATCAATACCAATACCAATATCAATATCAATATTGATATTAATATCGATATTAATATCAATATTAATATCAATATTAATATCAATATTAATATTAATATTAGTATTAATATTAGTATTAATATTAGTATTAATATTAGTATTAATATTGATATCAATATCAATACTAATATTGTTACGAAAGTGATGTAAGGTTATCCAGACATGTGTTTAGGTAGCTACGTAATAATGCGTAGATTCGTCTACGTAGTTTAGTATGTTGGCATATGAGGGTAATGCCCAGACGAGGGTGCACGGACAAGTGAGGCCGGAGTCCCCAGAGCGATGGCCTGAAGTGTGACGCGTTTCCCCTTTGCCTAGTATTTGTACTTGTAGTTATGCAGCGAGATCTAATTAATCTAGTCAACTACCACAGTTCTATATTAGAGTGGAGGCTGAGATCACTCAGCGATGGGATAAAGTAACGTGTATTGTGAATTATTTGGGAGAAATAGTAATTCGTTTTCTGGGAAAATATTGGTGTTTGCTTTCCCTCTTGAAATTCATACGATTTCGATTTCTGTGATGATGATACCGAAATTAGTTAACACTTGCCTGTGGGATTGTCAAAGTAGGACGAAATATCGTCCGTGAACATCGTGTAGTGCATGTTTAGTAATGTGGTAGTATTGTGTAAAGATTGTGTTCACATGGTGTACGATAACTTTAGAAATACGTAGTGAATGAAAACTTTTGGCTATCTTCTCTCCCTCTGTGAGTAAAAGCTCAATTATGAGACACGTCAGAAGCCAATATAGTTACAGAGAGAAAATTCCTCTCTCTCTGTCGTTTGTATCAAAATTGATATTCATATTAACATTGATATTGATATTAACATTGGCATTAATACTAATATCAATATGAATATTAATATCTACTATTATTGATATCAATATCAATATCATGGTTAGTATTATTGTATTTTTTTATATTTCCATTAGAATATATTATATGAACATGAAATGAACTGCGTCTTGTTATACAACGTGTGATAGTATAAAGTATAATATTTATTGATAACAAATGATTACAAATGAGGAGGGGGAAGCTAGTCTTCAAAAAGAGTGACAGAAGGAATTGCTCAAACTACAGAGGTATAGCTCTACTTTCACATATTGGAAAAATTTATGATAGAATTCTTGAGAAGAAATTACGTAGTGGGAGATGTATTACATGAAACCCAGCACGGATATAGACCAGGACGCGCGACGCCGGATTTAGTTTTTGCACTAAAAATGATCATGGAAAAATCCTAGGAATAGGACATCAAGAAGTATGTGGCTTTATTAGATTTAGAAAAAAAAACATTCGATAGAGTGCAGAATCGTACCCGCATATAATGAATAGGATTAGGAAACATTTTAACGATAGGTACCAATTACTTAAGGTAAGATAGATATATGCGGTTTTAGAATAGCCTAGCTTGCCCACAAAATCCCACTAGCTAACCAATAGCAATTTTCCAAACATGGGATACGCTAACTATACTAAGTCTAAGGTACCAGCACGAAGTTTCCTACTTAGGGTATCAATCCCATCCTCGTCGCCAATTTATTTGCAGGATCGTACCCGCATATAATGAATAGGATTAGGAAACATTTTAACGATAGGTACCAATTACTTACGGTAGGCACAGGTCCCATAGAAGAGGTAGAGGCCGGTAGGAGCAATCGCGTAAGCCGGTACGCAAAAGTGTAAGTCTGTTTAGTCATAATCGTCCACAATGTCTTACGTATCTGCCTCCGGATTGTCTTACCGGCGTCTTATGTGTCAACGTGTAAGTAGTTAAGTATACGTTATTTTGGTAGGCGATATACTGCTACCCAACTGGAGTGCTCCTAGCAGCTGGCTACTCTGCTCGACTGACTGATCCGTTCTGCTAACGCCACGCCAGGCTGTCGTCCGCGCGCTCTCTACGTCCGAAAGCGTCGTTCATTTGTTTCGTGTTTTTAGTAACTAGTTTAAATGACGCTACTGCATAGAGTACCCAGGAAGATGTTATGGATGGCGATGAGGAAAGCTGAATATCAGATTCCCCCCAAAGCTGGAAAGAGTAATTAAAAGCTTGTATGTCAGCAACGAAACATTAGTAAGACCAGTTACAAAGGAAGAAAAGTGGCTTGATGTAATATCTGGTGTGATTCAGGGTAGCGTATTATCACCACTTCTATTCATACTGTTGATGGATCAAGTCGTGGAAGTAGTGGAGCAAAGAAGTGGAGACAATGTCACTTTTATCTATGCTGACGACGTGGGATTGGTGGAAGAAATTTTTCAGTAGTTTGCAAACATGATTAACCTCTGGAATAATGTGATAAAAGAACATGGCCTAAAAATAAACCTTGGGAAAACAGAGTTAATGCTAGCTGGAAGAGAACAGGAAGACACTGACATACAAATGGACTAAAAGTAGAGTATGGATTTTTTGGTATTCACCACTGGAGGAGAAATGTCCGCCCTAAGGGCGTGAAATGTCCGGAGGAGAAACGCCCGCCCTTCGGAGGAGAAACGTCCGCCCTACGAAGGAGAAACGTCCTGAGGAGAAATGTCTGCCGTTCGGAGGAGAAACGTCCGTCCTACGGAGGAGAAACGTCCGCCCTTCGGAGAAGAAACGTCCGGAGGAGAAACGTCCGCCCCACGGAGAAGAAACGTCCGCCTTTCGGAGAAGAAACGTCCGCCCTTCGGAGGAGAAACGTCCGCCCTTCGGAGGAGAAACGTCCGCCCTTCGGAGAAGAAACGCCCGCCCTTCGGGGGAGAAACGCCCGCCCTTCGGAGAAGAAACGCCCACCTTTCGGAGGAGAAACGTCCGCCCTTCGGAGGAGAAATGTCCTCCCTTCGGAGGAGAAATGGTGGAAGAGAAAAGTGCGTATATCTATCACACAACACTAAATTACTGTAACTGTGATATGGCATTATATGTAACAGAAGTTGTATACTGACTACACAAATGAAACCATAGCATTATATAAATTTACAATGAAAAATTAGAAGCGTGTTAGTGCAATTATCAATTACATTACCTAGCAGTGACTTGTCAAAATATATACGCAAGGACTGCAATACCACTCTGTAAAAGATATTGATACATTTGTTTCACTGGAAGTGTCTATTTCCGTTTTAATATCATGTTTTAAATAAACGTGTTATTACTAGTCTATCAAATGTGCTCCACTACCGCTCTATAAAGAACCACACAGAAAATAAGTGTTTTAATGTTTTGCCATTATCTCTAGCAACTTGTATAACATATTGTTTATGTTTAGTTTATTGTTCAGTAAAATAAATTCCAACAAAATAATACATAATAGAAAGTTTCAATTTTTTACTATGAAATGGTGACAGATTTTGCCATTTTCCAAATCTACGACTAATTGAACATTACTTAAAACAGAATTATATATATACATATATGCATACATATATATATACATATATATATATATGTACATATGTATACATACACATGCGTGCACGCACACACACATACACACACAGAATTATGAAAGGGATGGAAATTATTGATAGAGATGACTTACTAAAGTGAAACAGAAGAAAAACAAGAGGACACGAGAAGAAACTTAAGAAGGACAGTTACAGAAGAGATCTGAAAAAGAACAGCTTCCCACACAGAGTGACAGATGTCTGGAGCAAACTGAATGAGGAAACAGTCAGTACTAAAACTATACATGACTTTAACAACAAACTCGATGCGGAAAGATACAAAAGCGGGTCACTACGAGCATAGCTCTCTTCCCGTAAAATCAATCAAACAATCAGATCAGCCTTCCTGAGTCCACTGCTTAACATATATATATACACACACACCAAGTGGACACCAAGTACAAAAAAAAATATAAGGAAATTAGAAATAATCCAAAAAGCAACGACAAAGATGGCCCCAACAATTTCAAAATTGACATACGAGCAAAGATTGGCTAAACTGGAACTACCAACCCTGGAACAAAGAAGAGAAAGAGGAGATCTATTGGTCATTTACAGTTTCATGAAAGTCATGAAATTCCTTGACAGAGAAGACTTATTCAAGTGAAATAAAAGAAAAACAAGAGGTCATGAAAAGAAACTCAAAAAGGATAGTTATAGAACAGATCTGAAAAAAAAACAGTTTCCCACACAGAGTGGTGGATGTCTGGAACAAATTAGACGAAACAATAGTGTTTGCACCATACAAGAATTTTAGAACAAGCTAGATGTTGCGAGATACAAAGACGGGTCACTAGGCAAATTCACATGACTCGATAGCGCAGTGATTGGAGTTCCTGGCTGTTACTACGGCGGTCCGGGTTCGAATCCCTCCCAGGGCTGAAAGAATTTCAGTATCGCTGCGTTGCGGGTCGTTATTCCAACTCTCGTGGGCGGGGAGTTGGGTGTGTGTGTACATGTAAGGTCACATCATTACCCATAGATCGGTCCTGTATGAGCTCTGAGCTCTCTTTCGGGAGGGAAATAGCTGTTGATCACGAGTCCAACACGTGATCCAAGACCTTGGTGGTGAATTACACACACACACACACGACTCGGTGGCGCGGTTGGTAGAGTCCCAGACTGTCACTACGGCGGTCCGGGTTCGAATCCTGTCCAGGGCTGAAAGAATTTCAGTGTCGCTGCGCTTCGAGTCGTTACTCCAACTCTCGTGGGCGGGGAGCTGGGTGTGTGTGTGCGTGTAAGGTCACAGCATTACCCATAGATCGGTCATACGAGCTCTGAGCTCTCTTCCGGGAGGGAAATAGCTGTCGATCACGAGTCCAACACGTGGTCCAAAGACCAAGGTGAATACACACATACACACACACGACTCGGTGGCACGGTTGGTAGAGTCCTCGACTGTCACTACGGCAGTCCGGGTTCGAATCCTGCCCAGGGCTGAAAGAATTTCAGTATCGTTGCGCTTCGAGTCGTTACTCCAACTTTCGTGGGCGGGGAGATGGGCTATGTGTGTGCGTGCAAGGTCACAGTATTTACCCACAGGTCGGTCATACGAGCTCTGAGCTCTCTTCTGGGAGGGACACAGCTGTTGATCACGAATCCAACACGTTGTCTAAAGACCAAGGTGAGACACACACTCGTGTGTGTGTATATATATATATATACGTACATACATATATATATATATATATATATATATATATATATATATGAATAAATACATATATATATAAATATATATATATATATGTATATATGTATATATCACAACAAAGATATGTCGTAGCACATTTGTAAAATAATACTGATGACTTCTCTTATTCTTCTCCGAAAGTGGGTCATCAGTATTATATGTATATATATATATATGTATATATATATGTATATATATATATATACATATATATATATATACATATATATATATACATATATATATATATATATATATATATATATATATATGTATATATATATGCATATATGTATATATATATATATATATACATACATATATATTTATATATATATATATATATATATATATATATATATATATATATATGTATATGTATATGTATATGTATATATATATATATATATAAATATATGTATATATATATATATATATATATATATATATATATGCATATATGTATGTATGTATGTATGTCAATTATTCAATAATCCGTATTATTGTATTAGATGTTTGCCACATAATTTCTGTTCCAACGTTTATATGATACATCTGAAGTTGTAAACAAAAGCGAGTGGAGTACGCCTGTGTGCCTGTGTAGAGTCAGGATATACTATTTGTATTTCGTTATTAAAATACATCTTACAACGATGTCGAACCCTATGGAACGCATACAAGCCTTAGATAACATAGAAAAAGATATTGCCACAGTTTTGCAGTGCGCAGGTAAGAACTGTGCTCTTATTGAATATAATAAAGTGTTTAACCATCAAAATACTTTAACTTTTGTAGATTTTGTGGGTGTATATTGTGATTGACATATGTATTTTTAACGAGTGATTTTACGCAAAATCACGTTTGTTGTTGTTGATTTTGTGTCTTTTCCATGATTAGATACAGTATATCTGGTTATAAACTAGCTTAAAGTCCAATGCAACACACAGCCAGGAAAAGTATATTAATTGGTTTTTGAATAGAAAGGACTTTTGTTAATGAAATACCAATGAAAGTAGTAAATCTTGACAACCAAACTAAGTGTTATTTTCCAAATTCATTGTATTTTTCATTAAAAACAAAATAGATAAGTTGCCGTTGAATTCCAGAATTGCAAAAATGGACATTTAACATTAAACTTACATTGTAACTGTTCTATAGCTCCTAACCTAATTTAATGTAACCATACCATAAAAGAAATAGATCTTTCTAGTACAAAAAAGAAAAAGTGAAAAATGTGTTTGTGAGGTAACTAGAATAGAACAGACAATTGCGTGTATAGACGGAACTTTTAGGATTCTAGCTCTCATCGGGTCTCACTAATTGCCGAACAAAACCGAGAAAAGCCGAACAAAACAACAAGGACGGGTTTTGCTTTAATGCACACTTCCATGTATATATGGTTGCATTATTTGAACTATTTTCTTTAAAATGTGTGATTTCCATGTAATATGATCAAAGAGAAGTTACGTTTTCATCCTCTGCAATTTTACCGACCCCAGCTACGATTCGTCCAGCCCGCCGTCTATGATCACTGGTGGTATGGATCAAACTACACTCTTTTAAGTTTCTTACTGTTGTGTTATTAGTGTAATAGACTGCATATAGTTGAATTATTCAAACTTTTCTTTAAAATGTGTGATTTTCATGTAATTTAACACAACAGTAAGAAACTTTAAAAGAGTGTAGTTTGATCCATACCACCAGTGATCATAGACGGCGGGCTGGACGAATCGTAGCTGTGTTCGGTAATTTTGCAGAGGATAAAAACGTAACTTCTCTTTTATCATATTACATGGAAATCACACATTTTAAAGAAAATTGTTCAAATAATGCAACCATATATATATAGAAGTATGCATATGAGCAAAACCCGTCCTTGTTTGGGTTTTGTTGTTTTGTTCGGCTTTTCTCGGTTTTGTTCGGCAATTAGTGAGACCGCTCTCATCTAAGTAAATATCTGAAAAGAATGCTTGAAGGATATTTTTTTTTAGAAGTGCACACCTAAGAGATATAGCAATAGAAAATTAAATATTCATTTTGTAAGTTATAATACAGTAATGTAATATTTCTTTTGGTGGAAATCAATTACAAAATCTTGCTAAAAGCAAATGCACTACCAAAAGGAGGTGCGATGATAGGTTTGAGACTCTATGTTGGCATCTATCTAATCCTGTCAATGTCAGTTTGGTGATGGCATTGACTTTGGGTATCGGGTGTTCTATTCCAAGTGACGTCACCACACTATATACAGTATTTTTAAAACAGTGCTATAGAGCTGAACTTCATCCCATTCTTCAAGCTATGAAACTCCTCAGTATTATTTTAGTTGTGCACACCTATGCAATATAGCATTAGAAAGTTAAACATTAATTTTTCTAAATTATAATACATGAATGTAATATGCCATTTTCTTGGCGGAAATAAAAAACAAAAAACCCTGCTACAAGCAAATTTACTATTGAATGAAGCCGCTAGGATACAGTACAGATGACATGCCAGTCCAGTCACTATCAAACGACGGCTTTCACATTGTGGACCAGGTATTCTCCAACTCCAAGTGATGTTAATAAGCACTGTTACAAAGACAATGGGGCTTCCTTGGACTTATGAGAGAACATGGGGTTCTGGTGTCGTTTGTTAATTGCCCGAGGTACAATAATAATCAGGCCGTCAGCATCCACGACGACGACGACCTGGATGATCTTTAGAATTTGAAGTACCAAATTACTAAACCTTGATTAAGTTATGTATGTTAGGTTAGGTTAGAATAGACTAATTCATCATCCTTTCATTTCTTCAACATCGGCACCTATCAAAACAAACATGGCATATCATTCAACCGCTGCAACTTCATTCGTTAGAAAATAGGTTCTAGCAGCTTTTTTGTTATTGATTTCCACCAAGAAAATTGCATATTACGTTGATCTATTGTAATTTACAAAATTAATAATTAATTTTCTATTGCTATATCACATAGGTGTGCACAACTAAAATTTGACCAACTCCTCTATACCCAGCTGTCCAATTGGATGCCAAAACTGGCAATCAACATCCCTGATGATGATGACCCTGATGACCTCTAGAATTACAGGCATTACTAAATACAGGTTAGGTAGGTTAGACAAATTTATCTCACTTTAATTTCTTTGAAATCCACATAAATGAAAATAAAGCAGTCATCATGGTTCCATTCATTAGTATATAATTTTCAACAACTTTTTTCTGTCATTGATTTCTGCCAAGAAAAACATATGTTGTTGTATTATACATACATATACCAAAGGCTTTTTCTCCCTTACAAGGAAGGTAGCAAAAAAACAAAGGCACAAAAACCATTCCCACCCATTCCATCCCTAATACACTCCACTCCCCTCCACCCTCTACCCTCCCTCTTATCTTGTCACCTCTTGGATGATGGGTCATCCCTGCATCTTGTCCACTGTCCTGGGTCAGAAGCAGTGTCGTAAGACACAGCACATCCACAGCAAGGCCGCTTCATTATATGTATATCTAAGTTTCTGTTGCTATATCATATATGTGTGCACCTCTAAAAATTTACCCTAAAAGGATATGTAAAAATGACATACACTCAGCCCTCAATTTAGTGGACCCCTATTCAATGAATTTGAGAGGCAACAAACAAAATCTAGTGATTCGGTAAATATCTGAGTACCTCAGTGTACAGTCACAGCAAGTTCAAAGACATGGTTCATTAAATTCTACGCTACAAAGTCCTAAGGGGCACTGCCCTAGCCTCTTGATACGAGTTTGGGATGTAAAACTGAACCATAAACAACCAACACATCTATCGCCAGGGACAATCACACCAAAGAGATGAAGTCATAGAAGTGCCAAAGGGGACAAAATGTGTTGGGGAGGAGTGTAGACGTATGTGCCTGTGTTCCTGTGTTTTGGAGTTTTGACGTGGGGGCCACAGGAGGGGATAGGTATACAGAGTGAAAAGTGAGTGTATCATCCATGCATTGTTTACAGATATGATGGTTAACTGCATCAAAAGTGACTACAAATGAAAGTGGAAAGTAAGAACGAAGTGTGAATTGAAGGACTGGGATCATCCTATG
Organism: Oratosquilla oratoria; assembly: GCF_046742065.1. Taxonomy (NCBI): domain Eukaryota; kingdom Metazoa; phylum Arthropoda; class Malacostraca; order Stomatopoda; family Squillidae; genus Oratosquilla; species Oratosquilla oratoria. Next base: position 29,499,348 of record NC_134812.1, read on the forward strand.
GTCCCTTGCTTGTTTGTAAATTGAACAGGGGTGCCACTGTTGGAAGGTCATAAATTGTGTACCTCCTTCCCCCAACCTGTCTCCTACAGCAGTCAAATGGTTGACTGAGCTATAGCGCTTCACTCCATACCTAAACTTCCTTCTCTTCTCCTCCTCCTCCTCCTTCTCTTCCCCTTTCTCCTCCTCCTCCTCCCCAATTCTTCCTCTTCTTATTCTTCTTTCTTTCTGGTTACTTTTCTTGATTTTAATCTCCTCATTCTTGGAGTACTCAAGATTGCGACCATATGCATTACTTTTTTGTTTTTGCTAATGACTTTGTATGTCTATAGATCAGTTATCCAATACAGTAACTTAATTACTTAATTCAGCATGTAAAAGAGCCCACAAGATATGGAAACTTACTCGATCTATTGATCACTAGCCCCGCAAGCATGGTAACTGATGTAGAAGTCGGTGAATCTGTTGCAAATAGCGATCACAACTTAGATTCAAACTCCTAAGATTTTTTAGAATAGATACTTGTGTTTCTAAAATACCCGATTTCAGTAAAGCTCCGTTCATAGGACTACGTCAGGAGCTTCAGCTTACAGATTGGGAGGCAAAATTAAACGAAAGACCTGTAGATCAGATGTGGGAAATTTTTCAAAATACGCTCACTAAGATGATTCAAACTTACATTCCTTTTAAGGACAGACGTCCCCCAAATCAGGCTCGCCCAAAGTAGCTCGACAAAGAAACTGAAAAAAGTATTGCTAAAAAGAGACAGGCTTATAAGAAATATAAGTGCTCAGGTACATCTAATGACTATGAAAGTTATGTATCAATACAGAGAGATTTAAAAAAGGCAATAAGAAAAAGAAAACGATGATACAAAATGAACATCGCTGATAAATCCAAAGAGAATCCCAAAGAATTCTATAGTTACATTAGAGATAAAAAGGTTGTTAGGAATCACATTGGTCTACTATTACCTGCTGACGGTCAACTTGAATATTCAAATGAAGGAATGTGTAATATCTTAAACAATTATTTTAGCTTGGTATTCGTAAACGAAACACCTCAAAGTGAACTCCAAACTGAAACCTGTGAAAAGTCTAGGGTAAACTTACTACGGTAAATATAACAAAAGAAAAAATTAAAAGGTGTATAGATAAACTCAAAGTTAATAAAACACCAGGGCCTGACGGTTTGCATCCAAGAATCTTAAAGAAAATGAAAAATGAGATTGTTGCTCCATTAGAAATTATTTTCAAGAAATCCATCATATCAGGAGATGTCCCAAGAGAATGGAAGCTAGCTAACGTTACTCCCATATTCAAAAAAGGTGACAAAAAGAAGCCAAATAACTATAGGCCTATAAGTTTGACTTCAATCGTAGGAAAAATAATGGAAACTATCATCAGAGATGCTATCGAACATCATTTAGAAAGTAACCGTTTGATAAATGATAGCCAGCATGGTTTCAGACGGAAACGTTCTTGCGTGACTAACTTACTCGAATTCTACAACACAGTTATCTCGAATTATGACAAAAGAAACAATATAGATTTAATGTATCTAGACTTTGCAAAAGCTTTTGGTACCGTCCCACATGAAAGACTACTTATTAAATTAGCTTCACATGGAATAAGTGGCAGCCTATTAAGTTGGACTAGTAATTGGTTGAATGATCGAAAACAGAGTTATTTTAAATGGAAAAATGTTACAAGTGGAGATCCTCAGGGTTTCGTTCTTGGATCACTTTTATTCATAGTATATATAAATGATATAGACCATGGACTAAAATCTACTGTTTCCAAATTTGCTGATGATACAAAATTGTGCGGAATGGCAAATGATCACTTAAACCAATTCGATTTTCAAGAAGATTTAGATATATTACAGCAGTGGTCTGAAAAGTGGCCAATGAAGTTTAACACAAGTAAATGCAAGATTATGCACATAGGTAAAAATAACAATAAGTGCGATTACAAGTTATTTGGAAATTCATTAACAAAAGTGGATACTGAAAAAAATCTCGGCATAATTATCAGTAATGACCTCAAATCATCCAAGCAGTGTATTTCAGCCTCTGAGAAAGCAAATAAGATTCTAGGACTGATTGCGCGATCTTTTGATTTCAAAAGTCCATCACTCATTAACAAGCTATATAAATCGTTAGTTCGTCCACATTTGGAATATGCTCTTTCCGTATGGTCACCGAATCTCATTAAAGACATTGACATATTGGAAAAAGTACAACGGTGAGCCACAAAACTGATTCCAAATATCAATAATAAATCATACGAAAAATTCGAAAATCGACTAAAACATATGAATCTGTTTTCCCTAAAAAAGCGTAGACTCAGAGGTGACTTGATACAGGTCTTTAAGATTCTAAAGGGAATTGGCAACATCAAAAGTGACAAAATTTTCACATTGAATGAGAATCAGACAAGAAACAATGGTCTCAAACTGTCTGGAAATAGATTCAATTTGGAAGTAGGTAGAAACAACTTTGCCAACCGTGTAGTTAATGAATGGAATAAACTTCCTGCACAGGTAGTGCAATGTAGTTCAGTTCGAAGCTTTAAGAATCATTTAGATAAACACCTAAGCAAGATGCTGTAATGATTATAATTTATTTTATATTATTTGTTTTTGTTTTGTTATCATTTGTCTGTCTGATTTTCATTTATTATTAGTTATATGTCAATTTATTATTATTTACTATTTACCTGTTTGTTTATTATCTAACTATACCTATTTATTATCATACTATCATAATTTTTACTTATCATTATTATGATTTTTTTCACATTCAATCTAGTTATGGACCAAAAGGTCTCCTATCGGCATGCTCCTCCTTTGTAACCTGATAATGTATGCTTAGTGTGGTAAGTTAGTGAGGAAACCACTGTTTGAGTTTCATTTGGTCTTGAATTTTTAAAACATAAATGATCATTTGCGGATACCCTATTATTGTCCATAACAACATCACAGACTGGGTAGAAGGGTGAACAAATAAAGTCTGGTGTGATCGGTATCAAATATCTGTTGATAGTAACATTGATTCTGTCTGGAGATATAAATCTTAACCTAGTCCCACATAAGATTCCATAGGTGTCTGTGAAAATGGTGTCAGATCCAAGAGTCATGCCATCGAATATGATTTGTTTCTAGTAGATTCACTCAAGGTGCAGTGATGTGAACAGGGAGGTGTATGATGCCAGTGATGAGATATTGTTCACATGTTCCTGGTGCCTCGCAAGTGAGCTACCACAGCTAGAAACTGATGACAGTGATAAAGATGTCCTATCAGCCAAGCAGGATATGATCCAACAACTGGAGATGAAGCCCATGATGAGTCACTTGGTAGCAACAACACCTTTGGCAATGAGTTTGAGTGCTTCAAAAAATATGGTCTTCACTTTATTTATATCAACATAAGAAGTTTGTTTCCAAAGTTAGATGAACTTCGTATCATAGTGAGACATTCCAGTACAGCAGTCATCGGTGTCACTGAAACTGGTTAGAGGGCTTAATAGAGGATACAGAGGTGGAGAAGCTAGGATATATTGTGCATCATAAAGACTGACAAAGTGGTGGTGGTGGTGAAGTTATGTTCATTTGTAGTGACCGAGCAATCAACCCGTGTACTGAGGTAATGAACAACAGTCACTGAATCTATATGGGTTGATCATCTTCTGCCAAAAACTCACCCAATACTGATTGGAGTATGCTATAGATCCCCAAAACAAATTTACTTTTATGATCATTTGGAGAGTGGCAGTATAAATGGACTCAATACAATAGAGTGTGATATTGTCATAGGTGATTTTAATACCAATACTCTAAAGCCGGCCTTACACTATCATGTACACCCGACAGGTACGCCTGAAAAGTTACACCTGACAGGTATGCCATGGATTTTCGAGAAGATGAGTTGTACTTTCATTATCTCAGGCGACCTGACAACTGATCGAATTTTCATCAGTTGTCAGGTCGCCTGAGAGGCTAGTTTTTCCCGCCATACACTATCAGGTATACCTGACAGGCGTGACTGTTCTGTCTTACCTGTCTGGTTTAAATGATTGTGTATGGCCGGCCTAAAGTCAGAAAATTCTTTGATCAAAACATTACATAACTTAATGAATGCAAATGGGCTAGTACAGTTGATTTATGTACTATCATAGATTTGATCATGGGATCTAGTTCTAGCAAAATTTGTCAGCATGGTGTGATAAATGTAGGGATTAGTGATCATTTGCTTGTTTACTGCTCAAGGAAACTGAAAAGATGTGTTGTTAATGAGCTGTGGAAGCTCGCTCACTGAAAAATTATTCTAAAGAAAATTTTGTTTGCAACCTGGAATATGTTGACTAGTCACATAATGTGAATTGTAATGAAGTGGTTGAAGCCTGGAATAATTTTAAAGAAATCTTGATGGGTGTCATTGATTCAATAGCCCCTCTTAAAATTTTAAAATCAAAGGACTGAGCCATGGATATCAACTGAGACTTTGGATTTGATTAAAAAAAAAAAGGAAATTTTCTTATATAAATTGAAGAGGTCTAAAAACCAATCTGATTATGAAAAGATCATATATTGTAGGAATAAGGTTAACCTCTTCCATATGATGATGCCTACATAGTCAGCATCTTGATTATATTTATTTTGTAGTTGTAGCTGAATGATTCCTGAATTCTGTAAACTGGCTTGATCACGTTTTCTGTATGTATTATTACTCAACGAAAGAGAATGAGTAATACAGCAGTGACTTTATATTTTATAACATGAGTATTGTGATGCATCAATCATCATACCTCAGACATCTGATGCTACACACGAGAATTTGACTTGTATTTAAGAGGTTAAATATTTGAAGAACAAGGCAAAACAAGAGTATTATGTTAAAATACATGAAAACTGAAATCAGCCAAAGAAACTATGGCAGACCCTAAAAGAGTTAGGTACGTCCTCAAAGTGTAAAGCCTAGTCCAGTAAAATAGGCTTAAAGATTGAGAATGATCTGGTGTGGGACAAATAAACTAAGGCAAATTGTTTCAATTAATGCTTCACCAATATAGCTTCTAAACTGGTTGAAACACATCCACTTAATTCAAGTAGATATGGTTTTGACTTTGTAAAAAACAAATTATAGAAAATTGAACACCAGTGATAGGATTTTGAATGTAAGTCATGTATCCTATGAGGAGGTGGTAAAGATTTTAGAAGATTTGAGGGTAATATTTTAGAAGTGCACGCATATGCGATATAATATTAAGAAATGAAATATTAATTGTGTAAATTATACTACATCAATGTAATATACATTTTTCTTGGCAAAAATAAATTACATAAAACATTGCTAAAAGTGATATGCTAACGAACGGAACTGTGGCGACTGCTTGAGGTGTTGAATAGAATGAGAAAGGAGGTGAGGAGGAGAGCTGAGGTGGAAAATGAGATGGCAGATAGGCTGATGAAAGAGTATTTGGATGGTTTAGAGACATGGAAAGAATGAGTGAAGAAAGATTATTAAAAGAGATGAGGAAGGAAGAGGTGGATGGAGTGAACTTGAGGGGACGACTGAGGATGAGATGGATGGATGGGGTGAAAAGAGTGTTGAGCAAGAGGGGAATGTCTGTTGAGCAAGAAAGGGGGAAGGCAGGAGATAGGGGTGAGTGGAGAATGGCTGTGTATAGGTGATACTGTGATGCAAGGAGGGGTGAGGGATGGGATGTTAGGGAGTGATTTTGTGTGAATGATATTTTGACACAGCCTGAAAGGATTTCTCCCCATCTCTTTTTCTGCATGAGGAGAAGGACGGGGTCACTGACTAAGTGAAGTGCCCTTGCTGTGGATGTGCTATGTCTTAATGTTTTGATGGGTGGGATGCAGGATTGATCCATGAGGAGCTAAGACGAGAGGGAGGAAAGGGTGGTGAATGGGAGTGGGATGGGTGGGAGTGGAGTTTAAATATTTATTATGATTAACATGTTCTATCACAACACCACCTCTTATCCAAGCCCACTCAGCACCTCAAGTCTGACATGCAACAATAGCAATTATGATATAGAATTCCCACCCCTAAACACATTACCAATAAAAACCACTACACTAATCAAAGATGAACAATCAAGTAACAGTGGTGATTCAGGCAATGCAACTGCTGAACATTCACCAGTGGTGAGTCAAGTCAGTGCACATGTTACCATTCTTGAACAGTCTCCAGATGTGACATCTACAAGCAGCTGCAGCCAAGGCACAGATGATGAGTCAAGTGTGAAAATGAAAAAGTTAAAGGGCCACCTTCACCACAAATTTATTCTCAAGGTTACATGCATCTCTTTTGACTCCTATATAGGGATGCATTTGTGTTGGTATTAGCATTAGAGATGAAAGTTTTTGTATTGGTCTGAATATAACATATATAAAAAAAAAAATCATCTAAGCTGCAAGGAGTTAACCAAATGTTAACCTTTGAGAGTGAACAGCATTTGTCTTTGAGTGGAAATTAGTCTGCAACCATAAATAAACACTACACAACTCTAAACTTTCTAATAAACTTATTTTCAAGAACAAATCAACAGAAATGAATGATAACAGTTATTGAATTTCTAAATAGAATTCATATTTCACTGATTTTCTTTTTCTTTTATTTTTAAGATATGTTTATCTATATACTAAAGGCTTTTCCCCCTTATAAGTAAGATAGCCAAGTCAAAAGGCACATACCCACTCCCATCTATCACCCTTTCTTTTATCTCATCTTACCTCTTCGTTGATGACAGGTCATCCCTGTATCCCGCCTACTGACCTGGGTCAGAAGCAATGCAGCAAGACACACTACATCCATAGCAAGGCCACTTCACTTAATTAGCGAAAAAACCCCCCCTCCTCTCTGTCCCCTCATGCAGAAAAAGAGAAGATATGGAGTAATCCCTTCGGGAATGCATTGAAATATCATTCACACATAACTACTCCCTACTCCACTCTATCCCCCACCCCCTCCCATCCTTGTATCACAATATCATATATACACCGTCATTTTCCACTCATCCCTATCACCTACCTTCTCCCTTCCTTGCTCAACAGACATTCCCCTCTTGTTCAAAGCTCCTTTCCATTCATCCATCTCATTCTTGGTTGAACCCTCAAGTTCACCCCTCCCACTTCTGCCATCCCAATAATCTTTCATCAGTCCTATTTGCCATCTCCTTTTCCACCCCAGCTTTCTTTCTCACTATATCCAACCTTGTAACCCCTAACCATACTTCCCAGATATTTTGCCTCAACACATTTAAACTCTTCCTCTCTGATTCTCTTAAATTCCAAGTCTCTACTTTATACATTGCCATTGGCACAATCACCCCTTCATGTAATCTTCTCTTTGCATCCACTCCATGCTCCCAAATGCTCATATGTTTTTTAATTCCCCAAGGCATTTACTTGCTTCCCTCAATCTACAACTTACCTCCACTACTCCTATTCCTGCCACTTACAACCCCACTATACACATCCTCCTGCCTGTCTCCTGTAAGACTTATTTTCCAACTCACTACCATCCTCTCCTTTTGTACATCTCATCACTATTTACCCACATTTATCTTCAATTTTTTCCTATCACATACTTTCCCAAACTTTGTTACTAACTGCCTTAATCCCCCCTCTGACCCTGCCATAAGCACTGTGTTGTCAGCAAACAACTGGCTCACCTCCCACTTTTCTCCATTTTCTTTAACCATCTCTAGTCCCTTGCTCATTAACCTCTTAATTTACCTCCTGCACCACCCCATCCATGTACACATTGAACAGCCATGCAACATGACACATCCCTAATGTAGCCACATCTTTACCTCAAAACATTTGTGCTCTCCATTTCCAAGTCTAACACAGGCTCTACTACTCTCATAAAATCTATTGCCTGGCCTTAACAGCTTTTCCCCAGTTTCATATATCTGCAAACCTTCCACACGATTTTCCTGTTTACCCTGTCATAAGCCTTTTCCAAATCCATAAGGGCCCAAAAAACACCCATGCCTTTCACTAAAGCTTTATCACATGTCTGCCTTACCACAAAAATCTGATCCACGCAACCCTTATCTTTCCTAAACCCATACTGTTCCTCACCAATTACTCCCTCTGTTCCTCTCCAAATCCTCTCAATTGAAACCCCCCCATAAGCCTTATTTTGTTCAAATAGAGGAATTAAAGCCTTATTTAATTGAAATTGATCAATTAAACAAAATTATGGAAACTAATAATAATATTGATTAATTTGTTTAACAATTAGAATGGACAATTAATAGAATAAAACAAATTCTAAAGTAAGAATGACTATCTTGATAGAATTTCCAAACTTAGGAATATCATATTGCAGTTCTAGATATTTTGTTGAACATTAACACTACTATTTTTTCCACAGGTCAGGCCTTGACAGAATGTAGTAAAGACAAACCAGCAAACAAACAAGGGGAGGCCCATGTTACTCAGTTCCTTAAGACGCTTACCAATGTGGAAACTGAACTCTCCAAACAAATAAACTACCTCACTCAAGTATCCACAGGTAAGCTTGTTAATTAAGGGGTCTTAGAATGTGTAATACAATCCTGAGGCTCTCATGAAGCTCTGTGAAAAGAATGTTGAACTGCTGTCTGTGTTGAGTGGGTATTGTTTCTCTGTGATGTGTCAAGCAATGGAGGAAAGCATCTATTAGTTGTCATATATCTCTCTCTTTCTCTGTATGTATATATATATATATATACAGTATATATATTTACGTAGTTACCTAGTCATATTTACCTAGTTGTATTACATGGGAAGGGAGCTATGCTCATAGTGACCAGTCTTTGTATCTTTCAGCATCAAGTTTTTTCTTAAAATCTTGAATAGTATTTGCAGACACTGTTTCTTTATAGAAGTTATTCCATATATCCAGCACTCTGTGTGGGAAGCTATTCTTTTTCTGACCTCTTCTATAGTTATCCTTTTTTTAGTTTCTTTTCATGACCTCTTGTTTTTCCATTGTCATTTTTTAGTAAATCATTCCTGTCAAGGATTTCCATTCCATTCATGATTCTAAATATAGTCAGTAGATCACCTCTTTCTCTTCTCTGCTCTAGTGTATGTGTGTGTATGTGTATTTACCTAATTGTAGTACATAGGAAAGGAACAATGCTCATTGGATCCTGTCTCTTATTCTCTAATTTTCAAACATAGACTCAAATTCATGTACAGTTCCAACTTAATCTATATCTTTGATTTCCAATAATATTTACATTTTAACTCATGCATAGTTTGAGCTTGTGCTAATCACTTAAGCTATTCCACATATTTATACATCTGTATTTCTTCACATCCTTTTGACATATGGTCTTTCTTAATTTACTTCCATGACCTCCTAAAGCCTTCCCATCTTTAATCAGAAGATCTCTTCTATCAATGTAGTCTATCACCTTTAGTGACCTGAATACTGTAATCATGTCACCTATTTCTTTTCAGTCTTTCAAAGTTGGTAATCCCAATACTTTTAGTCTTTCCTTATATGGTTCATCTGCCAGGCTGAGGACTAGTTTGTTTGCTGCCCTTTGTACTATCTCAGTCTTACTTATATCCTTCACTCTGTGTGGGGATCATACTACTGATGCATATTCCAGTCTTGGTCATATCAGGGTTTCAATTAGTTTTTCATCATCTTGTCATCAGTATAATGGAATGCCACTGTAATCTTCTACAGTAGTCCATATGTTTCCCACAATCCTGCTGATATGTCTGTCAGGTGACAGGTTGTCTTTTACAACTCTCCCAAGTCCTCCCCTTTTGCTTTTGTAATGGGTTTGCTTCCCAAGGAATAGTTTAACCTCTTCACTCCGGGGCATATCGCACGTCTGGCAGCATTAGCTGCCAGGTGTGCGATGTTGCGTCATAATAATCATACATACATACATATACCAAGGCTTTTTCCCCCTTCCAAGGGAGGTAGCCAAAAAGGGAAAGACAAAAAAACACTCCCACCCATTCATCCCTAAATACACTCCACACCCCTCCCACCTTCCCTCTCATCTAAGCACCTCCTGGATGACGGGTCATCCCTGCACCTTGCCCACCGCCCTGGGTCAGAAGCAGTGTCGCAAGACACAGCACATCCACAGCAAGGCCGCTTTATTCAATCGGCGACCCCCCCTCTCCGTCCCCCCTTGCATATAAGGAGAGGACGGGGAGAAATCCCTTCAGGCTGCGTCAAAATTTACTCTCAAATTTACTCATAATAATCGCATTATAAAAATAAAGTCACTGCTCAATCGCTCGTTCTCTTTCACCCGTGAATTTTGATAACCATAGAAAATATGATGAAGCCAGTTTAGAGAGAATGAGGGTCACGCAGGTATGACTACAATAAATATAATCAAGACGCCGACGTCGGCATCATCGCGTACCCACTTGCTCCTCATGCCTACGTAGGTGTCACTGTATGGAAGTGGTTAAGGATTGCCTTTTGCTGCTATTGCCCATTTCTAGTACTTTGTATTTTTTGGTATTGAGCTTCATTTCCCATTCTTGGCTCCATGCAAAAATAGTATCTAGATCTTTTTGCAATATTGTACTGTCCTCATTTTTCACTCTTCTCATGAATTTTTGCATCATCTGCAAACATGTTGGAATAGCTTGTTGTTCTTCATTAACTCCTTCCATACGGTGCCGCCTACATAGGCGGCATGGGGAGCAAGTGGATACGCGATGATGCCGACATCGGCGTCTTGATTATATCTATTGTAGTCGTACCTACATAACCTCCATTCTCTCTAACTGGCTTCATCATATTTTCTATGGTTATCAAAATTCATGGGTGAAAGAGAACGAACGATTGAGCACTGACTTTATTTTTCATAATGCGATTATTATGACACAACATCGCACGTCTGGCAGCTAATGCTGCCAGACGTGCGATGTGCCCTGGAGTGAAGTGGTTAACATAAACAAGAATCATTATATTGGTGCAAGCACTGAACCTTGTGGAACTCCACTCATTACTGCTCTCCAGCTTGACATCTTGTTCTTTACTACTGTCCTCATGTATCTTTCCATCAAAAAGTCTTTAATCCATTCTAGTAGTTTGCCTCTCAGTCCTCCATCATGCTCCAATTTCCTCATGAGTCAACTGTGAGGTACTTTATCAGATGCCATCTCTAGGTTGAGGTACACACAGTCCACCCACACCTCTCTATTGCAGCACATCATTCACTCTTGAATAAAAGCTTAAAGGGTTCAACACACATGGCCTTCTAGACTTGAAGCCAAACTAACTCTGTCAGAATGTTCATCTTTCAAGATATTTGGTCCATCAATCTTTCACAGTCCTATCATATAATTTCACTAGTGCTGGTTAGTGATACTGGCCTATAATTTAGTGTTTTTTCCATGCTTCAGCCTTTGTGAATTGGCACCACATCGTGTGTATGTATACCTATATTAGGATTGATATGGATTTAATACCATCTCTTTGGTGCTGCACCTTGTGGCAGAGGTAAGGGTGTTAATGGATTTGGGAGATGGATAGGAGGGGGATGATCCTCTAGAACACCTGTTCCACAGAACTACATCATACAGGCAGCTCTTGTTGGTCCCAATATGTGATACTGATACTAAAAAGAAACATGTTAATCTATTCAGTCTCCAGCTGAAGCATCTGGTCCATTGCTCCTGTTCTCTCTTGTATGGACCAGTGACAGGTATGCGGTGATCCTACAAAGTAGATGTCAGAGAATCATCTCTACCTTGTGACTTCAAAATCCATCATTACCCTCACTGTAATCAAGTTCCCCCATTCTCTTTGAACTCTCAGTGTTGGTAGACCCAATGCTTTTAGTCTCTCCTCATATGGCCAGTGTGCCAGGCTGGAAAACATTGTGGTTGATGTTCTTTGTATCCTTTCTATCATGCTTATCTGTCACACTATGGGGACCATGCTACTAATGCATATTCAAGTCCTGGGCAAATTAGGGTTTCTATGAGATTTTTCATCATCTCCTCATATAGTGAAAATCCATCTTTATGTTTTACAATAATTCATTCATTCATACTTGTCTGCCAGTCTTTAGCATCAAGGGGATGAGGGATGAAGGAATTAATTAGCTTATCAAAGTACATACATACATATACCAAGGCTTTTTCCCCCTTTCAAGGGAGGTAGCCAAAAAGGGAAAGGCATAAAAACACTCCCACCCATTTCATCCCTAAATACACTCCACACCCCTCCCACCCGCTTATCAAAGTGGTATATGTAATAATATTAATGATGATGATGATTTGGTTTAATGTCACAAATTCCCCCCTTTCGGGAGACTAGGATGGTGCCCCTACAGAGGACTTTGTAACTTGGAATTTAATGAACCATGTCCTTAGTTCAGCTCACCCTGAGCAGGGTTTGAACCTCAAGTAATGATGCCCTAACCTGCTTGGCCAGCAAGCATCCACATATTACACTAAACTGTTGATATAAAGGATCTCAACATATTGGATATAACGGACAAAAAATCTGACTGGACAAACCCTCACTATAACATGTTTTCATCCGTTATAGCGAGGGATCCTCGGTTATAATGGATCTTTGGATATAATGACAGACCCCTGTCCCCATATCATCCGTTATATCGAGGGCATACTGTAATTTCTAATCCTACTAATTTCTAATACCAGACAAACTTCGGGATATAATGGATCTGTCCGGTATTTCCATCAGATATAATGGATCCTCGGTTAAAACAGATTTTTGGATATAATGACAGACCCCTGTCCCCCTATTGTTCATTATATCAAGGGTTTACTGTAATGATAATTTACAAAACACTGAAGAAGGATGGTTTCTTCTTAGTCTCCTTTCATTTTTCAGGCCAAGCACATGAAGGTTCCAGTTATAGTTCTCAGAAAATTGTCCAAATGGCCTGGCACCGCTTGGAGCATGCCAACAACCAGATCGCTGAACTGGAAACCCTCAAGAACATCCACATACAACGTATGCACCAGCTTCAGCAACAGCAACAACAGCAGCAGCAGATACAACATCAGCCTCATTATCAAGGACCTTCGTCTGGTTCTTGACTCTGAAAGAGTCTTAGTTTGTAAGGGGCAGGGATTTTGTTCCTCAGTATAGGCGTATTTTATAAATTTTGTTTCTGTATGAATGTATGTGATAGTAATGAGCGCTAGTTAAGAACATACTACCTTCAACACAGAACACTTAACTCTTTCACCGATATTCTCGGTTTTTAATTTGTCCTGGCTGCCAACAGGTGATTTTATTAAGCCAAGGGAAATCCTTTGTACCTTAAAAGGGTTAAAAAGGTGTTCAGACAATACTAGACTGTTGTTCATCTGAAGGTTGAATCTCGTACAAAAGGGAGTGCCAAATTCTTGACAACCTTGTATGATGGAAGTATGACCAATAGCATAGAAAAACTGGCAGAACGCATAATGCATGTTCATAAGAATGAGCTAGGGATCTTGGTAGAATATTTGATAAAAAGTTTTTTAGATCAAATACATGTAACAACTTTGTACACTGTATAAGTGGGACAGATTTGTAGTGAAATATATTGATATTACTACATTGTGAAGGGAGAATGTATACAATCAGCCCCTTGAACATGGTACATAATATATACAAGTTACTCTTAATACCAAATTATTTTTATTCTCCTTGAGTGGAGCTGGACCAAGAGCAGTTTTAAGAACTTCAAAACCATGGTGCACTTTATATGTTTTGTTTAGCGTGTCTTGAGCCATCTAAGAACCAGGTATTTGGCCTCATGAGGTCACAAAGTGGAGGTGAGACAAGTAATGGGTGTCTCCACTACATAAAGGATTACAAAGGAATAGCATGCCAACAGGACACCTTTTGGTCCATAACTAGGTAGGATGAAAAAAAATAATAATAATAAATAAATAAATAGATACATGTATCAAATGCTTTTTCCCCCTTACAAGGGAGATAGCCAAAAAACAGTCATAAAATCCACTCCTACCCATTCCATCCTCACATGCTTCACACCCATTCACCCCCATTCCTCCCTCCCATCTTGGCTACCTACAGACAACGGGTCATCCCTGCACCCCACCCACAGCCCCAGGCCAGAAGCAGTGTTTGCAAGACAGTACATCCAACAGCAAGGCCACCCCATTAAATCAGTGACACCTCCCATTCCTCCCCCCATCCATGCAGAAAAAGAGAAGGGGGGGGGGGGTCCCTGGGCTGTGCCAAATTAAAATGTATAAAATACATATACTAAAGGCTTTTTCCCCCTTACAAGGGAAGTAGCCAAAAAGAAAAGGCATAATAACCATTCCCACCCATTCCATCCTGAATACACTCCACTCCCCTCCACCCTCCCTCTTATCTTGGCACCTCCTGGATGATGGGCCATCCCTGCATCTTGTCCACTGCCCTGGGTCAGAGGCAGTGTCGCAAGACACAGCACATCCACAGCAAGGCCGCTTCATTAAATCGGCGACCCCCCTCTCCATCCCCTCATGCAGAAAAGGAGAAGACGGGGAGAAATCCCTTCGGGCTGCGTCAAATTTTTCTCACACATACTACCTCACCCCACCCATCCCACCTCATGCATCACAACATCATCCATATACAACCATTCTCCAGTCACCCCTATCTTCTGTCCTCTCCTGTCCTTCCTCAACAGACATTCCCCTCTTCCCCAGAGCCCCTTTCACTCCATCTCATCTTAGGTCGCCCCCTCATGTTTACTTCCTCCACATCTGCTTTCCATACCTCTTTTATTAGTCTTTCTTCACTCATTCTTTCCATGTGTCCAAACCATCCCAATACTCTTTCATCCACCCTATCTCCCAACTCCCTTACCACCCCTGTTCTCCTCCTCACCTCATTTCTCACTCTATCCAGCCTAGTAACCTGCATCATATTTGTCAGACACCTCATCTCAAACACATTCAAACTCCTCTCTTTCTCTCTTATGTTCCATGTTTCTGCCCCATACAATGCTGTTGGCACAATCACTCCATCATACAATCTCCTCTTAGCATCCATTTCCAAATGTCTATTCCTCATTACACTTTTCAATCCACCAAGGCATTTATTCGCTTCTCTCAATCTACATTCTACCTCCACCCTTTCCTGCCACATTTGCACCCAAGTACCTAAAACTATCCACTTCCTCCAGTTGCTCTCCCTTAATGCTTACTTCCAGTCTGCTGCCACTTTCACCCCTTGTATATCTCATCACCTTACTTTTACCCACATTTACCTTTAACTTTCTTCTTTCACACACTCCCAAACTCTGTCACCAACTTCCTCAATCCCTCCTCTGATCCTGCTACAAGCGCAGTGTCGTCCGCAAACAACAGCTGGCTCACCTCCCACTTTTCTCCATTTTCTTTAAACATCTCCAGTCCCTGACCCACCATCCTTGGGACAAGTGTGAATGTAGTAGTTTCAGAGGGATTAGCTTGTTAAGTGTAGTTGGGAAGGCTTATGGGAGGATCTTGATTGAGAGGATTAGGAGAGGAACAGAGGGAGTAATTGGTGAGGAACAGTGTGGATTTAGGACAGGTAGAGGTTGTGTAGATCAGATTTTTGTGGTAAGACAGATATGTGAGAAAGCTATAGGAAAGGGGAAGGATGTTTTTTGGGCCTTTATGGATCTGGAAAAGGCTTACGACAGGGTAGACAGAAAGGCACTGTGGGAGGTTATGCGGATATACAGGATAGGAGGAAAGCTTCTCGGAGCTGACAAGAGTTTTTATGAGAGTAGTAGAGCTTGTGTCAGGATTAGAAATGGAGAGAGTGAGGGGTTCGAGGTAAAGGTGGGACTTCGTCAGGGATGTGTTATGTTGCCCTGGCTGTTCAGGGATTGGAGATGGTTAAAAATGGAGAAAAGTGGGAGGTGAGCCAGCTGTTGTTTGCGGACAACACTGCACTTGTGGCAGGATCGGAGGAGGGATTGAGGAAGCTGGTGACAGAGTTTGGGAGAGTGTGTGATAGAAGAAAGCTAAAGATAAATGTGGGTAAAAGTAAGGTGATGAGATGTACAAGGGGTGAAAGTGGCAGTAATCTGGAAGTGAGCATTAAGGGAGAGCAACTGGAGGAAGTGGATAGTTTTAGATACTTGGGTGCAAATGTGGCAGGAAAAGGTGGAGTAAAAGTGGAGGTAGAATGTAGATTGAGAGAAGCGAGTAAATGCCTTGGTGGATTAAAAAGTGTAATGAGGAATAGAAATTTGGGAATGGATGCTAAGAGGAGACTGTATGAAGGAGTGATTGTACCAACAGCACTGTATGGAGCAGAAACATGGAACATAAGAGAGGAAGAGAGAAGGAGCTTGAATGTGTTTGAGATGAAGTGTCTGAGAAGTATGATGGGGGTTACTAGGCTAGATAGAGTGAGAAATGAGGAGGTGAGGAGGAGAACAGGGGTGGAAAGGGAGTTGTTGTTGTTGTTGTCGTTCCCTAGACTGTCTGTCCGAGCAGTCCCGTCTCCCCAAGGAAGGCCACAGCCGAAACTGGGTTTTCCCACAAATCCTTTATAGAGTGTATGTTGTGTTGTTTGCGTGCATGATTGTGTATAATGCAGTCTTCCATTATGTGTTGTATGGTATGGGGTGAAGTGTTACATCCTGGGCAGCTGTTCACAACACGGTCGTCCAGCCTCTTCTGGTAGCTTAGAAGTGCTGGGTGGTGACCGCATCGCAGTCTGGCCAAGTGGACTCTGTCCTTACGTGGGAGAGAGGATTCAGAAGGGTGGATATCAGGGGGTCTGGCATGCAGCAGTGTGTTGTCTTTCAGTGTGTTAATGGAGCGGTGAGTGATATGATTATGAATATGTTTCCGGAGGCTGGTATTTGGTGGTTGTGGAGGAAGAGAAGAGAGTATCTGTGTGTAATAAAGGTCTTTGGGTGTAGTTTTAATGTTTCTTGGTGTGTGTGGGTGTTCTGCTATGTAGTGTAGCGGGTGTGATGTGTTTGTGGTGGCTGCAGCAAGTGTTTGTGTGCCTCTCATGTCGAGGTGGTCCTTGACTTTGAGGACTTTTGTTTCATGGTGTAAATGGTCTGTAGGTGATGTATTTGTGCAGCCTGTAATTGTTTTTAGGGCTTTGTTTTGTATGATTTGAAGGGTGTTGTGGTGTGTCTCACTGAGATTAGGAGCCCATGCAGGACTCGCATAATTCATCACTGAGCGTATGCATTGTTTGTATATTGTTATATTAGTTTCTTTGTTTTGTCCAAATGTTGTTCCAGTGATTGACTTAAGTGCGTTAAGTCTAGGTGTGCATTTGTTTTTTATGTTTGTGAGGTGTTGTTTGAAAGACATGGATGTATCGTATGTTACACCAAGAATTTTCGGTGTGTTTGTGTGTGGTATTAGAGTGTTGTTGATGTAGAGATGAGGTATGTATTTGTGTTCTTTTGTCCAGTTGGTGAGAAGTGTTGCTGTAGATTTGGTTGGAGCTATTTTGAGTCTGTTTGTGATGAACCATGTGTTGAGTGTGTCAAGGTAAGGCTGGATTATTTCTGCAGCTTTGTCTGTGTTACGATGTGTGCATGTGATTGTTATGTCGTCTGCGTAGGAAGAGATTTGTATTTCTGAGGTGTCTGGCGTGGGTAAGTCATGCATGTATAGATTAAATAATGTGGGGGATAGAACTGAGCCCTGTGGTACTCCGTTCTTAATGTTTCTGATGTGCGATGATTGGCCATTATATGACACATGAGCATTCCTGCCTGCCAGATAATTGGCCAGCCATCTTTTGGTGTTATTGTGCATGTCTGTGTTATATATTTTATTTGTTAGGTTGTGGCGGGGGATAGCATCAAAAGCTTTACTAATGTCCAATGTTATAAGAAGTGTTCTGTGGTGGGGCCTATCTGAATTGATGCCATCTAAAATTCTTTGTGTGAGGTTTGTCAGAAGAGTGTTTGTGGAGTGTAGTGGCCTAAAACCGTGTTGTGAGTCAGCAAGGGGAATATATGGTGTGACAAGTTTAAGTATTAGGCGTTCAATGACTTTAGAGGGGGTGCAGAGAAGTGTGATTGGGCGGTGCGATGTTGGGATTGTTGGGTCTTTGTTCGGTTTTGGAATGGTGATTATGGAGTTGGGAGATAGGGTTGATGAAAGAGTATTAGGATGGTTTGGACACATGGAAAGAATGAGTGAAGAAAGACTAGTAAAGGAGGTATGGAAGGCAGATGTGGGGGGAGTGAACATGAGGGGACGTCCTAGGATGAGATGGATGGATGGGGTGAAGGGGGCTTTGGGGAAGAGGGGAATGTCTGTTGAGGAAGGACGGGAGAGGACAGAAGACAGGGGTGAATGGAGAGTGGTTGTATATGGAAGATGTTGTGATGCATGAGGTGGAATGGACGGATGGGGGGTAAGGTAGTGTGTGTGAGCAAAATTTTGATGCAGCCCGAAGGGATTTCTCCCCGTCCTCTCCTTTATACGGGGGGTCGCCAATTTAATGAAGCGGCCTTGCTGTGGATGTGCTGTGTCTTGCGACACTGCTTCTGACCCAGGGCAGTGGACAAGGTGCAGGGATGACCCGTCATACAGGAGGTGCTATGATGAGAGGGAGGGTGGAGGGGTGTGGAGTGTATTCAGGGACGGAATGGGTGGGAATGATTTTATGCCTTTTCCTTTTTGGCTACCTCCCTTGTAAAGGGGAAAAGGCCTTGGTATGTATGTATGTATATACATATACATAGTTTGTTGATGAGGTGGTGAATGGTTTTTCTTGGCAGCTCCGAGGTGGGAGCAGCAGCTTGTTTTCCTTCTCTAGGTTTCCAGTTCCTGAGACTTGCTTCAACATTCTCCAATCATCATCTTAAATGGTGAACAATTGCAGGACATCAAAATGAAATTCTTGAGTGATACTGGACATCTGTGGGTGTTAACTTTTGCCATTTGACATAATGGAGGAACAAATTTGAGTGAGGGCAAGGCTACAAATTGTTTGAAAATTAGAATCAGAGGGCTTGATAGAAGGGACATTATTAAAGTGTACGTCTTCCCACAACAAGGGCTTGGGATGAACCTGATACCAAGAAATGTCAGACATCATTCCTCCTAAAAAATGGTCAATTGAGAGGAATGGGAATGTAGTAATGAAGATTTGTGGGGAAATACACTAATAAATATTGCAACGGAAACCATGGGGACTAGCAAGTTAAAAGATATTATAAGTGAGAGATGACATTCCAATGAGACTGGGTATTATAATGAAACTCATTCATATCATAGGTAACTTTATTTTCCTTACCATTTCTGTGAATTCGAGGCTAATGCCCTGTAGGTACAAATGCACTCACAATAGCTGCCGCTTCTCTCTCACTTTCCCCCCCCCCCCAGAGCTAAAGATTATAACTATCATTCTTGTTAAGTGCCATTCAACTACTGGATACCCAGATATTTCTTCCTCTCAACATAAACCCATAAATGTTTAGTGGCTATTACAACTTTCAGGTATACTGAGGACCCAGTACTGACTGGAAAATTTACACTTGCATGAACATAAATAAAAATGAAATCTTATACTCAATAGTTCAGTCCTTAATCTTCCTTTTCTCAAACTAAAGCTATAAAATGGAAACTAATACCTTGACCATTTCAATCCAATGATGTCATCCATGGATTTTGTATTAGATAATGCCAAGCAGTTCTACTGATTTCAAGGTCTGACTGGAGATGCCATTCCCCAAGACCCGACTTTCCCTTTCTATTTGATAAAATTGTCGAGTGTTAGCCGGCGTAAAATGTGTACAGAACACCACATGGTCAAAGAGCTTAATGACAAACATTGAGATGAAAACAGGTGCCACTCTTATTCAAGAGACAAATCATTTATGGGTTTATGTACTCTGAGAAAGAACTGGAAGACCAACAGTCGAGATGTATAAATTCTTACCCGTGACAGGGCAGCAAAAGCAATCACTGGTCTTGCACATTGAGAATTTGTAAATAAAAAAAATACACGAGATTCAAACAAATTTGGTAAAGCAGGAAAAAGAACATATACAATATTAGATCCATAAACGAAACTTTGGCTATAGCAACAATGAATGAAGAAGTACCTTTGTATATATGCACACCAAAACAATTGAATGTGTATATCTTTCAACTATATGGGACTTGTTTTTTTCCTTTTCTTTTTAAGTTCACTGCTTCTGGATAGTCAAAATATATTTGTCAGATATCTATCAATGCAGCCTTATATGTGAAGTATGGCTTCCTGACAAAATTTCTATCACTAATAATCTTACAACTTATACTTTCCATACCACTAATATCATAAAAATATATACTAATTTGATTCAAAATTATCAGTTCATAACTATGACTTAAAATTGACTAAATCTAAAGTTGGAAACCTCCAGTGTAAATTGTACAAGAATGATATTTAGAACTATAATAACTGTCTGGCCTTGTAATCAAATCACTTCATTCATTCCGCCTCCCAACCTTGTAATCGTAATCATGTAGTCAATATGAAACAATTTAATGACTACTCAATATACACTAAATCTAAATCTTGGAAAATTGTGTGATTTCTTTTACTCATTTCTCATTCAATTCTGATATTACAACAGTATTGTCTGAATGTGAACAATAAGAAAAAACTTATGATCTGAAAAGCTAGCCACTAAAATGTTGACCTCCACAGCAGTTCACTGCTATTTATCATTTATGTCTTTATTAGTATATCCTTATACATTTTGCAATTTTTATCAGTTCTGGACTATGTTATACATTGTTATATGTAAAGGATTTGAGTAATTTGTGAGCAAGAAAAAAGTTCCTTGACAAAAGAAGGCAGGCATAAGCAACCTATCAGAACAGTAACCGCCTCACTTTACTCTCCGTCTTAATACAATCACTTGAATTCAGTAATGTGTCTTTATGTGCTTGTGTGTACATACTGTGAATATATGTATATGCCAGTATATATTATCATATGTATGATTAATGAGAATGATACTTTGAAAGAAAAAGATCCTTCAAAACCCATAATTACAACCTAAATTAATAAGGTACTATCTTTCCAGGTGAGATTACACAAATGCATTATCAATTCACAATAATAACTGGTCACAAAATTATGATACAACAGATATCAAAACATTACAGGAGTAAACTTCTTGCCAATGTTATTGCCTGTAACATTTTCTCAGGTGAGATTTAACCCCTTCCATACGGTGCCGCACACGTAGGCGTCATGGACTTAGATCTCGGTGGCAGCAGCCAATGCCAGCCGTACGACGTCGTAATAATACTCGCATCATAAAATATAGTCACCGCTTATATCGATCGTTCTCTCTTCACCCGTGAATTTTGATAACCATAGAAAATGCGATTACAAAAGAATTAGAAAGAATGTCATTATGGAGGGGCGACTACAATAAATATAATCAAGACGCCGATATGGCAGCCTCGCGAATACACTCGCTCCTCATGACGCCTACGTGTGCGGCCCCGTATGGAAGGGGTTAATACAACGGATTCATAAGAATTTACAATTAGTAGTCATGAATATGTTAAAGCATCACGGGGAACACACTTCTCACTGATGTTGTTTGTAACAGTTAAGCTTAGCTCAGTATTCAAAGGTAAAAGTGCCTCGTTATAAAATCTCCCCCCAATAGCTAATCTTCCTATGAACCAAACATTTTCCAGCAGGACAGCTCTTACCTGGTATTTCTTACACAACAAAACTACAAAACAATAATCTTCAATGAAAAAGAGAAAGTATAGGTAAGTTGAAATGGGCTATGCTACTGGAAGAACTGGCAGCTTTCAAGGACAACTTAGTCATTTTCTAGTAACGATTTCTCAATCATTATTCCGTCATAACCTGGAGGGGGTCCATAACTGAAGTTATCAAAGATTATGTCCATTATAGCACCATCATCAACTGAAAAATATAAACAAACCATCATAACCAATGAAGAAATGGAATAAAATTGCTGGAGAATGAAAATGGTTAATCAAAACTGGCAACATTATATTACAGTATAAGTAATAACAGCTCTCCATAACTATACAATTCTGAATATGGATAAGATGCAGGTACAATTAGGTTACTGCAGTCTATCGCACTATAGGAACCTACGACAGATACCTGTACATGGTGATTCTGCAAGCTGGACAGCAAAGCTGTCTGTTTCCAAAAATTAGCCAATCCCCTCAATTCCACCAAAAGATACAGCTCATTTCCCTGAGGGAATGACACATGGTCTCTGGACTGGACCCAAAATCACTTTCTGTCAATTTTATCCGTATTTCTTACACTTTGTCATACACGGATAGCTGACAATCACCAGTAACTGCTCCCCTCCCTTTACCACTTTCATAGAAACAGTTCCGCACTAATACAACACAGACAACATTCCAAAGTTTCTTCCCAGACAGAGATCTGTGGGAGGGCCCATGGATAACTGCCAACCACTGTGGGGATGCGGGTTTTCCACTTAGCGAAACCCAAGGCAACAGTTAATCTATCAATTGTCATACTATACTGAATGAGTGAAGAAAGACTAGTAAAAGAGGTGTGGAAAGCAAAGGTGGAAGGAGTGAAAATGAGGGGTCGACCTAGGATGAGATGGATGGATGGGGTAAAAGGGGCTTTGGGAAAGAGGGGAATGTTGGTTGAGGAAGGACGGGAGAGGACAGAAGACGGGTGAATGGAGAATGGTTGCATATGGATGATGTTGTGATGCATGAGGTGGAATGGGTGGGGGGGTGAGGGAGTACGTGTGAGAAATAATTTAAAGTAGCCTAAAGGGATCTCTCCTCGTCTTCTCCTTTTCTGCATGAGGGGACAGAGAGGGGGGGGGGGTTGCTGATTTAATGAAGCAGCCTTGCTGTGGATGTGCTGTGTCTTGTGACACTGCTTCTGACCCAGGGCAGTGGGTGAGATGCAGGGATGACCTGTCATCCAGGAGGTCCCAAGATAAGAGGGTGGAGGGGAGTGGAGTATGATAGGGATGGAATGAGTGGGAGTGGCTTTTATGTCTTTGTTTTTTGGCTACCTCCCTTATAAGGGAAAAAAAAGCCTTTGGTATATGTATGTATACTGTTGACAGCCCCTCCTCAGTGGGTACCTTAAGGGAGGCCCCTAATAGTCCAGTCAAAATACGGTTTGACCCTGAACAAATTCCAAGAAAGCATTTTATGATTTTTTTCATTGCTATTATATGTGTGGAACAACATACTAAAAGTTTACCAAAAATTTATCACCACAAAGGTCCTAACTATGACGTCATAAAACGATGACAGCTATCGCACTAAAAATAACCAATATTTCCATATTTCAAAGCTGTAGCTGTTGCTTACAGAAGAGTTTGCATTTTTTATACTATATATTTTGATATAACAATTTTTATACAAAGTTTTATACTAACTACATGGACAGGCAAGGTCAATGACGTCATGACATACATGTACATTTCTAAAGATTATAGAATACACAGTGCATTTTAAGACATACCTCATCACTGAATAACCGTGTCAGTTCAATAGTCACTATTTTCATCATCAGACACTGCTTCCTCACTCATATTGTCACAATGCCCTTCTTGACATGGTCCGCATACCCGTGAACAGATAAGTCCGTGTCTTTTGCAAGTGCACCGAAGTGTACTACAACCACCAGAACAGTTGCAGTGAATTATTTTCAGAAGTGTTTCTGGTGCAGGTGAAGTATCCATCATCACTGGAACTAGACTGTTGTTCTGCAATTCCCATCCCCATTCAGTAGTGTCCATGGCCTCACCATTGTCCATCCAAAGCATCACTTGGAGGTAACTCCGAAGGGCATGATACTTCGTTGCAGAGGAGGTCGGTGGCAGTCGTTCAGGTGTAACAAAGCTTTTGGCTGAACCAACTTTTTGGCAGAGACTAGAATACCTCATTGCAGACAGATTGTCTCTAGGTTTGCCCCCGAACAATGCCACCATCGCTTTACACCCAGCGTCTTCAATCTCAGCTATGTTTTTCTTAGGTGTGGAAAACATCTTAGCACAGCTCTTTAAGAAAGAGTCTCCCTTCAAAACCTTGTGTAGGGCGGATTTTTTTCCGATTCCAACATCGCGGAAGTGGTATCGCATCCCGTGAATGCATGCAGGAACAGAAGACTGCTGCAGACATCATATCCAAGCAAATTCTTCATAACCTTAATGTCGTATACTGTTGCAGGACTCCCTTTATCTGAGTAGAAATAAAGCTTTTTGTCATCGCTGGTTGACGCGTGATGAAGCAACAACAATAGATCTGTATCTTTGCCAATGACACTAATACTTTTGTTGGATGAGATTGACACTGCTGCCTTATCAATCTCCACATCTGCATCCCCCTTTGATTGTATTACGTGGCAACCTCTGTCTTTCATGTGTTGTGAAATGAGATTGATAAGAGACTGTTTGTTTTCCACATTCGAAATGAAATCCTCCTTTTTTCCGACAAATTTCGTTCCTTCAGCAATGTCCACTTTGTTACTTGTTCGATTTTGGCGGCATCTCTGATGGGTAATGTCCTTAGTGTTTGGTCCTCCAATGTAACCATCAAATACTATCGTAGCCTTACCATAGTGCTTTACTGTGAAAGATGCATAGTCGTCAGTGATTGAACAATATGTCTTTCCTTCTGACCACTTCAGTCGATGGAGAAAAGAACCTCCGTCAAGAACGTTATGTTCCACTTCTGGTACATCCTTGAGTACTGCGTCATCTGAGCTCTGTTCTTTTATAGAAGCCATCAGTTGTGCTTTGTTTGGTTTGCATAACAGATGTTTTGCCTCAAAGAGGGATGGTGGGTATGGTGAAAGTTCATAGGACATCACCTCATCAAGGGAAGGATCAGCAGTTTGAGACACCACAAGAAACCTTTGGAACAAAAGAGCGGGGTCTATTGTTTTGTCCTTAGCAACGTCAACTGCCACACTAGATGCCAGGGTCTTGGCTTTCATAGACCGCTTGTACGAAACGGAAAACAGTGACTGATCCTCCATTGTTGCCACTATTTCTCTGCCAATGGTAAACAGGTCATGGACATTCACATTCTTATTTGCATTGACACCGGTGATAATGTTGCGAAGAGACACTTCATCAGAGAAAGGTGAAAAGGTCTTGAGTTTATCTGCAATTTTCTCCAGGTCTTCACGATCTCTTCTCATCCTTGACGCTCTTGCCTCCTTGTGTTGTTCACTGGTGACAAAGCTCTGGCGAGTGAAACCCTGCATTGCATCACTGTAGGAAGAGGACACTGGCACAGACAGAGTCCACAAGGCCCTCTGATGTTCGGACATTCCACTTCCTCTGGTGAGTCCTCCTGCAGTTTTTAAGGAGCACATCAGAGCTTGCTCGATGACTAGGTCGCAACCCAGGCCTGCCCAGTACTGATCAGTACGCCTTACAACATGCAAGCCATTCATAAATCTATGGAACACTGATGGCATATCATGTTCCAGAGTGGTCATTGACTGGAGGTAAAGGTAGGTGGACTTCACATAGTTCCCATGCCCAGCAGCTGCAAAAATGGGCAAACATTCGGCTACAGCATGAAGGTGCATCAGCCAGGATCCTGTACGATTGGCCTCGATAAGCTCCCTTGCAATTCCTACCATCTGTTGGTAATTCAGCTATAGTTTACTGGCATGAGAATGAGCGGATAATTCATTTCTTTTGGTGGACAAGAGGTGGACATTTTCACTAAGGCAGGTAGAAGTGATGACCGAATTCAAGTCACTGTCCCCTGTCAGTGTCCGAGCATACAACTGCTCAAGTTCTTGCAACAGGTCTGCAAAACTGGGATGGTCGCAAAGTACTTTGTCTATTATCGAACTTATTATTATTATCAAATTGGGGATAGATGTGACAGTGTTAGTCAAGCTGGTCGGTGGGAATGGCAAAATATAATAGACGCTGAAAGGCGAGTCGCCTTATATGCAAAAATATGACAGACACTGAAATGCGAGTCGCCTTTAACATTTTATAGCTTTGGCGGCCATATTCTTTTACGTCACATTTGGACCCTTTGTGGTAATCCCATTTTGGTAAACTTTTAGTATGTTTTTCCCTACATGTAATACTACCAAAAAAAAAAAAAACAATAAAACGCTTTCTTGGAATTTGTTCAGGGCAAAGGTTTTTTTTCATATTTTGACTGGAGTACAAGTTTTCTTCTGAAACACTGGCATGGCCCTTCTTCATTCAAACATGCAGGGGCATGTCTGGGTAGATATACAGAAGGTTTAGTGTAAAGGTTAGTGTGCATATAATAGGAAGGTGTCTGTGATTAATACCTCCAAAAAGTAGGAGATAGATTCAGAAGATACAAGAAAATATGTATGATAAATCTGATACAGTAAAAAAAATTAAGAAAAAAAAAAGAGCAAATGGTGAAATAAACCTCTAGATTACATTAAAATAGCTATGTAGGTGAATATTCGTAAAGATAAGAACCCTGAGAGAAACCACTTTAGATCATGAATTCATAAAAAACAAAAAAAAATCAATAAAAACACAGTTTACAAAGTTCCAAAACATTGCTCACAGACAAGAAATTGAACCAATCAATTTATT
The DNA here is from genome assembly GCF_046742065.1 of Oratosquilla oratoria. Classification (NCBI taxonomy): domain Eukaryota; kingdom Metazoa; phylum Arthropoda; class Malacostraca; order Stomatopoda; family Squillidae; genus Oratosquilla; species Oratosquilla oratoria. Next base: position 29,525,930 of record NC_134812.1, read on the forward strand.
GCTCCAGGTCTCTATTGCAGAGAACCCATGGATCCCAGCTAACTGGCAGCAGCCACAAGATTGGCTCACAAGTCACTAAGGGAAGATATACTGTGGGTCCTGAATCCTGTCCATCCATCCAATCCCATTACAGTGAGACCTCTCATTAACGGACGTTAATTAGCTGTGTTTGCGGTGTTAGTGCTGTGTTTTCGGTGTTTCTGGTGCTGTTGTTTAGTGCATGCAATCACTATGCCACCCAAAAACCACTCCAAAACACCGAAAACACAGCGAAAACACCACAAACACAGCTAATTAATGTCCATTAATGAGAGGTCTCACTGTACATACACACACACATATTAGGAGGCTAGGATGGTGCACCTTACAGAGGACTTACAGCGTGGAATTTAATGAACCATACCCTTGGTCCAACTCAATAGCTGCAGGGTTTAAACTACTGTCACCCTGAACTCTGACACAAGTAGCTTTGTTTTAACCTGCTCTGGCAATGGGCAGCCAATTTACTCACATATACCAATGGCTTTTTCCCCTTACAAGGGAGGTAGCCAAAGTCAAAGGCACAAATCCACTCCCACCCATTTCATCCCTACCCACTCCTCTCCTGTTAACCACCCCATGCTCCTCCTTTTTCTTTGGCTCCTCCTGGATGATGGGTCATCCCTTCATCTTGCCCACTGCCCTGGATCACAAGCAATGTAGTAAGACACAGCATATCCACAGCAAGGCCACTTCATTTAAATGGCACCCCCCCCCACTCTGTCCCCTCATGCCGAAAAAGAGAAGATGGGGAGAAATCCCTTTGGGCTGCATCAAAATATCATTCACACATACTCTCTCACCCTGCCCCATCCCCTACCCACTTCCTTCCATGCATCACAGCATCATCCATACACAATCATTCTCCACTCACCCCTATGTTCTGTCTTCTCCCTTCCTCAACAGACATTCCCCTCTTTCCCAATGCCCTTTTACTTACTTTTGATTAAATTTACCCACCAGGATTATATTATCACTGTTAAATAATTTATTTCAAGAGAGGAGGTGTCTCTGACAACATGTAGTATTCATCTAATCACAGTTTGCAACAGTTCATAAGAACATTACTTAGCTATGCTTCAAAATGGTGTTAAACAGTCAAGAAAATACTCACTACAAACTAAACAAAACAAAGCATTAGAAATACTAATGGGATGTGCTAAACAATCCCCAATTGAACACTTACAAATATCAAAATCTCCCAAGGAGCAATGCATGAAAATAGATACATTCCTATGCAAGATCCCTTAAATCCAACCCGTTCATCCCATTATTTGACACAAGTACAACCAGCTGAAAAAAGCATACCACTCAAACATCTACAAAATTTACCACCTGTTCAACATATCCACACAAAAACAAAAATGCACACACACTCAGATCACAAAACAAGTTCTCAAAACAAATCACCAGACTCCTCCTATCAGTCTTACAAAGAAATCCCTCCTAAGATAAGCAAAAACCACACTAGTATGACTATGTTCAGGTCACCACCCAACTTTATAACAATACCAACATAGAATAGCTCTGGCCACAGAAGCAAATTCCTCCAGATGCAACCACCGCACAGACACCTAACATTTCATCCTTTATTGCCCCTCTATAGCTTCACCTGGACAACAACACTCCTTCCTCAAGTGACTTAGAGGGGGTTTACATGGTCTAACAGTTCATCGAACGCTGTTCGACAGACACGTGTTTAAAGTGATGTGTGAACGGGGTATTTGGTTGTCGAACACGTTGGTTAAACGTGTTCGATACTCAAATACCCCGTTCGCACATCACTTTAAACACGTGTCTGTTGAACTGTGTTCGACGAACCATTAGACCATATAAACTCCCTCTTACAGGCACCATGGGTCTATTGCAGGAAAGATCTGGGCAACAAACTGATTGACTGACAATGTGGACAGTCTCCTGCTGTTGGGACCTGCTGTGGAGGTTCTGTGTCTTGTTCCATTGCCTCTGACTCAAGCAATGGATGAGGAACAGGGAAAACCCTTCATTCATAAGGACAACTTAAGCTTGGTCTGAAAACTGAATGCTGGCCTTTTGGGGCTGCACTTCCATACAGGGTTGTGGGCAATGATGGTATCAAAAGATGAGTGTCAGGGAAATGATTCTTTTCAATGTTTGTCTTGCAGGATCACCTTATGTAGGCTCCCATTATGGGCCCCTACGTGGCATCTATCACAACAGAATCTAAACAGAGTACTGAGGGATTCACAGAGAAACTTACCATACAAAACTGGGTATACTGTTCCTTTACATCCTGTAACAGGAGTATTGGTTGGTTTGCCATTAATGAAGAAGTTGAGTTCCACATGGTCATAACTAACACCCTAAAAAGAAAATGTTAGAGGTTTTATATATTTTCATATTAACAGTGGTAAATTTAAAGAATAAAATATTTTTCATTCTCGAAATATAGTACATCTACATGAATTTATGTAGTTTATCATACCATATCCTACAGCTGACTTGAGCAAAATTTATGCTAAAAAATTATATTGCTTACATAATACACATTAATATTTCACAGTTCAAATATGAATACTACAATTAGTTTCTTATACTATATACAGGAATGTGTACTACAAAACAAGACTGCTTAACAACTCACTATTATGTCTCCTTCCACCGGCATGTCAGCAACTTTGAATTTTTCCTCGCCATTGTGTTGCACAGATCCGTCAGAACAAAGGACCCAGGAATGCGAATCTTCTCCCAACCTCACTTTGTTCATGTTGGCATTTCTTGTTGCAATTCCTACACCCCAAACACCTTAAACAAAAGAACCTTATGCAATTTACCTGACATACAAATGTATGCAACTAGTACTAGTGATGAGCACTGTCTGTAAGGTGGTCCATAAGAATTGCAGCACCCCCCCCCCCCCAAAGGAATACAACTTAAGTTTCCAAATAAGGCTTAAGATCTTACTCTATGTCAATTTAGAATATTTTTCCATCCCTTATTTGAAATAAGAACAACTGACATTTACTCTGACTTATGAGAATTACAAACTTCTTAAAGGATTAAAAAAAAAATAATAAAAAAAAAATAAAAAAATAATAATAATAATTTCTTCATCCTTTTCTTCCCTCCAAAAATTAACACTTCAAGACAAACCTGACTGCTGAAGTTTGACTTCAAAGAAAGCCTTGTTCTGCAAGATGGGCACACTACCTAAGGCTCCTCCTGTTCCACAGATCCTTACACCATTTTTTACAATGACAACTTCATGGCCTGAAGGAGAAAAAAATAAATAAATAATACCATTAAATTTCCACTGTTGTAGTACACGACAAATGTTTAACCCCTTATATAGCTTCACTGTTTAAAATTTGGCAAGACAAACTCTCTGGCCAATCTGGAGACCAGGTGTTGGCCCCCTGGGGCTGCACCTCCCTGGGGAAGTGGGGATAAGATGTGTCCACTTGTGTAATTCTTGGATAGGTCATTGGAGCGATATCTCTTCTTTACATACATACATATACCAAAGGCTTTTTTCCCCCCCTTACACGGGATATCTTTCTCTTTTCACTGTCACAACTGTATGTCAGAACCCTTAACAACACACACCCCTTACATTACATCAAACAAATGCAACAAAAAACTACACTGGTAGAATACAACTCAAACACGCATCACAACCTCCTCATGGATGACAGGTCATCCCTGTATCCCACCCATTGCCCTGGATCAGAAATAATGTAGCAAGACACAGGATATCCACATCAAGGCCACTTTACTTAATCAGTGCACAGCCCCCTACCCTCTATTCCCTCATGCAGAAAATGGTGAGGCAGCGAGAAATCCCTTCAGGCTGTGTCAAAATATCATTTGCTCATAGGCACCCCCTACCCCCATCCCCCACCCATCCCTTGCATAACAGTATCATCTATACACCACCACTCTCAGCTCACCCCTATCTCCTGCCTTCTCCCTTCCTTGCTCAATAGACATTCCTCTCCTGCTCAATGCCCTTTTTGCCCCATCCATCCATCTCATTCTTGGTTGTTCCCTCAAATTCACTCCCTCTATCTCTGCCTTCCACACCTCTTACTAATCTTTCTGGCAGAGAGTTAGAAACAGGCATCTGGGAATGGATGCAAAGAGAAGATTGTATGAACGGATGGTTGTGCCAGCAGCTTTGTATGGGGGCAGAGACTTAGAATTTAAGAGAGGCAGTGAAGTAAAGTTTGAATGTGTTTGAGATGAAATGTCTGAGAAATATGGTATTGGTTACTAGATTGGTTAGAGTGAGAAATGAGGAGATGTGGAGGAGAGTGGGAGTGGATGAAGAGATGACCGATAGGGTTGATGAAAGGGTATTGGAATGGTTTGGACACATGGAAAGAATATAATCTTAAATTACCAAAATTATTTTCTTAGGGAAGAATATACATTAAATAACTAAATACAATAATGAAGGAAAAAGGTAAATTAAGACACACATCAACTTCAAATGACCTTTGACAAAATCCATAATCAAAACTTTATCTACAGATTATCATAAATCAGAAAATATGACTTTCTTCAAAGTAAAATGCAATTATATATATATATATATATATATATATACATACAAACACACACATATATATGAAAATAATTTTGTACTTGAAGAAACAAGCCGCCAGCCAATACTTCTGACAATAATAGGCCATGCATAAGTGAGATCCTCCATTTTACTTAACAAGTGCATTCTGACTATACCACAGTTTTAAATCAGAGGGTGCCACGTGTATGAGGATAAGAAGAAAGGTATTCTAACATGGCGTAACGTCATAACTGTAGTGGCTGGGTGCAACACAGTGTTTACATAATGGCAGTGATATTTTAGTCTTAATTCATTAGTAAATAAATGAATAAAATTAAAGATGGGATAAAAAAGAAATATCAGTAAATCAAGAAAAGAGTATTGCTATTTTGAGGCAATGATACTATCTCTGCTATCTTAATAATAGGTTACACTTTCAATCAGTATTGCTTTAAGTTTATCATTAGGCTGTAGATCTCTGCCAATATCTGGTAACCTATCTTATCCTAATCTAAAATAACCTTGCCTAACATATCTTCAGACAACTATCTTAATTTACCAAATTACCCTCTATGAATAAAGGCCTATGAATGTACTCTATATGGTGTCACACTGCCAATATCGGTAAATTTTTAAAGATGCACACCTACGCGATATAGTATTAGAACATTAGATAATTTTGCAAATTATAATACATCAACATAGGTTATTCTTGGAGGAAATCAATAATAGAAACAGCTACTAAAAGCTATTAACAAACAAATGTAGCCACTTTGACTACTTGAGACGCCATGTTTGTTTTAGCAGAGGCAGAGGCCAAAGAAATTAAAGTATACTAAATTCATATATTCTAATCCAACCTAACCAAACCTGCCTACCTAACCTAATCTGCATTTTGTTATGCAGTACCTGTAATTCTAGAGGTCATCAGACCATCGTCGTCGTCTCTGACTTCAAAATTTATCAAAAAGATGGTGTCTAAAGAAGCCTAGGCAACTTTGTTTGTTTGTAGCTTTTAGCAACTATTTCTATTATTGATTTCTGCCCAGAATAATGTATATTACATTGAAGTATTATAATTTACAAAATTATTACTTAAATTTCTATCACTGTATCATGTTGGTGTGCACTTCTAAAAAAAATGTCCCAATATCTAACACTAACACTGGTCTATTTACATCACTTTCACACTCAGATGACAGATCATTAAACAAGTTCTAAACTGACCACTACACTAACAACCTCCAGACATCCCTCTCCAGAGAAGTAAGAAGCACATTGGCATATTTGTATTCATGACACCATCCAGCACTGAAACTATTGTTACTATACCTACACAAAAGAGGACTTGCAACAGATCCAAACTGCCCTAGATACTACCACTACACAGAAGACATAGAACACCTCATTTTACAATGCCCAGCACTAACAGTCCCAAGACAACAGCACAATATTTCTTCTACAAGTTGAGTACCTTCGGGGGCAACCTGCAAGAGAGACCTCAGTAATGCCTAATGGACTGACACTCCTACTTTTTTGCACTTTAAGATCCAATATTACAGAGACTTACATATTATGATTTTCTAGCCTTATGTGACCTTACCTAGCTTACTCGGCTGTTTTAGTTTATGTTAGTGAAGCAGCTTATGTAGTTTTGCCAGTTTAGTGTTTGCACACATTCAAAATGTTCCATTATTAGAAAAAAAAAACATTAAGTAGTAAATTATTTTTTACATAAAACATCATTGTATGGTTTTCATCTACATTAACATGAATGCAAAAATAGAGCACCATGTAACTAAACTATAAAAAATAAATAAACTAAACAGATGGCACGGTACAATAACATTCTGGTCTCATCATGACATTCAAATAGCTGCATACAAATATTTCACAAATATTTAATGGCATGAAAAGATAGTGATTTGTCACCATCTACATTCTTATGACATGAACTGTCATATGTACTTCCAGGCAACTTTTTTCGGCCAACTAATCACTTGGTCCTTGAAGGCTACGACTGTCACTATGGACACTTGTACCGTACAATCTTCTTTTGCTTCTTGAGCCACCACCCAATTGCAAAATGAATTGTTCATTATATCTACTTACCCATATGTCCTGTGTCTAGAACTATTGTAGGTGTGTTTTTTACGGGTACACTAGGTCTTGGCGATGCACCACATAAATGTCTGAAACAACACAAATACATTGCCATATTGCACCCTGAGAAAACTGTCAATGGACCAAAACAAGGTATGTCAACCAAGTAGCATATATTTTCCCATTTTAGTGATTCGATCACATGAAAGACAAATTACAGTTTTCATTAAGCACTAATGTAGAAAAGTTATATTATGTATAAATCAGAAAGTCCCTTTCTTCACTGTATTTATTCGAAAGAGATACATATCTATACGAATTGGTGGAAATAATCTAATGTTCGAAACCTTTGATATAGATTAAATGTCAGACATGGTATGATCTAATTTATGTATCTATATGTATCAAAATAGATTATGCTTATTTACTAAAGTATTAATTCATAATTATTATAACAAAGTTCGGTGGTACAACAGAATAATTAGGAAAATACCAAAATGCTTATTTGTTTACAGACTTTTTAATCTACATTTTCCCTACTTTATCATCATCATATTTTACGAATTCCAGGTTTATCATTTATATGAGCGAGCTTCCAGGTTACATCTCGGGGCACGACCACGAGGGAATGACACTGAGTATCCGGACTGGGTCTTTAATCTCTCTCCCTCTACCAATTTAATCTCTCTATTCCACCTTTTCACATAGAACTGACAACCAGCTACTTAAAATCTCACATCAATACATGTCATATTCCTTCCAAAGAGATCTACGAGAGGCTTGAGGACCGATGCCAAGTCCTACGGGATGTGGTATCCTGTCAGTGAAATTCGAGGAAACAATGACCATTATTACTTAGTGTCTGAAACATCACATTGAGTTGTCACATTTTATTTTAAGATAACAATGGATAATAATTTGAGGTCATCGCAGCTGGTTAGTTACTCCCTTATTACTGTCAGTGGGGAAAAGACACTACGCTAAGACATACATACATATACCAAAGTCTTTTTCCCTTTGCAAGGGAGGTAGCTAAGACGGCTGGGTTTTAAGATTAAGTTTTGTACCTCACAGGAATGGGATATACGGCAGGTCGTGGTTTGTAGAGAACGTATTTGATGCTAGGCTGTAATGCCTTTCTAGAACCTTAGAAATGCATGTTTGTCCCTAATTAGATCCAGTTCCAAAAGGAATGTAATGAACAAAGTCTACCTCTTTATGGCAATTGAAAAAGAGTGAGAATTGGAGTAATATATATATATATATATATATATATATATATGTATATATATATATATATATGTATATGAATATATAAATGTATATATATATATATATATATGCATACACACACACACACACACACACACACACACACACACACACACATATATATATATATATATCTATATGTTATATATATATATATATATACAGTATATATATAATTATATATATATATATGCATACACAAACACACACACACACACATATATATATATATATATATATATATACATATGCATATATATAAATATATATATAATATATAGATATATAATATATATATATATATATATATATATATATATATTCTGGTTGAAATCAACTGCACTAGTTGCTTTAGCAATCTTCAAGACTGCATTCTTTAATTTGGAGAATACTTTCCTATTAGCAACTGAGAGGGACTGGAAGTAGTCATTCATGACTCTCAAAAGAATATACGCAGTGTATGCCATCTGGTATATTTTTGCATAGTAATAGTATTCAATAACTATTGACTCCACCGAAACTATAGTTTTTTGCCTCGTCATGAGGCGTCTTCAGGGTGAGGACTGCTTTGTAGGATGCTCTGTCATGTTGAAAGGTCTTCCAACTAATAATGACCGTTAGTTGGATGGGCTGGCTTATAAGGCTCAGCCTGCCTAACTCAGACGGAATACTGGCTCTTCATTGGCCGCGAGGGGCAGCATGATATTTTGTCCGGGAGCCAAGGGGGTGGGATTTTGTCTGGGAGCCAAGAGGGTGGGATTTTGTCTGGGAGCCAAGAGGGTGAGATTTTGTCTGGAAGCCAAGAGGGTGGGATTTTGTCTGGAAGCCAAGAGGGTGGGATTATGTCCGGGAGCCAAGGAGGTGGGATTTTGTCTGGAAGCTCTGGCCTGAGTTGCTGCTGCTCTGGTTACTGGTCCTAGGTGCTGATTAATCAGCTGGTCATGTTTCACTTGTTCGTGGGGCTGCTGCTGTCTAAGGGCTTGTTGTTCCTGGAAGGGTTATTCTTCAGAGGGCGCGCGGAAGGGAGAATAAAATCGGCAGCTTGCTGTTTGTTGATGGTAGGGCGCTGGCAAGTAATAGATACTGCTTCTGCAATCTGCAGCTTCCTGAAGGCAGACTCCTTGTGAAGAATTTCCGTTTGGTCTAGCAGTTTCTGTAGAGGAGGCTTCATGTTGTGTAATCCAGTGAAATGCTGGAAAATTGACCCCTGATTTCTATGGGATTATAGGCGACGTCGCAGTGTAGAGGAGGTCCTACCAATGTATGTGCTGGAGCCGTCACAGCGGCCCTCCTGACATGAAAATTTGTAAACAACATTGGTGCTAGCCTTACTCGGGGCCCTGGGCGCCGTGCTATTCCTCATTATCAGGGAACTAATGGTGGTTAGGTTTGCAGAATATTTTCAAGTCTATGATGGCATTTCTGTTAGTTGGGATGACTCCTCTCTTGATAATATTCCTAAGGGCATCACACTTCTCGCGGTACCGATCATGAAAAGAAAGAATATATATATATACAATATATATATATATATATATATATATATATATATATATATATATATATATATATATATATACATACACTACGACCGGAGATAATAGTCCATGATGAATTTTTACCATATCTCAATAACTACTACGTCGATTTAGATGAAAATTTACATGGCATTAGATTACACTATCAGTAGCCTTTCATTAAAATTTTAAGTAAATATCTTTGTTAGTTGTTTAATAATCCCATTTTTTTCAGGTGAACAGAGATAATAGTCCTGTTAAAAGGATTTATGTATTTTCGTTAATTATAAGGATAAATATACAAAGTAAAGCAAATAACAATTTTAAACAACCCATACCATAAGTATACAACATAACAATCAATTACAAGAATGAAATATTAAATATACATCTCATAAATTTATTATTAGTATTTGATATATGATCCATTTTGTCTGATGACCTCAAATATGCGATTGGTAGTTGAATCAGTCAGTTTTGTGATAGTGGCGGGTGGTACTGTTCTAGCAGCTTCTTTTATTGCTTCCCACAGTGAATCCTTAGACGTATATTGCTTGCCATTTAAGTAGATCTTCTTTTTTATGATACTCCACAAGTTTTCAATCGAATTTAAATCCGGAGAACAGGCTGGCCACTTCATCAAAGTGTCTCCATTAAATCCCATGGAGGAGAGCATTTCCGTTGTTCTCTTGGCAGCATGTGCTGGTGCATTATCATGCATAAAAATGACTTTTGTGAGCTTTGATAATGGGAGTTCATCCAGCCAGTCTGAGAGGACATTTTCAATAAAGTCACAGTATGTTGTTGCAGTAATTTTCACACCTTCTGGCACTTTAAATGGGCCAATTATAGTGTCTCCCATGATACCTGCCCAAAACATTACTCCTCCACCCCCTTGTTGACGCCGCAAACGCATGTGAGCTGGGTTATCATTAAATATCCAACCTTTGCTCCATCCATCAGGCCCGTCTAACGTGGCTCGGCACTCATCTGTAAATAATATATTCTTAACATCGGTTTTCATGTGTTTCCTCGCCCATTCTAGCCTAGCTTTTTTATGTTTCGGTGCCAATGGAGGCCTACATGTAGGTTTATTATATTTAGCAAGTTGAGACAATATCTTATTTCGGGTTGTTTTGGAGACATCTTGAATTCCAGCATCTGCAAACAAGGTTTTACTTGTAGTTCCAGGATTTTCTTTACGCATCGCTTAAGATGAGAGATGTCACGCGATGTAACAGACTTGAACTTCCCTTTATCACTGCGCACTTTCCTAAATTTGGGATTTTGTAAAAATCTACGAATTGTCTTTATATGTCGACCTAGTTTCTTGGCTACTTCACCAGCTGACTTTCCTTGCGCTATTTCCTTTATAATTTTGTTTCTCTCACACTCTGTAAGATCTTTCCCACGCCCCATTCTTTAATATTCAATAGGAGGACTATTATCTCTGTTCACCTGAAAAACAAAAATATTGGATTATTAAAAAACTAACAAAGATATTGACTTAAAATTTTAATGAAAGGCTACTGATAGTATAATCTAATACCATGTAAATTTTCATCTAAATCGACGTAGTAGTTATTGAGATATGGTAAAAATTCATCATGGACTATTATCTCCGGTCGTAGTGTATATATTATATAATATATATACATATATACATATATATATATATATATATATATGTATATACATATACATACATATATATATTATATACACAAGCCCACCGGCTTCGCCGGCACAGCACCGAAGGGGGCTTTTGCGCTTCGCGCAAGCTCGCTTCGCTCGCGGGCGCTTCGCGCCCTAGGGCTTCGCCCCTGTTTTAACCTTCTTAGGAAAAGGCGGAGAAGTAACATAACCCCCTGAAGAGTGCCCCTCTTCTTTGTCTTCTTCGGATTCACGGCTTCTCTTCGGGAAGCCATCGGAGCTACTTTCGTCATCGCTAGAGCGGTTTAAAGCCACCATCACAGCCTCGATCTCCTTCTTCAGCTTTTCCTCCAGCTTTTCTATTTTCGAGAACAGTCGGGCGCTAACATATTCCGCCATTCCTCCTCTGAGATTTTGTGTATGTCTTCCGGGATGTTGTTTGTCCTGTCGGACTCGTCCACTTCCTCGGGAATGCGGGTAGCCGCAACTAAAGACGCTTTTGTGGGCCCCTTTTCCTCCTCTTCTCCCTCTAAATAATCCTCGAACAACTCTCTGTACACCACGTTAACAGCAGGCCGGGGGGCAACACTTTTTCCAGCCCTTCGCCAGCCCGTATAGTACACCAAAGAGTCCCAGTTCGTTACTCTAGAACAGGCTACATACAGTTGACCGTGCGCGAAGCAATGTACAGAATCCAGCAGTAACCCACAGCGATCAAAAGTCTGTCCCTGGCTCTTGTTGATCGTCATAGCGTAACTCAACTTTATCGGGAACTGCTTTCGCCTGAAGGGCACGGGAGTGTCCTGCGACTCCAGAGCAATTCGCGGGATCAATACCTGTTCACCCCGATAAGCACCCCCTAAGATTTTCCCCACCACAATGTGTTTCTTGAGGTTAGTGACCATCACACGTGTTCCGTTGCATATCATAGGAGGACAGATGTTCCTCATCACCATCACGATACAGCCGATCTTCAGCCTCAGATCGTGCAACGGCACAGACGGGCTGGTCATGGAGTTGAACACTGAAACCTGGATATCCGTTTCCTGATCCAACGGCGTGTCCGCGCTGTAGTACACGACCTCCTTTTCCTGGTTGAGATCGTAGATCATCTTGTTCACAGAGTCGACGTCGTCGTTGGTCGGCGAGACTATCGACCGCTTTTCGAAGTAGGAAAGGTTCAAGTGGTTCGCTCCGAAGTCGTCGTAAACTTTGTAGACCAACTCCTCTCTCGAAGTCGCTCGCACACCGAAACCCCTTCCGAAGTAGATCTCGCCGCTTTCGCGAGACCCGATCGTCAACAGCTGCTTCGCGAACTTGCTGTTCTTGACGTCGTCCTTTTTGAGACGGACGTTCTCCGTAAGCTGCATCTTCGCGAGCCCTTCCCACATGTAGCTCGATTTGATGCAGTGGGCTAGTTCCTGCTCCTTCCCTCCGTTTCTTATCACCGGCAAGATCTGACGAAAGTCTCCTGCGCACACAAACACTTTGCCCCCCATGAATTCGTCGTTGTCCATGATGTCTCTAAGAGTGATATCCACAGCAGTCAGCATGTTCTTGTTCGCCATTACGACTTCGTCCCAGACGATCAGCTCGGTCTGTTGTAGGAGCTTCGCCAATTCCGTGTTCTTCTTGACGGAGCACGCTTTAGTTTCGTCAAACTCCATTAACGGGATCTTGAACATGTTGTGGGCCGTGCGGCCCCCGGAGAGGGGTGTCCCGCTTTTCGTAGTGTGCGCGACCGAAACGGGAAACGAATCAAAAACGGGTCAAGGTTTAAAAATTATATTATTGATATATATATACATATATATATATTCATTCATTCATTCATATACAACTTACTACTTATGTTTATATGCTTTGCACAGACTTGAGTATCACGCCAAAACATATCTAGGACGCTCTCGCAAGGTCCAGAGGCAGATGCCGTTGCTTGTCACTTATTCCTATATTTGGCCCGAGCCCAAGCCCAGGTCCAGGCCCAGACCAGGCCAGAGCCCAGGACCAGGACCAGGCCCAGGTCAGAGCCCAAGCCCAGGCCCAGGCCAGAGCCCAGGACAGAGCCCAAGCCCAGGCCCAGGCCAGAGCCCAGGCCCAGGACAGAGCCCAGGCCCAGGACAGAGCCCAGGCCCAGGCCCAGGACAGAGCCCAGGCCAAGGACGAGGCCCAGGACCAGGCCGAGGCCAGGGTACAGGCTCAGGCAGAGACCCAGGCTCAGTCCGAGGCCTAGGCCGAGGCCCAGGGTGAAGCCAGGGCCCAGGCCCAGGCCGAAAACCAGGCCGAGGCCGAGGCTAGAGCCCAGGCCGAGGCCAGAACCCAGGCCGAGGCCAAGGGCCAGGGCCCCGGGCCCATGCCGAGGCCCAGGTCGAGGCCAAGGCCCAATCCCAGGCAAAGGCCCAGGCCGAAGCCCAGCCCCAGGCCCAGGCCGATGCCGAGGCCCAGGTCCAGGCCGAGGCCCAGGACCAGGCCCAGGACGAGGCTAGGGCCCAGGCCCAAGCCCAGGCCCAGGCCAAGACCCAAGACGAGGCCTAAGCCCAGACCCAGGCCGAGGCCGAGGCCCAGTTACAGACCCAGGCTGAGGCCGAGGCTGAGACCTACGCCCAGGCCCAGGTCAAGGCCGAGGCCCACGACCAAGTCGAGGCCAAGACCCAGGCCGAGGCCTAGGCAAGCGCATGCCCAAGCCCAGGCCGAGCCTTGGCCGAGACCTAGGCAGAGGCCCAGACCTAGGCAGAGGCATGGGCCCAGGCTGAGGGCGAGGACGAAGGTGAGCCCAGGCCCAGGCCCAGACCGAAACCCAAACCCAGCCCCAGGCCGAGGCTGAGGACCAGGCCGAGGCTGAGGACCAGGCCGAGGCCGAGGACAATGCCCAGGCCCAGGGTCAGGACCAGGCCGATGACGAGGCGAGCCGAGGCCAAGGTCCAGACCGAGGTCAAGGCCTAGACCAAGGCCCAGGCCGTTGTCCAGATCCAGGCCGTGGTCCATGCCCAGGCCCAGTACGAGGCCCAGGCCCAGGCCCCCGCCGAGGCCTAGTCCTTGGCCTCGGCCTGGGTCTCGGCCTGGGCCTGGGCCTGGGTCTGAGCCTGTGCCTCGGCCTGGACCTCAGCGTTGACCTTTGTCTCGTCCTGGACCTTGGCCTCGGCCTGGTCTTGGGCTTGGGAATGGGACTGGGCCTGGACTGTGCCCTGGCCTGGGCCTGGGCCTTTCCCTGGGCCTGGGACTGTGCTGGGCCTGGGCCCTGGCCTCGACCTGGGCTTGGGCTTTTGCCTCGGCCCTTGCCTAGGCCTAGGCCTGGGCCTTGGCCTGAGCCTTTGCTTAGCCCTGGGCCTGGGCCTTAGCCTGGGCCTAAGTCTGGGCCTGCCCCTTAGCCTGGGCCTTAGTTTGGGCCTCGGACTGGGCCTCGGCCTGAGCCTGTGCCTCGGTCTGGACCTCGGCGTTGAGCTTTGTCTTGTCCTGGACCTTGACCTCGGCCTAGTCTTGGGCCTGGGCCTGGGCCCGGGAATGGGACTGGGCCTGGACCTGGGCCTGGGCCTTTGCTTGGGCCTGGGCCTTTGCTTGGGTCTGAGCCTGGGCCTTAGCCTGGGCCTTAGTCAGGGCTCAGATTACCATGGCCTAGGCCTTGGCTTGTGTCTTAGCCTCCATTTGGTCGTCAGCCTCGGCTTGGGCCTGGGCCTCGGTCTGGGCTCGCCTTGACCTCAGGCTGGGCCTTGTCCTCGACCTGGGCCTTGGCCTGTGCCTGGGCCTTTCCCTGGACCTGGGCCTGGACCTGGGCCTGTGCACTGGCCTCGACGTGGGCCTTAGTCTAGGCCTCGGCCTGGACCTCGGCCTAGGTCTGGGACTTGCCCTGGGCCTGGGCCTCGTCCTCGGCCTGGGACTGTACCCCGGCCTGGGCCGTGCCCTGGGCCTCTGCCTGGGTCTTGCCCTCGACCTGGTCGTGGAGCACGGCCTGAGCCTGGGCCTCGGTCTCAACCTGGGTCTTGGTCTCGACCAGGTCCTGGGCCTCGGCCTGGGTCTGGGCCTGGGTCTTGGAATGGTCCTTGGCCTCGGTCTGGGCTTGGGCCTCGCCGTGGGCATCGGCCTGAGCCCTGGCCTGATCCTCGGCCTGGGACTGTACCCCGGCCTGTGCCTGGACCTGGGCCTGGTTCTGGGCCTGAGCCTGGGCCCTAGCCTCGACCTGGGCCTGGGCTCTGAACTCGACCTGGGCCTCGGCCCTGCCCTAGGCCTGGGTCTGGGCTTAGGCCTGGGCCTTTGCTTGGACCTGGGCCTGGTCCTGGGACTAGGCCTGGACCTGGGCCTGGGCCTGGGCCCTGGCCTCGGCCGGTGACTGGCCTGGGCCTGATCCTTTCCCTGGGTCTGGGCCTGGGCCTTTCCCAGGTCCTAGGCCTGGGCCTTTTCCTGGGCCTGGGCCTCGGTCTGGGCTGGCCTTGACCTGGGGCTGGGCCTTGGCCTCGACCTAGGCCTCGGCCTCTGCCTGGGCCTGGGTCTTTCCCTGGGCCTGGGCCCTGGCCTCGACCTGGGCCTCGGCCTAAGTCTTGGCCACGCCCAGGACGAGGACGAGGCCTAGGCCCACGACGAGGCCTAGGCCCACGACGAGGCCTAGGCCCACGGCGAGGCCCAAACCCAGACCGAGGCCAAGGACCATTCCAGGTCGAGGCCAGGGCCCAGGCTGAGTCCGAGGCCCAGACCGAGGCCGAGGCCCACGACCAGATCGAGGCCACGACTTAGGCTGAGGCCAAGGCCCAGGCCCAGGCCCAGCCTAAGTCTCGTCCTGGGCGTGGCCCTGGGCTCGCCTCGACCTCGGCCTGGGACTCTAACATGGCCTTGGCCTTGGCCTGGGCCTTGGCTTGTGTCTTAGACTCCACTTGGTCGTCGGCCTCGGCTTGAGCCTGGGCCTGGGCTTGGGCTCGCTTCGTCCTCGGCCTGGGACTGTACCCCGGCCTGGGCCTTTGCCTGGGCCTCTGTCTGGACTTGGGCATGGGCCTCGGCCAGGGCTCGCCTTGGCATCGGGGTGGGCCTTGTCCTCGACTTGGGCCTCGGCCTGTGCCTGGGCCTTTACCTGGGTTTGGGCACTGGCCTCGACGTGGGCTCACTTCGTCCTCGGCCTGGGCCCTGGCCTCGACCTGGGCCTTGGTTCTGGCCTCGACCTGGGCCTTGACCCTGCCCTAGGCCTGGGCCCTGGCCTCTGCCTGGGACAGGGATCTGGCCTCGGCCGGTGACTGGCCTGGGCCTGAGCCTTTCCTTGGGTCTGGGCCTGTGGCTTTTCCTGGTCCTGGGCCTGGGCCCTGGCCTCGACCTGGGCCAGGGCTCTGGCCTCGGCCTGGGCCTTGGCCCTGCCCTCGGCCTGTGCCTGGCCTTGACCTGTGCCTTTTCCTGGGCCTGGGCGTGGGCCTCGGTCTGGGCTGGCCTTGACCTAGGGCTGGGCCTTGGCCTCGACCTAGGCCTCTGCCTCTGCCTGATCTCTTTCCCTGGGCTCGCCTCGTCTTCGGCCTGGGACTGTACCCCGGCCTAGGCCTGGACCTGGGCCTGGCCTCGGCTGGGCCTCGGCCCTGCCCTTGGCCTCGGCCTGTGCCTGGCCTGGGCCTGGGCCTGGGCCTTTCCCTGGGACTGGGTCTGGGCCTGGTCCTCAGTCTGTGGTGGCCTTGACCTCGGGCTGGGCCTGGGTCTTTCCCTGAGCCTAGGCCTGGTCCTGGGCCTCCGCCCTGCCCTAGGCCTGAGTCTGGGCCTGGGACTCGGCCTCAACCTGGGTCTTGGCCTCGACCTGGTCGTGGGCCTTGGAATGGTCCTTCCCCTTGGTCTGGGTATGGGCCTCGTCGTAGGCTTCGGCCTCATCCTCGGCCTGGGCTCGCCTCGCCTCGAGCTCGGCCTGGGACTGTACCCAGGCCTGGGCCGGGACCTGAGCCTGGGTCTGGGCTTCGGCCTGGGCTTGGGCTCGCCTCGTCCTCGGCCTGGGACGGCCTAGGCCTTGACCTGGGCCTTGGCTTGTGTCTTGGCCTCGACCTGGTCGTGGGCCTCGGCCTTGGGCCTGGGCCCTGGCCTCGACCTGGGCCAGGGCTCTGGCTTCGGCCTGGGCCTCGGCCCTGCCCTCGGCCTGTGCCTGGCCTGGGCCTGGGCCTTTTTCTGGGCCTGGGCCTGGACCTCGGTCTGGGCTGGCCTTGGCATCGAACTAGGCCTCGTCCTCTGCCTGGCTCTTTCCTTGGGCCTGGGCCTGGGGCTGGGCCTGGGCCCTGGCCTCAACCTGGCCCTGGCCTCAACCTGGCCCTGGGCCCTGCCCTCGGCCTGGGACTAGGGCTGGGCCTGGGCCTCGGACTGTGCCTGGACCCTGGCCTCGACCTGGGCCAGGGCCCTGCCCTCGGCCTGTGCCTGGCCTGGGCCTGTGCCTCGGTCTGGGCTGGCCTTGACCTCGGGCTGGGCCTTGGCTTCGACCTAGGCCTCGGCCTCTGCCTGGGTCTGGGTCTGGGTCTTTCCCTGGGCTTGGGCCTCGACCTGGGCCTCGGCCCTGCCCTAGGCCTAAGCCTGGGCCTGGGCCTCAGCCTGTGTCTTGGCCTCCACCTGGTCGTGGGCCTCGGCCTGGGTCTGGGCCTCGGACTGGGCCTGGACCCTGGCCTCGACCTGGAATGGCCCTTGGCCTCGGCCTGTGCCTGGCCAGGGCCTGGACCTTTCCCTGGGCCTGGGTCTGGTCCTGGGCCTCGGTCTGGGTTGGCCTTGACCTCGGGCTGGGCCTTGGCCTCGGCCTCTGCCTCAACTTGGGCCTGGGCTCTGGCCTCAACCTGGACCTGGGCTCTGGCCTCGACCTGGGCCTCGGCCTTAGCCTGGGTCTTGGCCTCGACCTGGTCGTGGGCCTCGGCCATGGACTGGCCCTTGGCCTGGGAATGGTCCTTGGCCTCGGTCTGGGCTTGGGCCACGCCGTGGGCCTCGGCCTGGGGCCTTGCCTGGTTCTTGGCCTCGGCCTCGTCGTCGGCCTGGGACTGTACCCCGGCCTGGGCCTTGACCTGGGCCTTGGCCTGGGCATGGGCCAGGGCTCTGGCCTGGACCTGGGCCACGGCCCTGCCCTTGGCCTTTGCCTGGGCCTTGGCCATGCCTTCGGCCTGTGCCTGGCTTGGGCCTGTGCCTCGGTCTGGGCTGGCCTTGACCTCGGGCTGGGCCTTGGCTGTGCCTGGACCCTGGCCTCGACCTGGGCCAGGGCTCTGCACTCGGCCTGTGCCTGGCCTGGGCCTGTCACTCGTGCTGGGCTGGCCTTGACCTCGGGCTGGGCCTTGGCTTCGACCTAGGCCTCGGCCTCTGCCTGGGTCTGGGTCTGGGTCTTTCCCTGGGCTTGGGCCTCGACCTGGGCCTCGGCCCTGCCCTAGGCCTAATACTGGGCCTGGGCCTCAGCCTGGGTCTTGGCCTCGACCTGGTCGTGGGCCTCGGCCTGGGTCTGGGCCTCGGCCTGGGTCTGGGCCTCGGACTGGGCCTGGACCCTGGCCTCGACCTGGAATGGCCCTTGGCCTCGGCCTGTGCCTGGCCAGGGCCTGGACCTTTCCCTGGGCCTGGGTCTGGTCCTGGGCCTCGGTCTGGGTTGGCCTTGACCTCGGGCTGGGCCTTGGCCTCGGCCTCTGCCTCAACCTGGGCTCTGGCCTCAACCTGGACCTGGGCTCTGGCCTCGACCTGGGCCTCGGCCTTAGCCTGGGTCTTGGCCTCGACCTGGTCGTGGGCCTCGGCCTGGGTCTGGGCCTGGGCCTTGGAATGGTCCTTGGCCTCGGTCTGGGCTTGGGCCACGCCGTGGGCCTCGGCCTGGGGCCTTGCCTGGTTCTTGGCCTCGGCCTCGTCGTCGGCCTGGGACTGTACCCCGGCCCGGGCCTTGACCTGGGCCCTGGCCTCGAGCTGGGCCAGGGCTCTGGCCTCGGCCTGGGCCTTGGCCCTGCCCTCGGCCTGTGCCTGGGCCTTGGCCATGCCTTCGGCCTGTGCCTGGCTTGGGCCTGGGCCTTTCCCTGGGCCTCGGTCTGGGCTGGCCTTCAACTGGGGCTGGGCCTTGGCCTCGACCTGGTCGTGGGCCTCGGCATGGGCCCTGGCCTCGACCTAGGGCTCGGCCTCTACCTGGGCCTCGGCCTGGGCCTGGGTCTTTCCCTGGGCCTATGCTTGGGCCTGGGCCTGGGACCTGACCTCAACCTGGGCCTGGGCTCTGGCCTCGACCTGGGCCTTGGCCCTGCCAAAGTCCTGGCCCTGGACCTGGGCCTGGGCTTCGGCCTCTGACTGGGTCTTGGTCTCGACCTGGTCGTGGGCCTCGGCCTTGGTATGGCCCTAGGCCTTGGAACGGTCCTTGGCCTCGGTCTGGACTTGGGCCGCGCCGTGGGCCTCGGCCTGTGGCCTGGCCTGGTTCTTGGCCTCGGCCTCGGTCTGGACTTGGGCCGCGCCGTGGGCCTCGGCCTGTGGCCTGGCCTGGTTCTTGGCCTCGGCCTCGTCCTTGTCCTGGGACTGTACCCCGGCCTGGGCCTGGGCTCTGGCAGAGGGCGAGGCCTAGGTCGAGGCCAAAGCCCAGTCCGAGGTCAAGGCCAACACAGACCGAGGCCAGGTATAGGCCGAGGGCAGGGTCGAGGACCAGGCCGAAGCCTTGGCCTTTGCTTGGGCTCGTGCCTGGGCCTTAGCCTGGGCTTTAGTCGGGGTTTCGGACAGGGCCTCGGCCTGAGCCTGGGCTACCCCCTGGACCTCGGCCTGGGTCTGGGCTTCGGCCTGGGCTTGGGCTCGCCTCGTCCTCGGCCTGGGACTGTACCACGGCCTAAGCCTTGGCCTGTGCCTTGGCTTGTGTCTTGGCCTCGACTTGGTCGTGGGCCTCGGCCTTGGCCTGGGCCTGGACCCTGGCCTCGACCTGGACCAGGGCTCTGGCTTCGGCCTGGGCCTCGGCCATGCCCTCGGCCTGTGCCTGGCGTCGGTCTGGGTTGGCCTTGACCTCAGGCTGGGCCTTGGCCTCGACCTAGGCCTCTGCCTCTGCCTAGGCCTGGGCCTGGGCCTCAGCCTGGGTCTTGGCCTCCACCTGGTCGTGGGCCTCGGCCTGGGTCTGGGCCTCGGACTGGGCCTGGGCCCTGGCCTCGACCTGGAATGGTCCTTGGCCTCGGTCTGGGCTTGGGCCTCCCCGTTCTCGGCCTGGTCTTGGCCCTGGGCTCGCCTTGTCCTCGACCTGGGACTGTACCCCGTGGGCCTGGGCCTGGGCCTAGATCTGGGCCTGGTCTCGGCCTGGGCCTTGGCCCTGCCCTTGGCCTCGGCCTGTGCCTGGCCTGGGCCTTTCCCTGGGCCTGGGCCTTTCCTTGGGCCTGGGTCTGGGCCTGGGCCTTGGTCTGGGTTGGCCTTGACCTCGGGCTGGGCCTTGGCCTCGACCTAGGCCTCGGCCTCTGCCTGTGCCTCGTCCTGGGCCCTGACCTCAACCTGGGCCTGGGCTCTGACCTCGACCTGTGCCCCGGCCCTATCAAAGTCCTGGGCCTGGGCCTGGGCCTCGACCTTAGCCTGGGTCTTGGCCTCGACCTGGTCGTGGGGCTCGGCCTTGGTTTGGCCCTGGGCCTTGGAATGGTCCTTGGCCTTGGTCTGGGCTACGTCGTGGGCCTCGGCCTGGCCTGGTTCTTGGCCTCGGCCTCGTCGTCGGCCTGCGACTGTACCCCGGCCTGGGCCTTGACCTGGGCCTGGGTCTGGGCCTGGGCTCTGTGCTTGGGCCTGGGCCTAGGCCTGAGCACGAGCCTGGGCCTGGGCCTGGGCCTGGGCTTGGTCTTGGGCCTCGGCCTGGGCCCTGGCCTGTTCCTTGGCCTCTTCCTCGGCCTGAGTCTGGGCCTCGGCCTGGACCTTGGCGTCGGCCTGGACCTCGGCCTTGGTCTGGGCCTCGGTCTGGGCCTGGGCCTCGACCTGGGCCTTGGCCTCGACCTGGGCCTTGGCCTCAAACTGGGCCTCGGCCTGTGTATTGGCTTTGGCCTGGGTCTGGGACTGGGACTGGGGCTGGGACTGGGCCTAAACCTGGGCTTCGGCCTCGGCCTGGGCTCCGGCCTGGCCTCTGAGCATGGGCCTGTGCCTGGTCCTGGGCTTCAGCCTGGGTCTGGGCCTGGGCCTGGGCCTCGACCTGGGTCTGGGCCTCGGCTTCGGCCTGTGCCCTGGCCTGGTCCTTGGCCTCGGCCTGGGTCTGGACCTGGGCCTGGTCCCTACCCTCAGCCTGGGCCTGGGTCTGGGCATCGGCCTGGACCTGTGCCTCGGCTTTGGCCTGGGCCTGGGCGTTTGTCTTGGCCTCTGCCTGGACCTGGGCCTCTGCTTCGGCCTGGGCTCGCTTCGACCTCGGCCTCGGTCTAGGCCTTGGCCTTGACTTGGGCTTCGGCCTGGGCTTGGGACTGGGCTTGGGACTGGGCTTGGCCTCCGGCCTCAGTCTCGGCCTGGGTCTCTGCCTCGACCTGGGCCTCGGCCTGAGCCTAGGCCTGGGCGTTTGCCTTGGCCTCTACCTGGCCCTGGGCCTCGGCCTCGGCCTGGACTCGCTTCGACCTCGGCCTCGGTCTGGGCCTTGGCCTTGACTTGGGCTTCGGCCTGGGCCTGGGCCTGGGCCTGGGCCTCGGCCTGGGCTCCGTTCTCAGTCTCGGTCTGGGTCTCGGCCTGGGCCTCGGCCTGAGCCTGGGCCTGGACCTGTGCCACTTCTTTGGCCTGTGCCTATGCCTGGGCCTGGGCCTGGGACTCTGCCTCGGCCTGGGCTCACTTCGACCTAGGTCTCGGCCTGGGCTTTGACCTCGACTTAGGCTTCGGCCTGGGCCTGGGCTCCGGCCTCAGTCTCGGCCTAGGTCTCGGCCTCGACCTGGACCTCGGTCTGAGCCTGGGCCTGGGCCTGGGCCTAGGCCTGGGCTTCGGCCTTGCCTTGGCTTCGGCCTGGGCCTGGGCCTTGGCCCTGGACTTGGCCTGGGCTCTGGCCTCGGCCTGGGCATCGGCCTAAGCCTGAGCCTGGGCCTGGGCTTCGGCTTTGGCCTTGGCTGTGGCTTCGGCCTGGGCCTGGGCCTGGGCCTTTGCCCTGGCCTCGGCCTGGGCTCTGGCCTCGGCCTGGGCTCTGGCCTGAGCCTGGGCCTGGGCCTGGGCCCGGATCTGGGCCCAGGCCAAAGATAAGTATAGGTGACAAGCAAAGGCATCTGCCCCTTGACCTTGCGAGAGCATCCTAGATATGTTTTGGCGTGGTACTCAAATGTGTGGTTAACATATAAACATAACTTGTATATGAATCAATGAATATATATATATATATATGTATATATATATATATATGTATATATATACATATATATATTTATATTTTATATACAAAGATATATATATATATATATATATAATCATATATACATATATACATATATATATATATATATATATATATATATATACAGTATATATATATATATATATATATATACAGTATATACATATATACATCTGTCTAAACCATTCATCCAGTATGTATATATATATGTATATATATATATATATATATATATATATATATATATATATATATATGCATATATGCGTGTGTGGGTGTGAGTGTGGGTGTGGGTATGGGTGTGTGGGTAGGTGTATATGTGTTCGCTAGTGTGTGAATGTGTACGTATATGTAAATACGATCCACAGTCAAGCAGGGAAGACCCACGCCTCTGTTGCATTCAAGACCCTTCCTTCCTTCCCTGCGAAGTCCTGAAGAATCGGGCAAGTGGTCCTCGAACTCAGGCAAGCGACCTGGCGAGCCTCGAGGCTTCAAAGCCTTTCTTCTGGCTGTCGACAAACGATCTCAAACCGCTCAGGAGGAAATAAGTGAAGGTAGGATGTCTTGATATCCAATTTCGACAGATTTTGCCTGAGGCGATGGAAGGGAGAAAAAATTTGATCAAAAGGAATCTGAACAGAATTCTATACAATACAAATATCTGGTCTCTGGTTCTGTGGGATATGGATATCAACGACGTGCTTTGACGTTCGGAGGAAACGCATATGAGACACATGATACGTAGAATATAAATAAAATTAAAAATACCTGACAATAGAAAGATATAAACAATCAAAAGGACTTTAACGCGTGGAAGGACAAGTGACGCGGCAGAGTTCAAAATGTTTCGTTTCAGTAAGATTTGTCACATCGAACACAAGAGAACATTTCATTGTAATGAGGGTCTGTTTGCACGTAGATATGATTTAGGTAATTGCCCATAAGCAGGACGTGAATATTCGAGTGATTCACACGGTACAATCAACTTTGGATGAGTGATATACATACTGATCACGGAAATGTCGTTCTTGCGGGGAACACAAAGCTTCACTAATGAACGTGTGCTTGATTACATAATGTACGCACAAACACACACACATACACACACATACAAACACACACACACACACACACACACACATACTAACACACACACACACACACACACACACACACACACACACACGATGTGGTAGCCATCGCGGCCATCACTACCTCGGTCCGGGTTCGAATCCCGCCCAAGGCTGAAATAATTTCAGTATCACTGCGCTGCGAGTCGTTACTCCAACTCTCGTGGGCGGGGAGTTGGGAGTATGTGTGCTTGTAAGGTCACAGCACTAACCAAAGATCGGTCATATATGAGCTCTGAGTTCTCATCCGGGAGGGTAATAGCTGTCGATCAAGAGTCCATCACGTGATCCAAGACCATGGTTAATCACACGCACACATACACATGCACAGACATACACACGCACACACATAAATGCAAACACAGAGATACACACACATACACACACGAATACGTACCCACACATTAAAATTATATTTTTACAAATGTATGTATTCATTAGAAGGATAACATGGACGAAATAATAATTTAGTCGTATAGCATTAGCGATTATTCAGATAAATATATAAAATTATTCCCTCTGAAGAATCACCGCGGTGCAAAACTAGTCGTGAAATAAACTCTTGTTTTATTTGTGTTTTCACTCTACTCCGCTTACTATCTGTCAAGGTGACTTCGTGTATATATATATATGTATATATATATATATATATGTATATGTATATATATATATGTATATATATATTTATATATATATATATATATATGTATATATATATGTATATATATATATTTAAATATATATATATATATATATATATACATATATATATATATATATATATATATATAGTATATACACTTGTGTGTGCATTTGTGTGTTAGTGTGTGTGTGTGTGTATGTGTGTGTGTGTGTGTGTGTGTGTGTGTGTGTGTGTGTACGCTCGTGTGCGTGTGTATGTATATATGTGTATTCTGTGCATGTGTGTCTGTAAAATTCCCTTTTGACAACGTCACTATCTCAGGCATTCCTTTGAAGGGAATGTCAGCACTCATCAATCATGAGCATTTTCAATCCCAACTGGTTTCCTGAATAAACCAAAGACGTCGCTCCGGTAGACCAGACGAAGCGATCGCGCGACGAGGAATTCTAACCGCCAACATTAAGGACACAGGTATATCAACAAAACTGTTTCGTAATTACGCTTGCAAAGGAATGACGACCTACTTATTCTAATGTTCTCTTTACACAGAAACTAACACACACTCAGACACACAGATACACACACACACACACACACACACACACACGTGCACGCACACACACACACATACACACACACAAACATACACACTCGCACACACACACACACATACACACACACACACACAAACATACACACTCACACACACACACATTTACTTCAACTCTCGTGGGCGGGAAGCTGGGTGTGTGTGTGCGTGTAAGGTCACAGCATTATCCATAGGTCGGTCATATATGAGCTCTGAGCTCTCTTCCGGGAGGGAAATAGCTGTCGATCACAAGTCCAACACGTAATCCAAGGCCATGGTGAAACACACACACACACACACACACACACACACACACACACACACACACACACACTCACACACATACATACACACACACGCACACACACACACACAGAAGCATTCTTATACACACATTGAGAGAAGGTCCACAAAGAAGCACAGTCTTACTTGTGGTGTTTGAAGGAGAAGGACAAGAGGAGGAAGAGGAGGAGGAGGAGGAGGAGGAGGAGGAGGAGGAGGAGGAGGAGGAGGAGGAGGGAGAGGAAGAGCAAAAGAAGGAGAAAGAGGAGGATGTGAAAAAGGAGAAAGAGGAGGAGTGTTTGCAAGAGGAGGAACAGGAGGAGGAGAAAGAGAATGAGGAACAAGAAAAAGAAAAAGGAGAGGAAGAGAAAGAGATGATGAGGAGGAGAAGAAGGAGAAGGAGGTGGAAGAGTTGGAGGAAGAAGAAAAGGAAGATAAGGAAGAGGAGGAGGAGGGGGATGAGGTTGTGGAGGAGGAAAAGAAAGAGAAGAAGGAAGAGAAGGAAAAACAGCACCAAGAGAAGGAGCAAAATGTATAAGGGAGGAAAAAAGGGAGAAGAAGGGGAAGAGAAGAAGAAGGAGGAGGAGGTGGAGGAGGATAGGGAGGAAGAGAAGAAGGAGGAGAACAAGAACAAAAGGGTGGAGGAGGAGGAGGAGAAGGTAAATGACAAAGAGGAGGAAAAGGAGTAGTAACATAAGTAGGAGTAGGAGGAGGAGGAAGAGGAGGAGGAGGAGGAGGAAGAGGAGGAAGGCTCCCCGTTAAGGCGTGGACAGGTCTGTCTGTAAACAAAGCTTTCTCCTCCTCCTCCTTCTCCTGTTCCAAGAATCCAGAGAATACGAGATCTTCTTAAACATGTTCATCTCCTTCTACTCGGTAGCATTAGTCATAAGCCTTACAATTTTATTCAGCTAAAGGTTCGAAAGAGAAACAGTGGATTAATTCTCTCCCTTTCCTTCCCAGACTGTGAATCACTTTGTAATTTTCTTTTCTAACTATTTTCTATTTTACCCATCTATTCATATTTCATTTTATCTTACTTTATTCATTTTTTCATTTTCTATTCATTTACCTATTCATTCATTTATTTATATATACACTTATTCATTTATCTATTTATTCATTTATTCATATATACACTTAATCATTCCTTTATTTCTTTATCATTTATTTATTTTTCTATACATTTATTCATTTATCTATTTCCTAGGCATGTCGAATAGGATAAATCTTAGAAAAGAAAAATAAATCTCATTAACGTCCGAAAATAAACGGCGAGCAAAGGACGTGTGAATCTTATTAAGAAATTTAATAACGCTGCTATTATTCGTTCCCGACGACTCCATAATGAAAAGAACTTCCATAGAAAAAAACAGACCTCTTGAAAACAAAACAAAGAAAAGCTGAAACCGACTAGCGCTCAAAACCAAAATTTCTTAAAGAACTATAAATCCGTAATACACATGAATATCCCTGCGGAAGTCCTGCCAGAGGTACGTGTAGGATTAAAGGATTTATAGAAAAAAACTAGAGGGAGTTCTGCAAGATCTACATGATTAATCTAGAACCCAGAAGCTAGTAGGTTCCCGCAGAAAGTTCCATGGGAATTGAGAGATAAAGAAAATAAGCAACATGTAGCCTACATGTTGCCCATTTAGGCTCAACTGTGCAAATTTCCAACGATCTTAAGTTGCTCACTTCCGAGAGAAAAAAGGCTACAAACATGAATATAACATCATAATATTATACATAGACACCTTACCTTTAGATTTTTACTCGGAAAACTAATTTGCCAAAGCTAATAACCAAATTTGTGTGGTGATGATGATGATGATGATGATGATGATGATGATGATGATGATGATGATGATGATGATTGATAATGATGATGATGATGATGATGATGATGATGATGATGATGATGATGATGTTGATGATGATGATGATGATGATGATGATGATGGTGGTGGTGACAGTAATTATAATAATAACGATAATAATGATGATGATGATGATAATAATAATGATAATAATAATGATGATGATGATGTAAATAAATAAATAAACAATGAGTAGATGAACTAATAAATGTAAAATGATTTTACCCCTTTGAGAATATAGTATTTATTCTAGCTGCCAGAGGATTTTATTCAGCTGAGGGAATTCCCTTTATTCGACAAATAAGGTTTGATTCCTTTCCAGGAAATCATACATTTTTATTTAATTTATTTCTTATTTATTTATTTTATTCTTTTTTCTATTTTCATTTTTTCAACCATGAAGAGGATTGTGTTCGCTGTGGAAGGCTGTCCTGACTCTTCATGAGTGTTATCAAACTAATTTAATTTTGATGTAAAGGAGAGTCTCGTCAGGAAGGAGTTTTGTAAAATTCATTTCAGAAAAAAATTACCTTTAATCGCAAATTGACTAAGTAATTTTCCTTGTTAAGAACGGTAGATATTCATATCTGTGTCCAATTATTTTGCTTTTTTTTTCTCCATTTGTAATGCCGTTTAATACAAACAAACAATGAATAGATGAACTAATAAAAGTAAAACGCTTTTACCTCCGACAATATTTGTTTGCCTTTGAGGTATTCTTCATTGTCAGTAGTTTAATCTCATTCTATTTCATCTATTTCTTGATTATATTTTCTGTTTTTGTTTCTTCCACACTCAAAGTTGTGCTGATATCAGCAGGGAATGAACTCTTGTAAGACCATTTAAAAAACGATGTTTTGTATGATGAAAAGTCATTGATACTACTTGCTGTGACTTGTACTGTTAAAATATTCCATACTTGTTTAATTATCATTTCTCATTTTCGTTATTTTTCATCAAGAGCTTTAGAATACTCGCCTCTTCCGGGCAGACTCTACTGAAGTTTGATAAATCTTTCAAAGGGCCATTTTGTTTTGTCTGCCATTAACAATCGTTTTAAAGGAATTCAAAACTGTCCGTTCTTCTTCAAGAGAGCGAGGAACCATTTCTTCCTTTCAAGTTCCTCTCGGAACATGACTCTTCCCTCGACCACGAAGAAGGAACTGTAGACCTCGAACTCCTTGATGTGGCCCGATCTACGTCGAAGTTCCCTCTTGGTCTTCTTCAGGAAGGCTTTGAGTTCGATCTCAGCACGCCTCTTACGGTCTGTGACGAAGCTCTTCCCTCGGGTCCATTGGGTCTTCAAGAAGTCCTTTCCCTCGCTGATCTCCTCGGCCACGGCGTCTTCGAAGGCTGTGACGAAGTCCAGAAGAAGCAGTGCGTGTCTCAGTCTGAACATTTCCAAATACTCCAATTCAAGTCAGGAGGGGACTTGACGCCACGGTCCAAGTGGAAGAAAGCAAAATCCCATTTAGCACATAGTGGTATACTCCTCTTGTTTATCGGTTAGCTGTTGGGATAAAAGTATATATATATATATATATATATATATATATAT
>NC_134812.1:29556877-29574377 GCF_046742065.1 Oratosquilla oratoria
AATGATAATAACAACAACAATAATAATAACAATAATAACAACAATAATAATAATAATAGTAATAATAATAATAATAACAATAAATAATAATAATAATAATAACAATAATAATAATAACAACAACAACAACAACAATAATAATAATAATAATGAAAATAAAAATGATAATAATTATCATACAAAATATCGTTCTGACAAGGAGGGAATGGGAAAGATTGAAGAGTGAGAACATAAAATCAGAATTCCAACTGCAAGTTAGAAATAGGTTTGAAGCATTGGCGACAGAAATACGGGTGGCTAATGAAGTGGAGAGAGAATATAGTTGCCTAATAGGATCTGTAATTGATAGAGCTGGGCGCGTTCCTCGGTGCGTTCCTAGATGCGTTCCGCTTTAGTTTGGCTGCGGTTAGCGCTCCCAAACTGTTAAAGCTTAAGAGACAGGTTCATACCGAAATAAAAAAAGTCCGGGAGGCCACATCATAATATATCAAAGAAAAATGTTCGTAGGCCACATCCAAAAGGTAGGCCACATACTATACCGGCACCTATATTGCTTTAATAGTTTGGGAGCGCTAACCGCAGCCAAACTAAAGCAAAACGCACCTAGTAACGCACAAAGGAACGCGCCCAGCTCTGGTAATGAGAGTAAGCACGCATTACCTCACCAGATGGCAGCACTGTGTGATGAGTCGTGAAGTTCACTTCCCGTTTTACAGTCTTGTTTCCAAACGTGATAAAACTAACTTTAAAATGCCGCAGCATTGCTCTGTTCCACTGTGTTCAGCACATAAGGGTGGACACAAGTTTCCGTCAGATGAGAAAATGAATATTAAGCGGAGAATAGCGATAAAACGCCTTGAACCAGGTACAGATAAGCCATGGATTCAAGAGTAATTTTGGATGCAACAGAGGTGCCGATTCAAAAACCCAGTAATAGTTAATGCACAAAGTACAACTTTTTCGACTTATAAAAATCGCAACACATTGAAGACAATGATCGCCTGCACTCCAGACGGACTAATTTCTTATGTGAGTGATAGCGACGGTGGCAGGGCATCTGACAGACAGATAAGCGAAAGAACTTATTTAATACAAGGACATATGTTTGAATCTGGGGACAGTATTATGGCAGACCATGGTATTAGAGTACAAGATTTGTTTGCTTCGTTAGACGTTAAGGTGAACACTCCGACCAATAAAATGGATATTTATACAATAACAAAGGACTATTGCTACTTGAAATCGTGTTGAAAGTAAGTACGATATCTTACCTTTCTATCAAATTCTCTTTCCTCCCTGAGACAAGTGCTCCTCTTGTTGCCAATTCAACGTTTAAACGCTGAACTGTCCAGTTTTCATAGGACGCCATTGTGTGTTTACTACGACTGATGGTACAGTGGAGCCATCTACCGGGATAAATTGTGATGCTTACTCCCATTGATGCCGTGGAGAAAGAAAAGCTAAGCAGCCCTGGATGACCGGAAATATTCTTGAACTAATGGATAGCAGGAGGCAACATCAGGGTTATTATTATTATTATCATTATTATTATTATTATCATTATTATTATTATCATTATTATTATTATTATTATTATTATTATTATCATTATTATTATTATCATTATTATTATTATTATTATTATTTATCTATCATTTTGTTATTATTTACTATTTACCTGTTTGTTTATTATTTAACTTTAGCTATTTATTCATTTGTTTTATCTATTATCATCTATATTATTATAATATTATTTATTATTATAATTTTTTTCGTATAGACCTAGTTATGGACCAAAAGGTCCCCTGTCGGCATGCTCCTACTTTGTAATCCTTTGTAATCCTTCGATGAGAGATAAAGGGAATTGGATTATGAAATCCAACAGAAATGCAAAAGAAAAAAAAGAAAGATTGTCTGATTCAGAAATGTGACGAAATTGAGGAACTAGAGAGAGTAGATTCACGTAGAATATATAAGTCGATAAAAGAAATGGAGGCAAAAGGACAACTAGGAACTCAGTAATAAAGGATAGGATTGAAAATATACTATCAAACTCCGCTGACTTGTTGAATAAACGGAAAGAATATAATAAAGGGTTGTATAACGACAACAGAGGAGGAAGACCTGAGGGGACTGAAGAGATCACTGGGCCACCAATATTGAGGAGAGAGATCAAGAAGGCCATCAGGAACGACGAGGGAAAACGGCAAGAGGGGATGGCGTGGTGATGGAAATGATAAAAACAGCTGGGAGGTTTGCAATCCAGAAAATAGTTCACATATGCAATAAGATACGAGTGTATGAAGAAGGTTACATTTCAGAGGCCATGCGCGATTTTGTGTTTATTACAATACCTAACTATGAAGGAGAACTTCCTTCATAGTTAGGTATTGTAATAAACACAAAATGGAATGGGTGGGAATGATTTTATGCCTTTTTCTTTTTGGCTACCCCCCTTGTAAGGGGGAAAAAGCCTTGGTATATGTATGTATGTAACTATGAAGGAACATTTGAGTGAAAGAAGCATCGCGCAATAAGCTTAATAAGTCACATCGGGAAAATAATTTAAAGAGTGATAAGAACAAGAATGAAGGTGAGGATAGAACAAAATCTAACTCCAGAACAATACGGTTTTAGAAAGAGAGAGGAGTAAATGCTATATTTGCCCTAAGCTTGGAGAGCTATAGAAATGCAAATAAACGTTTATTTATGTTTCATTGATTTCGAAAAGGCTTTTGATACAGTAAGGTACGATGAAATAGTAAAAATGCTGAGAGGTATTGATTTAGATCAGTGGTTCCCAAACTTTTTTCTGTCATTTCCCCCTTGCACCCAGTTCAACCATCCAGATTTCCCCCTTTCATGTGTATGAGGGAAAGAGTAGTTAAAACACACTGTGACTATTTACTAATTTATTTTTCAAATGTACATATATACTGATAAACAGGCAGTCTCTCTCTCTCTCTCTCTCTCAGACATGAGAAAATTCATCTGAGATTTTTTTAGTTAGTAGGTAGTGTAATTATTTCCCCCCTGGTAGGTTCAAATTTCCCCCCAGGGGAAATTTCCCCCAGTTTGGGAACCACTGGTTTAGATAATAAGCACATTAGAGTGATTGCAAATTTATATTGGGACGAAAGACCTGCAGGCCGCACAGATAATGGTAAAACGAAATGGGTAGAAATAAAGAAAAGAGTGCAGCAAGGCTGCGTGTTGTCATCAAATTTATTTTCATTATATACTCAAAATGTTATGAAAGAATCAGAGGACCTGGAAGGTATCAAAATTGGTGGGAAGAAATATTAACAACATTAGATACGTAGATGACGCTGTGCTGAGTGCAGATACTACACAAAGAAGAATATTTGGGAATGTTGATAAAAGACAACCTGTCACCTGACAGATATAACAGCAGGATTGTGGGAGAGACGTATAGGCTACTGCAGAAGATTAAAGTGGTGTTCCTTTAGAATCAGTGTTTCCCAACCTTTTTTGGCTGCGACCCTAAATCCACTCTTAGCCTGGAGTTGCGACCCTAATTGTAATAATAAATTCAACCATTTCATGTTATGTTTCTACGTACTTGTATAATGTTTATAAACTTTCGTTTTTATAGTTCAGTTTATATTTACTAGCACAATGAATTTAAATACATTTGAAACTTGAATGAAAAAAAAAAGTTAAAAAAGACCCTCTGGCGACTCTCAAAAACACCCTCGCGACCCTAGTTTGGGTCGCGACCCTGGGGTTGGGAACCACTGCTTTAGATTGATGAAGAGATGATGAAAAAACTCATCGAAGCCCCGATCTATCCAAAACTGGAACATGCGTCAGTAGTATAGTCCTTACATTAGTTCGGCCATGTGAAGAGAAGAGATGAAGACTACGTGGGAAGGAGAGTGATGGAGATGGAGGTACAGGGGAGATGCAGGCGAGGGAGACCCAAGCTGCATTGGAAGGACAGACTGAGAGAGGACCTTAAGGAGAAACATCTGGAGGAGGAGCAGGTGATGGACCGAAACAAGTGGAAACGACTAGCGAGGAACGGCGACCCCATATGAAAATGGGAAACGTCAACAGGAAAAGAAGAAGAAGAAGAAGAAGTATAGTCCCAACACAGAGTGAAGGATATAAGCAAGATAGAAAGAATACAAAGGGCTGCAACCAAACTGGTCCCCAGTCTGGCAGATAAACCATATGAGGAAAGACTAAAAGCAGTGGGTCTACCAACTTTGAAAGATGGAAGAGGAAGAGGTGATATGGTTACAGTATGTTACTAAAAGGAGATAGATTGTATTCACAGAAGAAGTCTCCTGATGAAAGTTGGGGTGGGGGGGCTTTAAGAGGTAATGAAAACAAATTAAGAAAGATCACATGTCTAAAGGATGTGAAGAAATATAGTTTTCCATATAGATGCATGAACACGTGGAATAGCTTAGAAGGTTATATAGCTCAAGCTCAAACAATACATGAATTCAAATTTAAATATGATAACTGGAAATCACGACTACAGATCAAGATGGAAATGTACATGAATTTGAGGCTAGGTATGATCAAGTTTGGAGAATTGGAGATGGGACCCATGGGTCATTGCTCCTTTCCAGTACACTGGAATCTAACTCAGGTCAGCAAGGAGTTGAGAGTGTGTGCGTAAGGTCACAGTATTACCCACAGATACGGCCCTATACAGTGTCAGTTCTGAGCTCTCATATGGGAGAGTAATAACTGTCGGTTACGAGTGCAACACGTGATCGAAAACCATGGTGAAACACAAACATACACATGCATAATCTTTTAAGTAGACTTGAAGGAATTCATGAGAAACTGAGAGGAAATACGAAATATTTTTACACTTTTATAACCCGGGTGAGAACTAATACGTACCAAAATTTAGCGATAAAATTAGTCTAAAAAGGTCTGGTTTAACAATAAAAATTGTGAGACAGCTAAATCGTTAGAGATGTGCCCTAAAGAAGACGGAGAAGTGAACAATAAACCACGCTAAAAACAAAAAATGACTAGAAATTGTCATACAAGAATCCGAAGAGAAGAAGAAAGGACCTATGAATATGGTATCATCGATGGACTCAGAGACAAACCTCAACTATTTCACAAGTTTGTCATACGTAAACCGAGACACACGGAAGAAATGTCAGGATGAGATACCAATGGAAAAAATTCCAATCGGTTTCCATTAAGGAAAATGACTGTAGAGAAGAAAGGTGAGAACGGAAATGTTTGATTAAATGTTATAGATATGGAATTACAGGAGACATGTAAACTACTGGAATCATTAGACGTGAGCAAAGATTTCGGGCCTGGCAGGATCTGTAAATGAATGCTTAAAATCGAGTGTAATGAACAATTGTCTGGTAAGATTCAATGAAAAAGGGATAATGCCTCAGGACTGGAATAAGGCTAAGGTGGTACCAATGCATAAGGGGAGGAGTAAGAGGGAATCACTGAATTACAGACCAGTGTTCCTCATCAGCATGATAAGTAAACTGTGTGGGAGAATTCTGGAAGACAGATGTGCTAAACATCTTGACAAGATTAGCATTTTGGCCGACAATTATTTTGTTTTTAGAACTGAAAGATGATGTGTATGGAACCTAGTAAATTCATATTCAAAATTGTTTGATAGACTTCAAGAAAGAGTTGGGTGGGTTGTATGCACTTAGACCTAGAGAAAGTCTTCTTTGGTGAGATACTTCACACACTATTAATATGAAAAAGAGGATATTGGGGAACTCCTTGGAATGGATGAAGGGTTTCTTAAAGTTATACATTGTAACAGTAGTTAATATCAGATAATTTATATTATCATAAGTGTATATATATATATATATATATATATATATATATATATATATGAAAATTATATATAAATATATATATATATATATTATACATAAATTATATATATAATTATATATAAATTATATTTACATAATACTAGATAATTAGATTATATATATGATATACATATTATAAACATAATAAGATGTCAGAGTGGAGTGTTAGGATATCTTTGGGTATAATTACGCGTAAACAGATCAAAACACAGAAGTGGTAAAATCCTAAAAGAATAATGTCTAATTCTGATTCACAGGGATACCACTAAAGACCCTAACACACTGACAATCAGTATCCTATACAGAGAAGTCGGAGGAAAGTGATTTATGGAGTCCAGTAAGGGCCGATACTGGCATCTGATGTTCTTGATCGTGGCATGATGGAAGGGACGTCAAGCTACATAGAACATTTTTGTGGATGACGCAAAAATCACGAGGAGGAGTGACATGGTGGAAAGAATGATAAGCTACGTACACTAACATTTTTGTAGATGACGCAAAAACCACGTGGAGGATAAATGGCGAAGGTCGCAAATTGTTGAAAAAAAATCTAGACAGAATACATGACTGGGACCAGATGAAACAGTGGGTACACCACGAGGTCTTGGGAACGAATTAAAAAAAAATTCTCTACAGATGCGTCAACTCCTGGACTAGCCTAAGAGAAAACATAGTCCAACCCAAAACCATAAACTAATTGGAAGCCGATGGTGATCTAACCGAACACAGGACTGAATCTTGTCCTTCATCCAACTTCGTAGAGGTCCTTCGGACAACAGAATCTTCATATCGTCTTTCTTCCTCAATTTGCTAAATTATTACCTCGTCTCTCCGCAAATCTTTCATTGTTGTTTCTCCATTTCATTCTTGGTTTGCATTCCAGTCTTCTACCCTCAACTTTTAGTATTTTCTTGAATATTTCCTCTTCCATTTTAATGACATGACTATACCACCCCAGATTTATCCTCTCTGTGAGGCTATTTACCGCTTTCAAGTTCCACATCTCTTCTTATGGAATCATTCCTTATCCTATCCAGTCTTGTTGCATCTTTGATGAGCTGCAAAACTTCATTTCGTCTGCCTGTAACTTATCTCTAGTTTTTTATGTGAAAATTTTACGGCCATATTTTAACCCTGACCCAAATATTGCTTTGTAAATTAGAACTTCGATTCTTTTGAAGGTCGTTCCTAACTTTCTAAAATTGGATATAAAAGAGAATTTGGCGCTGAAATGACCTATTCCGTGAGTAATTTCAGAATGAGTAAAATTTTTTATGTCGTAAAGATAGCTACTTCTAGGTCATTTTTTTTTTATGAAAATAATCTTAAAATGCCTTTTGATTTGCATATGTATTTCTCTTCAGGTTTTCGCAACTATGATGGTTTTAGTTTTATTTCTTTCATGAGCTCATTATTCCACATACATTATGTTCTCTAGGTCTTCTCCTGTATATCATATTTCGTCAGCAAAAACTAGCGCTTCTATCCTTAAGGACACGATCAGGCATGATAGTGGGTAACCTCCAAAAAATCTACATTGGCCGGGGTGTGGCAACACGCTGCCACTGCTATAGTGTCCCCTAATTGCACATATCTTTACTGTACATAAAATTGTTAATCTTTATCAATTCATTATATATGTCTATTATAAATAATACAGTATGTTTCAAATATTGTATCTCATATGAAGATGACTGTTGTATTGTTAAATTTATATATGTATAGTCTTATTTGCATACTCTGTTCAAAGCTTGTATCTATTCTCTATGTATTATGTATGTTATGGCGGACGGCCCCTTACGGTACCAGTCTTGCAGCAGCTGCCAAATTTGAGCGACTCCTACTTACATTTTAGGCGATAATATTCTACCATAATGGGTAAACATCCTCATCAGGGGATGCAGGGACATAGTCCCATGGCAGAATCTCTAGTAATGAAACACATGCAAGCTGTTGCGTTGATGATGTTGCTATCGATATAATTCAGCCAAAATAAAATCTACCCCAGTCATCACCTTTCTATACATACACGTGCGCACCACACCACGCAATGCTACACAAAACAAATCACTTGCGGGCCAGCACAAAATAAACCGCTTACACACAGGTACAGCCGACATACGAATCGCCCAAAACTTCACATCAACCAAAAATTATTCGACCACAACAAAATCGTTTTTCATTTTTAACAGGATCGTTTAGTACAATCGGGAATTAATGATTAAAAATCGAGATCATTGTCAGGAAAAGAAATAAATCGGAATTCCGATAATATCATGCCTGGACACGATCATGTCGAAAAGGTGCAGTCGTAGAGGGAGATTAAAAGAGGAACCGACATGTTGACGGTAAAACTCCATCCCTTTCAGTAGTTTTGTTCATATGTATTAATCACCCAAACCAGACAATACCACTTGTAGAAAAAAAATATATAATTTACTTATTCGCATTTTATTACGATGCGCCAAAAAAAAAAAATCTTAACAGCGCGCCCCGAAGACTGATGACGTCATTCCTAGAACACGCTAAATCAGTTGATAGCATCATGGCAGTCAAGAAGAGTAGGTCTACATACTAGATGATAAATGCTTATGTTAGTGGCAGTGCATGTCCACTGCAAAGCTGGTAGGCCTACATTTGACATTCATACACCGTACACAAGTTAATTTCATGGGCTCAAGACCACAATGATATTGCATTAAAGCAGCCATACCTTTGGGAAAATCCTGCACTGTACTGCTGTAAATTCACGATGCAGTCCTCTGTGAAATGCTTGTAGCACAAAACACTTGAGTTTGATGGTTCCCACTTGGCCCGTTTTGCCTTGACGAAAAGGATCCATTGCCGGCGAAGTTCAGAAGTCTTCCTCCACTCAGTTTCACTTAAACACCTTTTATCCATGGGTTAGGGAACTCAATCAAATGTCTATCTTATTGGGAACAGTTCGCTGCCACGCAACGTCTAGGCATTTTGCCTAAAACATGTAAAATATCGCAAAATTATTCCGTGAACAGTCTAACGTTGGCGAGTTGAATACATACACAGAATACTTAATGGCTGATCTATCCCGACGGTCGTTCTAGGATTGACGTCATCAACCAAGTTTTACATGGTGCGAAATTTGAAATGCGTTTCGTGGGGTGATGGGTTTTACTATGCGACTACGTAATAAGGGCAAGGTTGAAAAGAAAATAGGCATTAAATTTATTTATCTGTTATCATCATTAAATGTTTCCAACTCAGTTTATGGAATTTTATTACCTTGTCGGTTCCTCTTGGAGGGTGACAGAACGAAAGGACATCAGAAGTCAAGAACTATTTGAAGATGGCAATGTGTGTGTATGTGTGTGTGTGTGTGTGACTATGTGTGTGTGTGTATGTGTGTGTATTTACCTAGTTGTATTTTACGGGAAGGGAGCTACGCTCGTGGTGACCCGTCTTTGTATCTTTCAGCATCAAGTTTTTTCTTAAAATTTTGAATAGTGTTTGCACAGACTGTTTCCTTATCTAATCTATTCCAGGTATAGCACTCTATGCGGGAAGCTATTTTTTCAAATCTCTTCTATAGTTATCCTTTTTGAGTTTCTT
Source organism: Oratosquilla oratoria (assembly GCF_046742065.1). Classification (NCBI taxonomy): domain Eukaryota; kingdom Metazoa; phylum Arthropoda; class Malacostraca; order Stomatopoda; family Squillidae; genus Oratosquilla; species Oratosquilla oratoria. The sequence continues at coordinate 29,566,321 of NC_134812.1, forward strand.
TTCGTGTGTGTGTGTGTGTGTGTGTGTGTGTGTGTGTGTGTGTGTGTGTGTGTGTGTGTGTGTGTGTGTGTGCGCGTGTGAGCACATTTGTTACAAAACATAAACAACAGTGCTTAGAGACTGACAAGGAAACGACAGAAAATTGTCTGTTTTTAAGACAGGGCTTAGGCCGTGAGAAACAACACATAGTGTGCATTTATGTATATATGTGTTGGCCCCGAAGGGAACTCTTTACGACGTCGTAGAGACAAAGTGCTGTGGGACAAAGACGTTCAGACGCAGGTAAATTACGTCAACCCTGTTATCAGTCAGCTTCACATTTGACTACTTTATGTCGACATGCTTGCGCGAGCACACACACACACACACACACACACACACACACACACACACACACACACACACACACACGTACACACACGTGCGCTCTAACACTTCATCATAAATGCATGTCTGTGTACAAACACATATACGAGTATTCACACTATGAAATTTATGTGAACAACTTAACTACGTTGTCTGGTGTCCCCAAAAACAAATTCTGTCAAAGGATCCCACCATAAAAGTTAACTGGAACAATCTTAAATCCTTCAGCACATTTGCCCCCCAAGAAATAAATAAATAAATAAACAAATAAATAAATAAATAAATCTATATATAGTACCATGGGATTATTCCCCCTTATAAGAGGGGTAGTCGAGTCAAAATCACGCACCCACTCCTACTCACTCCGCTCCCATCCTCCACCCTCTCCCCCTCTCATCTTAGCTCCTCGTGGATGAAGGGTCATCCCTGTCTCCTGACCACCGCTCAGGTCATAAGCAATGCAGCAAGGCACAGCACATCCACAGCAAGGTCGCTTCATTTACACGACGATCCCTCCCCCCTCCCCCGTCCCTTCATGCAGAAAATTAAAAGGAGACGAGGAAAAATCACTTTGAAATGAATAAATGAATACATAAATAAATAAACAAAGAAATTAATATATGTAAATAGATGGTCAAATAAAGAAAATATATGAATAAAGTGTCATCGTAGAGAAATATATAAAACACACACATACATACACACACACATACACACACACACACACACACACACACACACACACACACACACACACACACAAACATATATATATATATATATGTATATATATATGTATATGTATATATACATATATACATACATATGTACGTACATATATTCATCTAAAGTGTTTTTAATTGGAACACAGCTTTTTCACCTTATGTAATGAGATGATTGAAATAGTCTGGCAGCTGACCGAAGAAAAAAAAGCTAAATAAGAAAAATGGTATAAGGTATGGGTGGGTTTAACCTAATTTACATATATTATTTTTTCTAATAGAATGTCACTATCTTCTCACGGTTCCTTGTTTTGCATAGCGCCCTCACACTCGCCTCAGGGTCAAGCCAATGCAATTAAACTCTTCAATATGGTTCTGTAACTTACTGCCTCTTGTTCCAGACAATTTCATTCAGCTGAGGGCTGCATGCGATCAGTCGAGACCCCATCTGTCTAGGGGTCTTCCCAGAGATGAATGGAATTGTCTAGTGTCATTAGGATGAAACGCTAATCTAGAAAGTCACCGTGATGAAAGGGGGTTTGGACCTTGAACCGGATTAAGAAGACATAAATCCAGTTAAATGGATCTGGTTTCATATTGCAAGTTATCATAAGCAAGAGTGTAAAAATATATATATTTATATATAAATTATTTTGGTGTACTACTAAACGTTGGCTGTTCACTGGGGCGGGGGAGGAGGGGAAGGGAGGGGAGGGGGAAAGGGGGAGGAGGGGGAAGGGAGAGGGGGAGGAGGGGGAAGGGAGAGGGGGAGGGGGAAGGGGGGTCAATAACTGACCTCAGGCAAAAACTCTCTTCATCTATATTCCCCCTCCCCACCTTCCCTCACTTTGGGAGGGAGGGAAGGTGGGAAGGGTGGGAGGAGGGGAAGGGCGTGGGGGTGGGGGGAGAAGGGGAAGGGCGTGGGGGGGGGTTTGTCAGTGCCTCAATGGCCGACACAGCGACCTAGCTCCACCCACATTTACCGCGGGTTCCCAGCTAGACCGTAATTACAGGGAGCTATAACCCACATAATACGACAGTCCGGTTCTGGAGGAGCAAGCTTTCGAATAATACACCTCATTCCCCGAAAATAAAAGAAAATGAAATAAAATGAAAAAAATAATAATGAAAAAATAAATAAATAAATAAAACAAAATAAAAATAAGATAAAGATAAGATGGAATAAAAATAAATAAAATAAAATAAATAAAATGAAATAGAATAAAAATAGATTTAAACGAAAAATAAAATAAAATAAAATTAAATAGAATAAAAATAGATTAAAACGAAAAATAAAATAAAATAAAATGAAATAGAATAAAAATAGATTCAAACGAAAAATAAAATAAAATAAAATGAAATAAAAATAAAATATAAATAAAAAAAAAGTAAGTAATTTTCCCCCTTTCTTGTTCCCAACCTTCTCTTTCTTTCCCCTCTCTCTTTCTCTCTTTTTTTCAACTACTCAAAATATTCAAGATACTTGAGCTGACATTTTCCCATGGTTGATTGGCTTCATTATCTTATCCAGATAACTTATTGTCTTAGAAGTTTTTCGCTGTCACATTTTTTTTTTCAGAACGCCTTTACCTCGCGGGTAGATTCCAACCTCTGCTCTACTTTCAAACAATTTCATTCACCTGATGGATAGACCCCGGGGGGCAAGGGGTGGGTGAGGGTTGAGGTGGAATTTCCCTTGGGTGAATAAAATCACCTGACGACATAATTAAGGGTTAAAAGTATTGTCAGGGGTACTGGTAATACATACATACATTAGAGTACCGTGATGTACACATAAGTAAAATTCAAACTTATTACCCACTTTCAGAGAAAATTAAAATCAAAGATGAAGTAATTCTTATATTTCGACCACTAACTGTGGTCCTCTTCAGAGGATAAGTACATAGGGAGGTGAGGGCACATTTGTATATATTCTTTGTGCTCTCACCTCTCCTATGTACTTTTTCTCTGAGGAGAACCACAACTAGTGGTCGAAATATGAGGATTATTTCATCTCTGATTTTAATTTTTCTCTGAAAGCGGGTTATAAGTTTGAACATACACACATACTGTATGTCATTGTGACAAATGGAAGTAAGCTCCACCGCAAGAACTCGAACCTTTGCCATAGTGACTGCTTATTATGAAGCAAAGACAATAGCATTGGCCCATCCAGACCTGATAAAAGGAGAACTACTAGGTCGTAGTCCAGGTCGTTCCTTATGTAGGGTCTGGTTGGCTCAATGCTACTATCTTTGCTTTGTAATAATCAGTGGCTAAGGCAAAGGTTCGAGTCTTTGCGGTGGAGCTCATTCCCATACATACATACATATATACATACATACATACATACATACATAAATACATACATACGAGTCTTGCCCTGTTGTCATATAAAGGCAACGAGGCAGGACTCGCAGTAATGGATTTAAACTGGGCAAATCTAGATTTAAGAAGGAAATAGGCAAGAATTGGTTTACTAATAGGGTGGTCAACGAATGGAATAGATTTAGTAACCATGTAGTGAGCGCTGAAACTATCGGTTGTTTTAAGAAATGGTTAGACAACTTTATGGATGGGGATGACAGGTGGTAATGGACATGGAACTGCCTAGTGTAGGCTTTATGGTCTCTTCCAGTCTCCTTCTTTCTTATGTTCTTATGTTTTTATGTTCCTACATACATACATACATACATACATACATACATACATACACACATACATATACTATGGGTTTTCCCCCTTACAAGGGAGGTAGCCAAAGTCAAAGGCATAAATCCACTTCCATCCACTTCATCCCCACATACTCCACTCCCATTCACCACCCCTTCCTCCCTCTTTTAATTGGCTCCTACTGGATGATGGGTCATCCTTGCATCTTGCTCACTGCCCTGGGTCAGAAGCAATGCAGCAAGACACATCACATCTACAGCAAGGCCGCTTGATGCAGAAAAAAATATTGGTGATGATGTACTGGTAATGATTTCGGATAAAAAGGAAATATCTGTAAAAAACAACAACAGAAAATAAAATAAAGGAAAAAGACATTATGTTTTGTGTAATTTTGAATAAAAGAGAAATATTTGTAAAGAAATAGTCATGCTCAACACTTTTTGGGGGGATGGGGGTGTGGGGGGAGGGGGAATGGGGGGTGGGGTGATTATCCCACCAATTCTCTTTTAATAATTTCTTTGTCGTCCCGGGGAAGGGAGGGGGAGGGGGGTGTCCCCCTCGTTAGAATAAAATCGCCTGGCGGCAGCAAGAATGATTTTATAATTTGTCATTGTCAGTGACAAGGATGTGACAATATCCGAGGAGTCAAGAACCTGAAGTAAAACTAACTAGATTAACTATTTTCTAAGTTAAAAAATAGATATCAATAAATATTGACAATCGATGTTGGGGACTTTTCGAAACTTGACTAAATCATATCACATCTATACAAAAAAAATATGTATCATTATTTGATTATCTTAACATTCAATATACAGTAGCTCTCTTATGATTTTTTTTTATTAAATAATACAATATTGTATTGATACAAAGAAAACGGAGGATACATTCATATAGTTGACGTACGACGTGGGTCAGTTTCGATTGTCTGTTGCGGTGGACCGCCCCCCCCCCTCCCTCTCCCCTCCCACCGCCACCACTAATTCCTTCGTCTGTTAGAGGGGGTTCACACGGTCAAACAGTTCATCGAACGCGGTTCGACAGACACGTGTGTTTCAAGTGATGTGTGAACGGGGTATTTGGTTGTCGAACACGTTGGTTAAACCCCCTCTTATACTGATACCTGCGCGTTCTTTCCAACTGGAGATATTTAGCTAAATAGGTGGTTTTACACAATTGAGAAGAAATTTTACTAATATCCTGTTTCAAGTGATTTTCTAAAGGAATTATAATGTATAGGTAAATGAATAAACAAATAAAGATAATAGTAATTATAATAATATTAATAATGACAATAATAATAATAATTATAATAATAATAATAATGATAATAATAATAATAATAACACTAATAATAATAATAACAATAACACTAATAATAATAGTAACAATAATAATAAGTATAATAATAACAATAACAATAATAACAATAATAATAATAATAATATGTATAATAGTAATAATAACAGTAACAACAAGAACAACAACAACAATAATAATAGTAATAATAATAATGAAATAAACAAACAAAAAAATAGATCAATAAAAAGTAAACGAATAAATACATAAATAAAATGAAAACGTCGAACTCAGAACTCTCGAGATCTTCAAACGTCTCATGATTGTCTGATTACAAGAGTTATACTGTGTCTGGAAAACAGGGCTCATTAGTTAGAAATATAAAAAAAATAGTCCTTCCCACAATTTTAGTCTAGTCTAGTCCCCCTTACGTGTTCACATTTGTTCAAACTAATGACCACAATTTTCAAGACAAACTTGTACTTATTCAGAGAATAGTTACGATTTTTCGGGACAACACACGCACACACACACTGACATACACACACACACACACACACGTACACACACACTCACATGCACACACACACACACACACACACACACACACACACGTACACATACTCACATGCACACACACACACGTACACATACTCACATGCACACACACACACACACACGCACACACTCAGGGCCGAAATAATATCAGTATCACTACACTGCTGGTCGTTACTCCATCTCTCGTGGGCGGGGAGTTGGGGTTGTGTGTGGGTGTAATGTCACAGTATTAGCCATAAATCGGTCACATATGAGCTCTGAACTCTCTTCCGGGAGGGAAATAGCTGCCTATCACGAGTCCAACACGTGATCCAAGACCATGGTGAATCATACATACACACACACACACACACACACACACACACAATGATATATATATATATATATATATATATATATATAAATATATATACATATATATATATACATATATAAATATATATATATATATATATATAAATATATATATATATATATATATATATACACACACACACACACACACACACATATATATATATATATATATATATATATATCACTTAAACCAAATGTAGTAGCACATTTGTAAAATAATCACGAAAAACCCACAGTCGGAATAAAAGGTAATGATGTTTATTATTTTCAAAGTTCCCTTTCTTTTGTAAGAGGTTGCTATTTAAGATAGCATCCTCCTTCCACTTTGTACTACTGAAGAGGATTGCAGTTAGCAATCGAAATATATAGTTTCGCTTGCTCAACTCTTTCTTAGGTCCGACTATGGTGTTAGTTGTGATATATATATATATATATATATATATATATATATATATATATATATATATATATATAAATATATGTGTGTGTGTGTGTGTATGTACAGTATATATGTATATATATATATATATATATATATATATATATATATGTATATATATAACGTAGAAACCACTGTTGGAGTAGAAAAGACTGGAAACGGGGAATCTATATATTTCGATTGCAAACTGCAATCGAAAATATATAGATTCCCCGTTTCCAGTCTTTTCTCCTCCAACAGTGGTTTCTACGTTATTGACAAATGTGTGATTACATTTTTCACCTGTAATGTATATATATATATGTATATATATATATATATATATATATATATACATATATATATACATATATATATGTATATGTATTTATATATATATATGTATACATTATATAAATATATATAGATATACATCTATATATATATGTATATGTATTTATATTATATATATATATATATAAAATCAATATATATACATATCTATGTATATAAATTATCTCACTATGGCCTTCATTGTAACCACATATGGTTTAGGAAAACCACGTTTCTTCGGCTAATTACCGGACATTGTGGTCAAGTTCGTACGTCCTTGGCACGAGAGACCAATCACCTCACTCGACTTTTATTTTTTTCTCTGTCGCCAAAACGATTTCATTCACTTAAAGGGGAACCTTAAGTTGTGGAAGTATTTTCTCGTTGGGGAGTGAAGTCACACTTGAAATGTTTATTCTGTTTAGCGCCAGAGGATTGGTTTTATTCAGTCAGGAGTCTGGTGTGGTGGGCGAAGATGGTGATATGATATATCGATGTTCTTCAACTTTGTCGTCGTCGTTTCTCTCAGATGTTGCCATTGTTGTTATTATTATGTCGTTATCGTTATTATTACGTCAGTATCGTTAATAATGTCATAGTTATAATTGTTCGCACCACCATCTGGCAATTTCCATAACGATACACAATAATGCCACAAATTGTCTTTAGTAATCATTGTCCTGATGACGTCATGTCGTCCATGAGAAACTTCGGATGTCCTGGACATTAGAAAATAGAAATCTACTCAATTTATTGGCTACATTTATGAAAATTATTTATAATTATGATATAAATATATTTTATAAATAATTTTCATATGTATAGCCAATAAATTAAGAAGAACTATATTGATAATCATAATAGTAATAGTAGTAGTAGTAGCAGCAGTAGTAGCAGTTCCGCGAGGATGGAGGTCGTTAATACAGACTTAGAGTAGTAATAGTAGTAGTAGTATCAGTAGTAGTAGTACCAGTATTAGTAGAAGTAACAGTAGTAATGTTACTAGCAGAAATGCCATCGTTTGTATTACCATTATCATTGTGCCGCCGATTCTAGTTCTCTATTCTAGTGCCACTAGGCCTGGAACGCGGACACTAGAATAGCTGAAGGGAGAGAATGATGATGAAGTATCACATTCATGTGGTGATATCATCGTCATCATTATCATCACTTGGTAAGTAGGTTCTCGGATTTTTTATATATTTTCATTTATTTATCTATTTATTTATTTTTTGACGGGGGGCATGTCCACCCCACATCTGTCATTAAATGTTTTTATTTCGGTCTTTTATCTTTGTTATCATAACAGCTTCCGTATATAAATAAATTAG
>NC_134812.1:29579377-29581877 GCF_046742065.1 Oratosquilla oratoria
ACTACCGTTTCGATATATCTTTGTGAACAAACAGACAGACACGGCAGAATACGTGACTTCCGTCCCATTTCGCCAAGTCAGGTCATTTGCCTGGAAAACCACTACGTTGAACGCAATATCTCTTCTTGTTCCAACGACAAAAATGGGTTGGCTATGATCAACAACATCGTCTTACTCTCACCATAATAAAATATCAAGTGCACGCCACCGTATTGAAATAATTAAGCATAAAAAACATAAGAACAAGAAAAACACTGAAATTCTTAACACAAAGAATTGTAATAAAAAACAACGAAAAAATTAAACAAACATCTAACATATACATAAACAAAGAAACAAAGAAATAGATGTTCAAACAATGTAATCGACGACAGCCCCCACCCTCCAAAAAAAAAAAAAAAAAAAATACAGCGGGTAACCCCCAGGTGATGACCGCAGTTTTCGCATCTGCCGCAGCTGCGGTGGTGGCGCTGCAATCGGAAATACCTCGGCTCACCTCAGCGACGGCAGCGACCGCAGACGACTGGCGAGGAAAGTGAAATATGGACCAACAGGATCAAGGCCAGACTACGTGAAACGAAATGCCGAAATGTGGCTGAAATATACGGCACAATCAAAAGCCACTAATCAGCAAACTGCGGCACGAAAGTGTCCACTAGGAAAGAAACGCTGGTGAATTACAGTCCTTAACAACAACAATTGGCAATTTAAGAAACGTGACACACTCCCATGCAACCGAAGTTGACGTTGACGAATTATGCAGATAACTAGCCCAGCCTGAGTTCCACAGTACAGTCTCTGGTTTGATACGATGCCATTCCAGCGATAACCCTCATGATTCTTTAACTTAATACCAAAGACATCGAGACGCCTTTTCAAGTCAACATTCAATGTCCATCATGTCTCACAGCCGTACACCAGGGCAAGGACCACAAGTGCCTGAAGATTCGGAACTTAGTCCTCCTGAATAATTATCAACAACGCCATATGCTCTGGCTGAGCGTGTCCAGAACACCATGGGCAATGCTAGTCCTTCGAAGTACCTGATATGACCCATCACTGTTATTCATTACACTATCAAGGTACGCGAAGCTTTCCAGGACCTCAATATCCTTGCCACATGCATGGACAAACTGAACTGTATCATCCAGTAAGCCCCTAAAGACCTAGAGTCCAAGCCTCCCTGTGCAGTGACTCGAGGACGGTAGCTAAGACCTCAAACGACTCCGCAAAAAAGGTCAGTATCATAAGCAAACAAGGTCAGTGACCTTAGCGTTGTCAATAGACGCTCCAACCCTCAATGGAGGAGGAGATGAAGGGGACGCCCACAGAATTCATGGCTGGAGCAAATTGATCGATTCTGTCGAGAGCTTCTTTAGGAATGGAGAGGGTGTCTGTATGGGAGCTTGCTCGGAGAAACCGTGGTGGACAGGCGCCGGTGTATGAGTGAGTCAAGGCGCTGCCTGCCGTATGATCCCAATTGATGATGATGATGATGATAAATCTTAGATTAATCTCACCTAAAGAAGAAGAAGAAGAAGAAGAAGAAGAAGAAGAAGATGAAGAAGAAGAAGAAAAAGAAGAAGAAGAAAAAGAAGAAGAAGAAGAAGAAGAAGAAGAAGAAGAAGAAAAAGAAGAAGAAAGAAGAAGAAGAAAAACAATCGATTAGATCAATTAATCCGACAAAACCCTCTAGTGATTTATTTTTCCAGGGTACTTTGGCCTCACGACCCGGGATCCAAACCCAGCGTGCCACACCCACAGCAACGCGATTATAATCTATGACACGCAAATGCCTGCTGTGTCACGAACCTGTTTTGACACGAAATCGTGCCACATTAGGTCACGACACGCTGAGAGCGCGTCAGCTTAATCCCTTCACTATGTCGAGGATCTCAAAAGAGAATAAAATCGTCTGGCGACATAAAAATATAATAAGAAAATTAAGGTACATTAGCAAAGGGTTTAAGATAACCGAGCTAGGGTTAATCTCTATTATGGTCACGGTCTTTAAAATCAAAATAAGATCATTTTGTGTGAACCAGAATAAAATACGATGAGTGCGTCATTATATTGAAAGAGTTAATTGCATATTTACTTCAGGTGAATAAAATCATCTGACGACAGCCAGAATAACATAGTCTGGTGGTAAACCGGGACTAAACTCAAGTTGAGTTAAAGTTAGATAAAAATCATCTGACGACAGTTAAATGTACAGCTCAGTTCATTCCATGGTGTGGTTTTGTGTATTTAATTCTGGCTAACGGTCTTATTCAGCTGAGGGTTAGCCATTGGGCTGAAATGTATAAGATTATCGTGATATATATATATATATATATATATATTCTTTTTTTTTTTTTTAATGGCAGACGGAAGGACCTCTGATCCGTAGGGGTTAACTACTTCGTTCCAGCAACGTTAATTAGTCCTCTACCCCCGAGTATCTTGAAATTCATTTCTGAAAGAATCTAAATCATAGACAAGCGAAAAACAAGGGAAA
>NC_134812.1:29586877-29594377 GCF_046742065.1 Oratosquilla oratoria
GCTTCTTCGCGGTTAAATACAGGTTAACGCAATTAAGGGGTGACTTTATCAACACTGCTCTGTAGGACACCAGGCGACTCTATTCAGCTTAAGGAAGCAATTTCTGAGACCTAAAATGTTTGTCTCTTCGATCCAGAGTCCTGTCTTTAGCTGAATAAAATCCTCTGGAGGCGAAGACCTCTATGGATGACGGCATCGGGGGGGGGGGGGTCAGGCAGAATGGATTGACCCTCTCGTTGTGTTATGGGTCTTTCGTTGTTCATCCTGCTTGCCGTCATGTGATTTTATTAATTTTACGGACAACCCTTCCATGGCGGAAGGGTTAAAAAATACCTAGAACCCATCTCTATTAAACCCCTTAGGCTGTGTTTCTAGAAAAAAGAAGAAGAAGAAGAAGAAGAAGAAGAAGAAGAAGAAGAAGAGGAGCACAACAAAAAAAAAGTAGAAGTAGAAGAAGAGGAAAATGAAAAAGAAGTAGAAGTAGAAGAGGAAAATGAAAAAGAAGAAGAATAAGAAGAAGAACACAGCAAGAAAAAGAAGTAGAAGTAGAAGAGGAAGAAGAAAAAGAGGATGAAAAAGAAGAAGAAAAAGTAGTAGTGGTGGTAGTAGAAGAAGAAGAAAAAGTAGTAGTAGTAGTAGTGGTAATAGTAGAAGAAGAAGAAGAAACAGAAGAAAAGTAGTAGAAGAAAAAGAAGAAAAATAAGAAGACGAAGAAGAAGAAGAAGAAGAAGAAGAAGAAGAAGAAGAAGAAGAAGGAGATCCAATATTGATAAAAAGAAAGAAGAAGACAAACGTAGCACCAAGTTAACATCCAGAGGGTGGAAGCTCGAAGGGCGAAAACCGGACGCTTTAGAAAGGGAATGTCAGCTCAATGAAATAATGAAGAGAAAGAGAAGACAGCTGAAGATTGCACGAACAGGAACACGCACAAATTTATGCGAGCGAGCGAGCGCGAACACACACACACATACACACATACACACGCACACAAATACACACACACATACACACACACACACACACACACACACACACACACACACACACACACACACACACACACACACGAAAGATATAACACAGGAAATGAATTATTAACAAATGGAAAGGATTTAAATTAAGGATTTCAATCACACACGACTTGTCACCGGAAAATCACTTAGAGAGAATAGCATGAGAGATTTATAAGTTGTTGATGAATATAAGAAGGGCGTTTCACAACAAGGAGGACATGAAGAAAAAAAGAATAAATAAATAAATAAAAACCTGAGTCGCCCTAGATTGGAGTATGCAGCAATGGTATGGTCACCAATGTTAAAGAAACATATATGAAAATCAGAAAGAATATAAAGGGCATCGGTCAAGATGACCTCAATCTTGAATGATAAGACAAATGAGGAAAGACTGGGAATTTCCCACGTTGGATGATCGGTGATATGATAATGAGATTTACATCGCAGAAATCTGCTGATATGGGATGAAAAATCAAAAAGAGGTTATAGTAAGAAAAGTAATAGAATATAGATTGTTTGAAAATGTGTTAGGAAGTATAGCTTTTCACATATAGGCGTTTGATCAGTGGAAAGATAGAGACGAGAATCTATGAACACAGTTGTAACTCTGTATACTACAACTAAGTAAACACACACAAACACACACACACATACACACACACACACACACACATACATACACACGTGGTGCAGTGGTAGAGTTCCTGGCTGCCCCTACGGCGGTCCGGGTACGAATCCCGCCCAGGTCTGAAATAATTTCACTATCACTGCGCTGTGGGTCGTTACTCCAACTCTCGTGGGCAGGGAGTCGGGTGTGTGTGTGTGTGTGTAAGTTCACAGCATTACCCATAGATCAGTTATATACGAGCCCTGAGCTCTCTTCCGGGAGGGAAATAGCCGTCGATCAGGTGTCCGACACGTGGTCCAAGACCATGGTGAATCACACACACATACACGCACGACGAATGCAAATGGCTGTGTGAAGAAAGCGTGTTCAAGGGAAACCACCCACGTTACGTTGTGCATTATGTTAAAATGGTCCTCGAACAAGACTCCAGGCCACTTGGTATGCGCGCGCAACGAACCCGAGTCTCCTCTTGTGCATACTTGACCATATAAGGCGAAGTCACTTCTTGCAGATCTTACTCGATCCCTTACACCCTCTCGCCCACTGTCCAAAACACACGTATGCACGCATATACACGTATACATACATACCTACACATACGCATCCACCACTTACTACCCCTAACATGCACACATACATGCATACACGCATTACTGAGGCTCCCAACATCCTTTCCCTCTGTAGGTGTCCTGGTACAAACCCAACAGTAACATTTACTGATGGATGCTGAGGGCTCCCTATGATTCGTAAATCGTTGCAAAACGGGTGCTCAGGGTTCACTACGATTTGTAAGTCATTGCAGGACATCAGTGAATGTTCAAGGTAAAGCATTCATTGTTTCACTGTTTTTTTTTTTGTTTTTTTAATTTCGTCGCTTCACCCCTCCTCCCCTGAGGCTGCCCATCTCAACCGAATAAAATCGTCTAACGTTAACTTGAATAAAATATTTGGAGCGTGACAACACGTGGATAAAGGAAATATATTTTGCTTTGCAGCATTATGCAGAACACGGCAATCTCTCCACCGTGAATTTTTACTTCATTTCAAAGGCTCTTTCGGATACGCCATAAGAGAAAGTATTTCTTAAAGAAATCTCGGCTGACGTGAATTATCTTTCAAAAGAGTCTTCGAAGTAGCTCAAGCACTGTGGAGAAAAAGTGTGAAAGAGAAAAGGACAACAAGATGATAATGAGATTAACCGAACTAAAAAAAAAAAAAAAAAAAAAAAAAAAAAAAATGTGAGGTAGCTGAGGAGGGCCACTGGAAAGAAAAATAAAGAGATAAAGTACTTCAATTAAAGAGCTGATCAAAGCAGCCGACAGGCTATCAGACGATTCAATAAAACCACCTGACGATAGCCGGAATGGGGCATTTCAATCATGAGACATCTTGAGTACGGTTGAATAAAATCTACTTGCGGGAACTAGTATGAATACAAAAAATTAAAATGCATAATCTTTTTTCATAAGTAAGAGTGATGAAATCATGCTGCAGATGTCATCGCTGCTGTCTAAAGCGTCCTGGAAAACGAAAATTATCAAGTCTGTAAAATCTACCGACTTGGGAAAAAAAGTAAATTGTTGGTCGAGGAAAGCTTAATCCTCTTTCTTCATAATTTCGAAAAACTCCTGAAAAATTCTGGACTTTTTTTTTTATTTTGCTCTGAATACGAGAGCTACAAGGCCCATAATATCTTTCCCTTTTATTCTATTTTTTCATGAAGGAAAATGAACTTGTACATACATACATAAATCAACGGCTTTTTCCCCTTACAAAAAGAAGTAGCCAAAGTCAAAGGCATAAGTCCACTCCCATCCATGTCGTCCCCACATACTCCACTCCCATTCACCACTCCTCCCTCCCTCTTATCTTGGCTCCTCCTGGATGACGGGTCATCCCTGCATCTCGCCCAATGCCCTGGATCAGAGGCGATGTAGCAAGGCACAGCACGTCCACAGCAACTAAAAACTTGCCGAATCTCGTCGAAATGAAAAAATGAAAAAGAAAGGTTTCTCTATAAGATCAATTTTGATTTAACAATTTGCATATCGACATATAACCTAATAAGTGTAGACCTAAGTTTATTATAAATATAACATATTTAGAGTTTTCTTAGCGGACAGTTGATAAGAGGAAGAATGAAAAAGACTGACAACTACTCAGCACACACACAAACACGCACACACACACACACACACACACACACACACACACACACACACACACACACACACATATATATATATATATATATATATATTATATGTGTTGTTTCAGTATATTTTTCTGTGATATATTTTCAACCGAACCTTAACCTAACCTAACCTTAACATAACCTAACCTAACCTGTGTTGAGCAACCGCCTGTGCCCCAGTTCTTTATATCTTAATTGCAATAACTTGAAGTCCAGAAGGTCCTTGGTCCTTCCAGGAAGAGCTCACATTGGAACCCCCCCCCCCCCAAAAAAAAAAAAAAAAAAAAAAAAAAAAAAAAAAAAAAAAAAAAAAAAAAAAAAAAAAAAAAAAAAAAAAAAAAAACGATTTGCGTTCTTCACGTAATAAAGCTCTCTTGAGGACCACCACGTTCTCGTCCCCGAAGTGCTACACGTGAGGTCGACCTCGCAGGGTCGTGACCGGGCAATTAGTAGATAGAGTACCGGAGCCATCGTGGTACAGAAAATGAACGAAACGCTCAGACGCGCTCACCGTGACCACGTGGATGTGCTCCATGCCCCCCCCAGCTCTCTCTCTCTCTCTCTCTCTCTCCTCTCTCTCTCTCTCTCTCTCTCCTCTCTCTCTCTCTCTCCCCTCTCTCTCTCTCTCTCTCTCTCTCTATCTCTCTCTCACTCTTTTTTTTTTTTTTAACCAGAACAGGGAGCAAACAGCTGGACTTTCAGAAGACAAAGACAAGAACAATTAGATGCATAAGCAGACATACAAATAAATAAAAGAATAATAGTAAACATATAAATTAATGAACTGATACACCGAGAAATAAATATATACATAAATCAATGCCTCCTCGAGTACATAATGAATTAATTAGAAACCAGAAGAATTAATTAAAATTTGTTCAACAAGTACACAAAGAGCACCCTTTGGACAAGAAAATAAATAAATAAATAAATTAAATTTAATTAAAAATAAACACAACTTCACCTGTATAATTATAGCTTGTTCAGATTGGATTTGATCTCTGCAGATCTATCAAGATTGATTTACATTAAATCCCTTCAATAGAGTGACGTACCTAAATGCTTTTTTTCTTGCTAAAAGCTGCTGATTTTTATCAAACTGAGAGGTAGGAGGGGGGGGAACAAGAACGGCTTCGTCCGATCGAGACCCCACAAGGTCTCGAGGTCTCGCAGCTAAATAGAATCGTCTGGCGCTTGCATTTAAGGTACGTCACCGGGATAATGGTCTTGTTGATAGAGTGACCTTTTCAGATAAATACTCTCTCGAAACACATCGACACAATCGTGACCTTAATTGGTTAAGGTCTCAGTCCAAGGTCAATGTTTAAGGTCATGTGACAAATATACACGTCAAGGTCAAGGTTTAAGGTCAAGTGATAGATGTACACGTTAAGGTCACAGATTTAAGTCAGGGTCTAATGATATAAGGTCAAAGGTCAAGGTCAGAGAATAAGTCAAGGTCACAAACTAAGGGTAGAGTCCACAGAGAAAGATTAAGATAGGTAAGGCCAAAGTCCAAAGGTCAAAGGTCAGTTAATTACTGATGTTTATTTTGACGCAGCCGTAGAGGATTACCACGTTAAAGGTTAACGTTACTGGTTAAGGTCCCAAATTAAGGCCACGGGAATGTGATTCCTTACGAAGAACACTTATGATTTATTTTGGCTGCCACCGGGTTATTCTATTTAGGCATTTGGTACCACTTTGGTAACAAACTATTTTCATGACTAAATCCTTCAAGGTCAGCTTAGCGGGAATTCTTCGGTATGGAATAAAATAAGGTCACAGGCTATGGTTACAGACTAAGGTCACAGGCTAAGGTCACATACTAAGGTTATAGGTTCAAGTCACAGACTAAGGTCACAGGTTAAGGTGTCATTTTGAGGGAATGAGGTGAAGTTACAGGCTCAGGTCACAGGCTACAGACACGATGTAAAGTTGCAGATTAAGGTCCCAGAATAAGGTCACAGGTTAGAACAACAGGCGACGGTTGTAGGATAAGGTCACAGTTGAAGGTCAATGCCTAAGGTAACAAATTACGATTACAGGCTAAATTCATAAACAGACGTCACAAAATAATTTCATTGGATAAGGTCGCGGGTTAAGGTCATAAGCTAAGATCAACAGTTAAGGTTTGACAATAAGGAGAACCAGGAGACCAAGACATAACAGAAAACATTAGACGCAGAAACAAAGTTTTCAATAATGGTAGGGAAAAAGTGAAATAATTAAACGAAAAAGGAACTTGAGGTGGAAAAGAGAGATAGAAAAAATGGAGAATGGAACAAAGAATGACTCAGAAGCAACTGCTGGGGGAGTGAGGTAATAACACGAACTAAGAGTGCACGACAAAAAAAAAAAAAAAAACCATACAACATATATATATATATATATACAAACATATATATATATATATACATATATATATACACATACATATATATATATATATACATACATATATATATATATATACATATATATAATATATATATATATGTATGTATATATATCATACGTAAGCACACACACACACACACACACACACACACACACAGCAACATACAGAAAACACTGACACATACACACACACACACACACACACACACACACACACGCACACACGCACATGACTAGAATAACGAGCCAAGTAAGGTCCATCTGGTCGATTGCTACTTCAGTCCTTTGTTTTCTTTGTAACATCTAATGGCAAAGAACATGCATGTAAGATGAGAGATAGAAAGAGAGAGAGAGAGAGGGAGAGAGAGAGAGAGAGAGAGAGAGAGAGAGAGAGAGAGAGAGAGAGAGAGAGAGAGAGAGAGAGAGAGAAAGAGAGGGAGTAAGATATATATATATATATATAGATCTATAATATATATATATATATATATATATATAGATTGAGAGAGAGAGAAAGGGAGAAAGAGAGACAGAGAGAGAAAGAAAGAGAGAGAGAGAGAGAGAGAGAGAGAGAGAGAGAGAGAGAGAGAGAGAGAGAGAGAGAGAGAGAGAGAGAGAGAGAGAGAGAGAGAGAGAGAGAGGCCTTACTACCAATTGCGAAACCTAGATTACTAGGTGACCTCTCGACCCGGCTGGGGGGGGGGGAGGGAAGGGAGGGAAGGAACTCCCTCCCGCGAGAAGGGTGGGGGAGGGAGGGGTGAATGCTTTAACGTATTTGAAAGGTTTACCACGAGATCGGGATGTTTATAAAAATAACAAAAACAACAACATCAACATCAACAACATCTACAACAACATCATCAGCAACATCAACAACAATATCAACAACATCAACAACAACATCATTAACATCAACATCAACAACAGCAGCATCAACAATAACAACAACATCAACAGCAACATCAACATCATTAACATCAACATCAACAATAATATCAACATCAACAACATCATCAACAACAACATCAACAACAACGTCAAGAAAAACAACAACATCAACAACAACAACATCAACAACAAAATCAACAATAATAACAATAACCCTTTTATATTTTCATGGCTTCCGTCAAATGATCTTATTGGACAGAACTTTTGTACAGCCACCCGTCCCACAATCATTCTTCAGTTGCCTTACATACTATGTGATCCTTTCTCCATTTCCTTCTGTCTACCAACAGGCGATTTCATTCGCCTTCCTGGTTACA
>NC_134812.1:29599377-29601877 GCF_046742065.1 Oratosquilla oratoria
TAAAAACAAATAAATAAACAAATAAGTAAATAGAAATCTATGAATTGCGTCACCGAATTGAAATGTCAACATGTAGTGTTATACACGTTTTCATTAAATTTCGCAAAAATTCAATTCTTTTCGAACTCACCGAGAAAGTCCTTCGTTCTCTTTTCTTATCGATCTTAAAAAAAAAAAAAAAAACACTCTCCCCTCCAAGTTAATTACCAAGGCGGTCTTCTTGTAAGAAGCAGGTTTGTCAACAAATACTCAATTACATCAACTCGTCTAGTTGATTACACTGACTGACCCCAAACGCTCTTCATTTCAACGAAACCCCCCCCCCGACCTTATATATCAATCCTTTGCGAGCCACTCCCCCCTCTCCCAAGTCTACTTTCTATTCCATTACGTCAATTAGTGCGACGTCAGTTTCTCTTGGCATCCTCTTTGGCAGACACCTTTGGCACCAAGATGGCGGACGGGGAACTTGAGGAGGAGAGCGAGAGTGTCCAGCCATGACCTGGAGAGCTTTGTTTTCCGTTTGTGGCAGACCAATAGGAAGTCTCTATATTCTCCCCCCACCCCCGGGGTGTGTGTGTAGCTTGGGAGAAGTCCGGAGTTGGTGTCCAGGGGGGGGGGGAGAGGGGAGATTACATCTCCTGAAGAAGATGGCGGAGAGCTGAGATCGAGGGCGTTGCCGAGAACGGCTTCGTGGTCCATGAGGTGTTGTTTGTAGGATTGGGTGCAAAACGAAGGCAGTGTGCGTGTCGAATCCATGTCGTGAAGGCGTTACACTTGTGTGAACGTATGTACGCACGCACGCACACGCTCGCACGCATGTGTACATACAATGGCAAACACGGGAACGCATGCATAAACACGCACACGTGTATATATATATATATATATATATATATATATATATATACACACATACATATATATATATATATATATATATACACATACATACATACATATTATATATATACATATATATATATACACATACATACATATATATATACATATATATATATATATATATATATATATATATATATATATATAAATGCTTACATACGATACCTACACACAAATAGTAGATGCATGTATATATATGTGCGAAGATACATGTATATGTACACACTTATACATACACAGTAATATTTCGGTGTGCCTATACACACACATTTGCTGGTGAAGTGGTACCGCTATCGCCTGATAGCTGTCGGAGTTTAGTCCCCGCCAGCGCCCCGTTATGTTAGATAAGGTAATAAGTGACCTAAGACAATTGGTGAATCACACTCACACGATGGACCAATAGACAGTTCTGCCATAAGAAACGCTGCGAGGTCATGCAGGCTGTAGGACGGTTGCCGAAAACCATGTGTATGTTTACATTTTCCACGAACTCAAAACGCAAAGAATGAATTTCCCGAAAATGAGAAATGGTGAATATAGTTTCTATTCTGAATACTTTCACTGCGTAATGGGGCTGAATAAAATCTTCTGGCGAAAGCCAGAATAAATATAGGTGTCTTAAAGTACAATAAAAAGCTTAAGAAGGGAAGTAGAGAAGATTCATTGAAATGGACATCAGTGTCACCTACTTAGATTTCAACAACGCTTTTGACATGGTATCACATAAAAGGCGGAGGAGGGAGACCTAGAGGGTATTTTATTTGTTGAAGTGGACAAAATACCTACACGAGCAGAAATCTGAGGAAAATAATGAAAATGGAAACAGATGAAAACGTGGTACCTCAAGGATCGGTACTGGTACCAACCTTGTTCATATATAAATATATATATGAATATATATATATATATATATATATATATACATATATATATATGTTTATATATATATATATATATATATATATATATATATATATATATATATATATATGCATACACTTTTCTTTGGGGAAATGATACAAAACTGTATAACCATGTTCGCAGGTGGTAGAAATATACAAAAGGAAAACAAGAACAAGGTCCGCTGGAGCCTAACAATAGGACTTAAACAAGATATATCATGGAAAGGGCCAAAAATGGTAAATTGACTCATATATTAGCAAATGTACAATGCAGTTCGGCAGGGAGCCTTATAAGGGCGCGGACATCATGCAACCTATGTTACGAAAAACAAAGAAAAGTTGAAAGAAAAGAAAAATTAAATAAGTTTCAGTAAAGTCTTTGAACCTTTCGGTCATATAAATGACATTGTTATGAGGATATGAGTTAAGTGTACAAATATGAGAACAGAGTTTAATAAATCTAAAAGAAATATTTTTTAGAGCTATTTCATTTTTGTGAATATTTCTTTCATTAGTGTCAGTGAATAGTTTTGTCACTATTCTTAGACTTGACAGAAATAGTTTCCTATAATTTTTTTCTTAATATTTTCTTCGAATGGAAATATGTATCTTATTGACATTGTTACTCATAGTATTTATTTTCTACTAAATCTTCCCCAACCTAAAGTGAAAAAATAGAAATTAAATAAAAA
>NC_134812.1:29609377-29611877 GCF_046742065.1 Oratosquilla oratoria
AATGTTGGTAATAATGGTGGTGGTAATGATGGTAATTTTAAGGCCGAGGGGAGATGGCGTTGCTTGTGTAAGACTCTTCCTTATTCCTCCTCCTCCTCCTCCTCCTCCTCGTCTTCCTCCTCCTCCTCCTCGTCTTCCTCCTCCTCCACCTTCTCCTCCTCGACTTTCTCCTTCTCCTCTTTCTCCTCCTCCACCTCTTGCTTGTCCTTCTTTTTTCTTCTTCTTTCTCCTGTTCCTCCTCCTCCTCCTTCTTCTTTCTCCTCTTTCCTTCCTCCTATTAAACCTCCTCCTTCTCTACCTCTTCCTCCTTCTCATTTTTATCTTCTTCTTCCCCCTGCTCCCCCTCCTCTTTCTTCCTCCTCCTCCTCTTTTTTCATCTTTTACTTCTCCCTTCCTTCTTCCTCCTCACGCTCCTCCTCCTCCTTCTCCCCGTCCCTCTTCTGATATTTTCTATTCTTCTCCTAATTCTCCCCCTATTTTTTTCGTATTTCCTTCTATCATTTGTTTTCATCTATTTTCTTTCTTTTTCTTTTATTCTCCTCTTATTTCGACTCCATCATATTTATCTTCCTCCTCCTTCTACTCATCTTCCCTCTATTCCCTCCATCTCCTTCTATTCCTACTTTCTCTCCTCCACATTTTCACCTTCTTCTTTTCTCCTCTCTGTAGTATTCCTTATCTTTATTCTCTCTTTTCAATCCTCTTTATCCCTCTCTTACACACCTCTTCCTTCTCTTCTACTCTTTTGTCTTCCTCTCTCTCTTTCTCTCTTCCTCACCCAATTCGTTATCCCTCACTCTTCTCCTCTCCATCCCCTTTCTGCTCTTTTTCCTCATCCTCTATATCTTTCTCTTTATTTGATTTCTCTTTTTATTTTTTTTCATTCTTCTTCGACTCCTCCTCTTCTCTCTTCCTTCTCCTCCTCTTCTTTCTTCCTTCTCCTCCTCTCCTTCCTTCCTTCTTATCCTTCATTTTGTTTCCACCTGTCCCTCCTCTCCTCTCTTTCTTTCTCTTCTTCGCCTCTCCCTCCTCCACCTTCTCTCTCTCTCTCTCTCCCTTTCTCTCTCTCTTCTTTCTTTTATCCCTCTTCCTCTTCGACTAACACGTCCCTTTCTCTATCTCCACCTTCACCACGTTCTCTTTTTACCCACTCTTTTTCTTCTTGTTATTTTCGTCCTTTTTTCTCTTTTCTTTCTCTTTTTGCTTCTCCAACCTCCCTCTACTTATCTCTTTCTTCCTTTCATTTTCTCTTTTTGCTTCTCCAACCTCCCTCTACTTATCTCTTTCTTCCTTTCATTTTCTCGTTTTTTTCTTCCTTTTCCTTCGCTTCAGCATTTTTTTTCGTCTTTTTCTTCCTCTCCTCCTCCTCTTCCTTCTCACCTTCATTTCACTTCATTTTCTCCTCTTCCTCTTCCTCTACCTCCTCATTCTACTCCCCTTCCTCTTCCTCTACCTCCTCATTCTACTCCCCTTCCTCTTACTATTCCTCCTCTTCCTCCTCCTTCGCTTCCTCCTTCTTCTCTTTCTTCACCTCCTCTTCCTATCATTTTCCTCCTCCTCCTCATCCTCCTCCTCTCCTCCCTCCTCCTATCCTTTTCCTCCGCCTCCGCCTCCTCTTTCTCCTCCTATCCTCTTTCTCCTCCTCCTCCGCCTCCTATTTCTCCTCCTATACTCTTTCTCCTCCTCCTCTCCTCCCTCCTTCTATCCTTTTCCTCCTCCTCCACCTCCTCTTTCTCCTCATATCCTCTTCCTCCTCCTCCTCCTCCTCCTCACCTGTACTCACCGTCACCGCCCTCGATGCCAAACAGCTCAGAGGTCGTTGGGGGCTGAGGAGGAGGAGGAGGAGGAGGAGGAGGAGGGGTGAGAGGAGGGAACGGGGGAGGAGGGGAGGGAGGAAGAAGGGGGGGAGGGGAAGCGAGGGGGGTGGAGGAGGGAGGGAAGGGTGAATGGTATCACCCCACGCGGCTTACAAAGCATCCAAAGGATGCATTCAGAAACTCCCGAAGTTTTCGTTCATCTTCTCTTTTTATCGTTCTAAATACATACTAAAACGTACGTCCTACCCTATGCTTAGACCCTCGTCATCGTGTGAAAATGGGTGAAAAATTCGCTGAATTAAAGAAACGGGTAAAACATGAAAGTTATTGTGCTGGGCAGCATCACGGAGGTAAGAGGAGGAGGAAGAGGAGGAGGAGGAGGAGGAGGAGGAGGAGGAGGAGGAAGAGGAGGAGAAAGGAGAAGGAGGGATTGGGAGACAGGAGAAGGGGCTTGTCAGAACGCCAACAAAGACTTTCAGTGCTTAACAAGGAGATACGGTCAGATTGTAATTGGTTCAGATTTTTAGTGCCAAGTTTAATTATTGTTATTATATTTAATTATCATTAGCGTTCTTATTACTAACATTATTATTATCATTATTATTATCATCGTTATCATTATTATCATAGTTTTATATATTGGTATTATCATTATCATCATTATCATATAATCATAATAATGA
>NC_134812.1:29619377-29621877 GCF_046742065.1 Oratosquilla oratoria
CATTTTCTTTCATAGAATGATCTTAGCGTCCACATTTCACAACCGTACAGCAGTTTAACTTTCAGGCCTTGATTTTTTTCTTTACAATATCCTGTTCGTTTGTTACCATTGTATTTCATATTCTTCTTTTTACTTCCATACGATGTTCTATATGCTCCTAGGTATCTAGAAAATGTGCAGCTGTCTTCCTAGAGTTGTTGAACTTGCTGGATTTTATTTCTTTCTTTCCTGTTCTTAGTTTATTTTTACTTCATTTCCAGAGAGTTTAAGAAAGATATTGTTTATTTATTTTCTTCCAACAGCACACACACACACACACACACACACACACACACACACACACACACACACACACACACACACACACACACACACACACGGTTCGACGGCGCAGTGGTAGCAGCCGCAGTCGCTACTCTGGCGGTCCTGGATCAAATCCCGCCCAGTGGTGAAATAATTTCAGTATCGTTACTTCAACTCTCGTGGGCGGGGAGTTGGGGGTATGTGTGTAAGGTCACACCATTACTCATAGATCGGTCGTATATGACCTCTGAGATCTCATTCGGAAAGGTAATAGCTGTCGATCACGAGTTCAATACGTGACTCAAGACCATGGTGAATCACACACACACACACACACACACACACACACACACACACACACACACACACACACACACACACACACACACACACAGAGTGGCGGATGTCTGGAACAAATTGGACGAAACAATAATATGAATTTAAGAACAAACTAGATATTGCGAGATACAAAGATGGGACACCACGAGCATAGCTCCCCATCCCGTAGAATACAACTAGGTAAATACAATTAGGTACACACACACACACACACATATATATATATATATATATATATATATATATATATATATATATATATATATATATATATATATTGCCTTTTACTGAAGGGCAAAAATGATTCACACACAATGCAGGGCAGACCTCGCAATGATACACACGCGAAATGTTCGTCACATCACCATTAACACAAAACAAAAAGAAAGAAAAAAAACCGAGATATTTTGCATTTTATACATCACTAGTTTCGAGAGTAAAATGTCTTTTTTTTTTCTTTTCTTTTTCCTTATTCAGGTCAAGTTTCGAGCTCCATTATAACAAGGAACACGCAAACTTGCCCGACTTCTTTTTTTCCTTCTTCTTCTTCTTCTTCCTCGTATTTTCTTGTTTATTCTTCGCAAATAATTGTGTCTTGTCACGACAAGAAGCGTTTCGACATAACATCTTAAAAGACTATTCTATTCAGCTTAAAGGAGTCCTTTGCACTGACCACGTAGTCGTTCTTATGCATTATCGTAGCTGCTGCCAGGCAATTTTATTCAATTAACGGGAACTTCTTACTGTTACCGAGTTCATGGCTCAAAAATGGATGTGGATCATCAAAGCTGAAGGGAATCTTTTACCGACAGAAAGGATAAAACCATTATGTCCCATTCGGGTTGAAAACGATATATTTTAATGAAATTGATTAAAGTCATCTGTTGCTAGCAATGTATATACATATACATACACTCACAAACACGTGAACATACACACATACGCACGTATACACACACGCACAAACTGCGAGATACAAAAACGGGACATCACGAACATAGCTCTCCTTCCCGTAAGATACAACTAGGTAAATACATAAACACACACACACACACACACACACACACACACGCACACACGCACACGAGAGGTAGAAATTAAAGCTAACAAAAGAAAGAAAGAAAGAGAGGAAGAAGAAAGAAAACGCCATTCGTCCCAAGACATCACATATTACTTGGTGACTAAAGTGTTGTACAGGCAGGGTCAAAAGTCTTGCTCCCTATTGTACATTTTCAACTCAAAATATATTTCAAAATTTGTTACAAATAGTCTTCTATATTCTTTAAACGCTACCGATTTTAC
Source organism: Oratosquilla oratoria (assembly GCF_046742065.1). NCBI lineage: Eukaryota > Metazoa > Arthropoda > Malacostraca > Stomatopoda > Squillidae > Oratosquilla > Oratosquilla oratoria. The sequence continues at coordinate 29,621,322 of NC_134812.1, forward strand.
AGGATAAAACTGTATATTAAATATTTATCTTTAATCTTGATATGTATGTTGTGAAAATTCTACAGCAGTTTGTGACATTTGGCCAACTCTGTATGTGTGTCTTTGAACAGTGCATCACCTATCACGACCCCAAAATGTCGCAGAAAATGACTACAAGACAGACATCTCCCGAACAAATCCATGAGAAAGACAAGATGTTCTTGAAACTGTTTCAGCCATCATTTTTCATTTGAACACGCTGGAGTGTGGTGCAGAAAAGGAAGACAAAGAGATATATGATGATATCTATTCTTTTTTTTTTTTTTTGCGTTTCGTCACAATGAATGTTTTTTTTCTTCAAAGTTTGTTTGTTTCAGTTTTCTTCAAACGGGGCGTTGCCCTCAGTTGAATAAAACATGAAAAAATTATCACGTTTAATTTCGATTTCTCCGTTCCGCTACCATCTCCTTTACCATATTCATGACTCCATATCTTCAGTGTGATATTGTTGTCAAGGACAGAAGCGCTGGATAATGCTGACAAAATACATGCAATATATATATATATATATATATAT
>NC_134812.1:29626877-29631877 GCF_046742065.1 Oratosquilla oratoria
TGGTGGTAGTCGTGGTGGTGGTGGTGGTGGTATTGGTGGTGGTGGTAGTGATGGAGTTGGGATGAATGTGTGTTTATTTGGGGGACACTTTGGGTATAAAAGGGTTAAGGTTATCTCGGTTAACCCATTAAAGCGCTTTAGTAGTTTTGATTTGGTTAATGTCAGGCGGTTTCAGTCACTTTAAGGTTAACTCAAAAGGTATAAATGGGTTAATGACTACCATCCAAGGTGGGGCCAGAGTTCGAATATCGATAGGTTTTCTTAAAAAAAAAAAAAAAAATAAAAATCTTGAGATCGCCCAAGACTTGTTCGTGAATTTGGGATCCAGGTCTTGATCCTTTTTTTGTGTTACTCTCTACTCCAGATGATTTTTTTCATTCGTTGGGGTTCACAGGAGGAAGTGGAAGGACTCCAGTGCTTCTATCCTTAACCCCTCCCATACGATGACGCTTAGTAACCATGTAGTAAGCGCTGAAACTATCAGTTGTTTTAAAAAATCGATTAGACAACTTTATGGATGGGGACGACAGGTGGTGATGGATACGGAGCTGCCTAGTGTAGGCCTTATGGTCTCTTACAGTCTCCTTTTTTTTATGTTCTTATGTCATCAGGCGTAAGTAGGTATACGATGATTCCGGCGTTGGCGTCTCGATTATATTTATTTTGTAGTCGTAGCTGAGTGATCCCCAAATTCTGTGAACTGGCTTGATCATATTTTCAGTGGTTATTAATATTCAGAGTGAAAAGAGAACGAGTAATACATCTGTAACATTATATTCTATAACACGAGTACTGTGAAACATGATCGAATCATCGTACATCAGGCAGCTGATACTCCCGCAAGAATTTGAGTAGTATTGAATAGGTTAAGGAAAATCTCGTGGGGGGAGAGGGGGAGGGAGAGGGGGAGAGAGGGGGACAGGGGGAGAGGGGTGGATTAGCTTCTACTCTCTAGAATCAATCATGGCAGGATCACTATCAAAGTCGGTCAAGGTCATTGGTCAAGGCCACTTGTCAAGACCTCCAACGTTCTTTGGATTCTTGGTCTCACCCAATCTGTGTCCGACTCGTTGACATTTACTCGATTTGGGGGACATCTTCTCAGATGGATGAAATCGCGTGGCGAAAGCAAATCATCACCAGAATAAAATATACACCTCACACCTCACCCCACTCCTATCCACCCTCATCTCTAGTTAGATAAAATAACTGGTTTAGTAAAGAATAAATAATTAAATAAATGAATAGATGGTTTAGTAAAGAATAAATAATTAAATGAATGAATAGATGAACAAATAAATACACAAATAAATTAATAAATGAATATATATATACATATATATATATATATATATACATACACACACACATATATATATATATATACATACAAATAAATAAAGGAATAAATATGTAAATAAATAAATAAACAAATAAATAAATAAAATTTATACCGTAACTGTCATCGGTGAAGGTTTGAACCAAAAATCTAACTCAAAATCCTTTGGCAGAAAAGCTCCCACACTGACCCCATATGGACATCATTATGTTTTGTGGGGTTAACCCACTCAATACCTTGACGCACTTGACATATTTTATTCTTGATAACACCGGAACATTTTATCTAACTGGGCTTGGATAACCTGGGGTTAAGACACACTTTATCTACTACTACTACTACTACTACTACTACTACTACTACTACTACTACTACTACTATTATTATTATAATATCATTATTATTATTATTATGATAATTATTATTATTATTATCATCATTATTATTATTATTATTATCATCATTATTATTATTGATATTATTATTATTATTATTATTATTAATTACTATTATTATCATTACTTTTATTAATACTGTAATTTCATTATTATCATAATCATTACTATCATAATTATTACTACTATGTTCCATTTCTCTAGCACCCTTTCAAATTCATCTTAATTCTTCTTCAGCTGAAGCATCCGGTTTCAGGCCTTCAGGAACAACACCATACAATAGCCAATAGTACACATTATATCACCAGAAATCTAATAAAAACGAAAGAAAAGAAAGGCGTCTTCTACTCTGAAAAACAAACAGAAAGAACATCTTCAGACCAAAAAAAAAAAAAAAAAAAAAAAAAAAAAAAAAAAAAAAAAAAAAAAAAAAAAAAAAAAAAAAAAAAAAAAAAAAAAAAATCGCAGTCCAAAAGCATCAAAGCAGCACAATCACTTCAGGAACAGCGCAGGATTCGACCCTGTGACAGGAGGATAACGGATCGCAGGAGCGAGTGAGGGGGAACAACACACGGACGATGGACGATCCATCAAAATCACGATGACGGGACATGAACTGTAGAGCAACCACAGCAAAACAATGTCGAAAAGCAACTTTAATGTAACTTTATATATATATATATATATATATATATATATATACATATATATATATATATATATTTATATATATATATATATACAAACATATACATACATATATATATATATATATATATATATATATATGTGTGTGTGTGTGTGTGTGTGTGTGTGTGTGTGTGTGTGCGTGTGTATGTGTGTGTGTGTGTGTGCGTGTGTGTGTATATATGTGTGTGTGTCTGTGTGTGTGTGTGTATATATATGTGTGTGTGTGTGTGTGTGTGTATGTGTGTGTATGTATGCATGTATGTATATATGTGTGTATGCATATACATAAACATAGAATTCATTGCGGAGGGAACTTGTCCGAACTTGTCTAGGGAAGTTTGGAATGGGAAGGGCGGTTGCATGGGAGCTTGCTTGGAAAGACCATGGTGGGGTGGGCGCCGGCGAGTGTACGAAGCAACGCGCCCCCTGGCGTATACTCTTACTAGAACTGCTGACATTTATTGTGGAATAAATCACTATTATAGTGATTTCTCCCAAATAACCAAATCCAGCCTTCGCGAAGGAGTCTCGATCCCGGATCCCCGAAGGACTGTAGGACGTCCTTCTGTTTGAATCACAAGGTCTTGGATCACGTGTTGGACCCGTGATCGGCAGCTACTACCCTCCCGGAAGAGAGCTCAGAGTTCATATATGACCGATCTATGGGTACTGCTGTGACCTTACACACACACACACACACACACACAACTCCCCGCCCACGAGAGTTGGAGTAACGATTCACAGCGCAGCGATACTGAAATTATTTCAGCAGTGGGTGGGATTCGAACCCGAATTGCCGTAGTGGCGGATGGGAACTCTACCACTGCGCCATACATCGTGTATGTGTGTATGTGTGTGTGTGTGTGTGTGTGTGTGTGTGTGTGTGTGTGTGTGTGTGTGTACACGTGTGCGTGTTGACAGGGGCCGTTCTGCCTTACAACTTTGACCTCTGAAACGCTTTATGACATCCAGCATTTGCAATTCTAATGTCTGCAGTAGCTTTTATGCAGATCGGCCGCTTCAATACGGTGACTCAGTTTATACGTCCTTTTGAGCAAAACCAGAAGCTTCTCTTCAGCTGGAAGAACGACTGTGACACGCAATACGGGGTCTTCATCGACCGAGAGACCAATTGGTCCCAGTAGGACCTCCCTTAGCTGAATAAAATCATCTGGTTTTTGGTTAGATCAAGGAGTTGGCAATTGCGTCGCCGTATTGAAGGGGGTAAAGCAGAGCAACCTCGTGGTCGGATTTCTTTGTACTTCGAGGTAATGGAAACCGAAGTGGAGAACAAGTGAGGAGATTACGCCAGGAGGCGATTAGCTGCTGCGCCCCCCCCCCTCCCCACACCGGAATCCTGTCACTCTTTCTCTCTGAACAAGTGGATGGCTATGGTAATTGGCAGTCACCGAAAGTTGTTGGGAATCGAACCTGAACCAGTGTGGCCGAGTGACGATTTCGAAGGTCATCGTTCCGTGAAGGCACTAAAAAAAAAAAAAAAAAAAAAAAAAAATATATATATATATATATATATATATATGTATATATATATACATACATACATATGTATATACATATATATATATATATACATATATATATATACATACATATATATATATATATATATATATATATATATACTATGAATCATTTGTAGAAAAAGGAGGAAGGAGATAATAAATGGAAGCAGATGAAGAAGAGAACGTACAAGAGAAGAAGAAGGAAGAAGAATAAGGCAAAGAAGGAAAGAAGGAGAAAATGAAGAGGAAGAAATAGAGGGCAAAGATGATGAAGAGTAACAAGAATAAGAAAAAGAAAAAAAAGAGGAAGAAGACGATAAATAAAAATAAAACGAAAGCAAAGAAGATAAAGAGAGGAGCAAGTAACAGTAACTACTGGAAATCAGAGGTAGGTGCGGGATTCGAACCCACGGTTAAGAAAATGCGAGACCAGTACGCTTTTGATTACGCCACCAGAGCAAAGAGAAGATTGGAAAGAAGAAGAATATGAACAAATAGAAGATGGAAAGGAAGAAAAAGAAGAAAAAGAAGAAAAAGAAAAAGAGGAAGAAGTAAGAGAGAAAGAAGAAGAAGAAGGAAAGGAATAATAATAATAATAATAATAATAATAATAATAATAATAATAATAATAATAATAATAATAATAATAATAATGATATGGTGATATGGTTTAAAGTCACAAACTCCCCTATCGGAAGGCTAAGACGGTGTCCCTCACAGAGGACTTTGTAACGTGGTTCAACTTCACCGGTGGCAGGATTCGAACCACCATCCCCTTGATCTTCGTCGCCAGTAACAACGCCCTAACCCACTCAGCCAGGGAGCTTCCTATATAATAATAATAATAATAATAATAATAATAATAATAATAATAATAATAATGATAATAATAATAATAATAATAATAATAATAATAATAATAATAATAATAATAATAATAATGATAATAATAATAATAATGATAATAATAATAATAATGATAATAATAATGATAATAATAATAATAATAATAATGATAATAATAATAATAGTAATAATAATAATAATAATTAA